>NC_090921.1:302178844-302480756 GCF_040938575.1 Ambystoma mexicanum
ATGCTTGAATGTGGAGATATATTTTATTTAGCAATTTCGAATCTGGGTCATAGGAGACAGTGAGTGTGATGAGGACGTGGGTGTCATCTGCATAAATAGTGTAGGTGACACCCAAGCTATCAAGATGGTCGAAGAGGAGCTTTGTGAATATATTGTAGGGAGTAGGCAACACACATGAGCCCTGGGGGACTCCGCAGGTGATAGCTACCAGATCTTCAGATGCTGTGGGTGCAAAGACCCAAGTTGTTCTGTTTGAGAGGAAAGATTGAATCCAACTTGCAGCATTCGGAGAAAATGCAGCAGCTGAGGTCAGATGTTTAGTGAGGATATGGTGATCCACGAGATCAAATGCTGCTGAGAGGTCCAGCAGTAGGAGGAGGGAGAGATTTCCTTTGTCTTTGGCCTCATCCATTTGTATTTTTAGATCGAGGAGGGCTGTTTCTGTGGTGTGCCTCAGTCGGAAACCGGATTGGCGCAAGCCCAAGAGGTTGCTATCCTTTAAGTGTTTCTGTATTTGGAGATAGGCCGCTCTATCTAGTATTTTTAGGAGGAATGGGACTGTTGTAACGGGTCTGCAATTAGTTGGTATGTTAGGATCTAGATTTGTTTGTTTTAAGGAGAGACATAACCCATGCCTCTTTAAGATTGTTGGTGACTGAGCAACTTTCAAAGGAGGAATTGATCAGGGAGGTAATGAACGGCGGTATTTATTTGTCTCCTTCCTTGATGATTGGGGCCGGGCAAATGTCACCCTGACATTTAGATGGTTTTAGGCCAGCAATAATGTTTTCTACTTCTTCAGTGGTGACTGGGGAGGAGTAAAATTGCTGACAAGGAGAGGGCTGTGGGTCAGGGATTTTACTTGAGTTGGTGGTCATGGATAGGCTTCTCTTTTTTATTTCTATTTTGGTCTTTAGCAAGGCTATGTTGTCTCATAAGGCCTTTTGGATGTTAGCACACAAGGCAGAGTCTTTAATGCATGCTTCAGTGGGTGGAGTTGGTGATTCCAATTCCCTCAGGATAGTAAAGAGCTCTTTAGTTCCTGATTTAGCGTTATGAATTCTAGCATTGTATGTCTCTCTTTTGGTACTGAGAATAGCTGCTTTGTAATTGTTTGCAGCAGTGGTCAACTTCTCCAGTGTTGGGCTGCAGTATGTAGACTGTATAGTGATGGGGTGTTCTATGACCTTATTCGTTGAGCATGCTTTCTTTGCGATTTTGGAAAAGCCTAAGGGTACGTTAACATCTCAGAGAGAATCTGTGTATGAAGTGGTTATGTTGAATCCTGCAATTCAGATAGTCAGATGCAGGATAGTGAACCCTGCCACATGTGTAGCTGAGTCCGTGGCAGAGGGTGAACATGTGCATGATTGCACAAGCTATGAAGAGTCATATGACGACATAACGCATGTAAATGAAAATGCGTTGTCAGATGAGGAGATTCTCTTTATTGATGGGTCGTCGAAAAATCGATCAAAAGAATGGAGAAAGGCAAAATGGTTCAGCTGTAGTGAGATACAGAGCAAATGGAAAGCATAAGGCTGGCATATCATTTTTCGGCACAGACACCAGAATTGGTGGCGCTTATTATCACGCTTGAGAAATACAAAGGGGAGGAAGTGACGTGTACAACGACTCCGCCTATGTGACGTTGACCCTGCACGCAGGGTTAGCACGTTGGAAGAGGAGGGATTACCTCCGAGCTGATGGCACTCCAGTGCAACACACAGTATTATTGGACAGGCTTATTAAGGCACTACAGCTCCCAGCAGCCATTGCAATAGTTAAATGCACAGCACACACTAAGAGAACTGATTTTAGTTCACGTGGAAATTAAGTCACGGACAAAGAAGCCAAAAGTTTTGCAGATTCTTCAGATATTTCAAGTTTGACACTCCTAATGTAAGGAGGGGGTGACTATGGCTCTGATAAAGCAAGAGGGAATTAATCATTTACCGAAAACACAGTTGATGTAAATTCAAAGCAATGCTTCACAAGATGAGAAGGTGTTATGTTCTTTATCCCCCACTGAATCCTTATGTTGGCAAGACAGCACTGGAAAGCCAGTGATGCCAGTAGCATTTCTAAAGATAGCGCTTGAACAGCTGCACTACCGCACGCATGTGTCTAGGGAAAGCCTTGCAGCTACTATAGTGGAGGACTGGTTTGTACCGAACCTGTTAGAATTTTATTTAGTAAATTGCATTGTATGTCAAAAGTTTACTGCTGGGCACACACTGCGAACAATCAGGGAAGTGATCCCTAGACCAAATGGTCCTTTTTAGCATTTACATATTGACTATGTTGATATGCTGCAGGTAAGTAGTGGATATATGTATATGAGAGGGGTAGTGTGCCCATTTTCAAGATGGATTGAAGCTGGTCCATGCACACATCCTGACGCCACTTGTGCAGCAAAGGTTTTAATATGAGAAGTATTTCCTAGATGGGGAATATGTGAGGTGCTGAGATCCGACAATGGTCCACATTTTGTAAATTAACTATTCAAACAGATAAGCTTATTATTGAATATAAAACATACATTTTCTTCTGCTTATCACCTGCAAGCGAACGGGATATGTGAGAGACTCAACTGTCTTCTCAAAGAGAGAATTGCAAAATTAAAATTGACACTGAAGAAGGGATGATTATTTTGCCGACCCCAAGCATTATATGCATTAAGGAATCAGCCTGGGCCGAACTACCACCTCACACCCCATGAACTAGTAACAGGGAGGCAAATGAGAACGCCTCTGACTCCACCAACGAGGAATAGAAGTGATGCCCACAAGACAGCAAAAATGTTAGGAAATGAGATACATGATTATTTTACATGTATGACTGCTAGTATTTCTGTCATTTCAGATCAATAAAGAAGCAAGGGGTGTTGGTCTCAGGATGCAAGTGAAGACCATTCAGCAACCGGACTACAAGAACTATAACCTGTACCAAGATTATTTGTGGGAGAACCAATCGTAATCTGCAACTTCACTAGGAAGTGGCACAAACCTTGATTTATTGGTCCCTATTTCATTGAGAACATTATTTCCTTAGCAGTAAATGTCCAGGAAAGGCATGCATGGATACATTTGGGCGATGTTAAACCGTATGCTGGTCCACCCACACCCATTGATTCAGAATCAAGCCAACACGAAGTAGTTCAGCACGTGCAGACTCGATCAATGACGAGGAAGAAGGATGCAGAAAGTGCTGAGTAAATAAATGCAAGTGTGCATTTGGACTGTGGCTTTCCGTGAACACTCCTTATAGATATTATAGCAGGCATGCAACCTTATTGCTTGATCCTCAGAAATCTTTTGAACTTGGACTTTAGAAAGTATTGAAGTCCTGAAAAGCATGCCAGATCTTAAGTTCTTGTTTAACAACTGGAAGAGGGAGCAGTTTCCAGATTTGTTCCTTACTGATTTTCTTTTTGATCTCCCTAATGGTTCTGTCTGATGTCGACACACACCGGCTCTTATTGGCTGTTTTTATTTTTATTTTGCAAGCGTATCCGGCACTGGTATGGAAAAGTACTGACGTTTATGTTTTCTTGCATGATCCTAAAAATGGTCCAGTTGTAAGGAGATTGCTTTCAGCAATAAACGAGAAAATATTGCAGTTTCCTGAGCATCTGACACATTTGCCTGATTAAAGAAGTGTTTACTTCCTTAAAAGTAGTTCACAGGCAACATGTGGAGTCCTAATATTGATACAGTAGTAGAAAACTAACGAGCCCAGCGACGTATGAGGAATCATCGCTGGTGGGGATTAATGTATTGGTGCCTGATATATGTTTGCACAGCATCCATTATTGTTTTTCTGTTTCTTCTAATGTTTGCTGCTTATCTTGCTGGTCCAAAACAAGCAGCAGTTTGCTTGCTTCTTCCCACACCAGTGATCCTTACAGACATATCTGTTGTACGAAGGCCAAGGCCATATGTGATTATCCCTACACCAGTGACACATGTGAAGTCAACTAGTTCTTTGACAGATTGCCCTATACCTCCCTTTGGAGGGAGGTCTGTTTTTGATTTGCTTTATGATCATTATGTACAGACTCACTTATAAAGAAAGAGGCCTAAGAGAGGCATCAGATGAGATGATTATGAGCTAAATGATTATCTGGGCAGTACAGCGCATTTGTGTTACACTCACCTGACTCCCACAGAGGCGCTGGCCTGGTTCGCGCTGCTGTGACCTCTTCTAAGGTGATGCGCAGGGTTCGGAAGACGGACTGGACCGGGCCCCCAAATCTGGCTTGTCTGGCTCGCAGAAGTATACTTCTGTAGGCGAAAATAGGGGATTAACTGTCTGCGGGGTAATGCAATCGGCCTCCCACTTTCCCCTCTCACCCTCCTTGAAACCCTTCTGTGATTTCTCGTAGCGTCTCACCTTAGGGTCTGGAAGGACGAGCTCTCCATCCTGCTTCTGATGCAGGGGCGCGTTGGTATTCAGTTACTTCACTGGATTTTCGGATTGGTGAGAACCAAACTTGCTCGGCTTCCAGGTAAGTTTTTTGATAAGAGGTTCCCCTTGTGTCCATGCATTAATGTACTAATGCTAGTGTCTTTTTCCCCATAGGGGCCGGGGTACGGAATGCCGGGGAACAGGCACCGACCCGAGATGAGAGGTGAAATCCTTGTAGAAATCAGGTAAGTCTTTAATGAGCGTTTTTTTGGTAATGTCTTTTCATTCGCTCATTAACGCTGATGTCTTTTTTTTCCCCTTAGGGGCCGGGGTCCGGAATTGCCAGGATGCTGCGCGGACCCGAAATGAAGAGGGAATGAATCAACAGGTAAGTCTTAACATGGAGATTTAGCTTTCCTTATTCCCTTCTCTCTCTCACCTTTTGTTCTGGTGTTTTTCTCCCTAGGCGCTGGGGCGTGACTGTGAATCCGGATGATCGCTGCTGAACATGGAGGCGCCCTGTAAAGGTGAGTGGAATGCGGCGCTGCAGCGATCGACGCAATGAGCTTTTAAATTAAAGTCTTCCTTTTCAGGATTGTCGGCGAGATGTCTCCGGGATGCGGATTTAGCAGGTAAGGACTTTTCCTTCTTCTGTTCTCTTCTTCTCTTCCTTTGCAGGTGATCCAGGATGCTGGCAGGCGTGGCAGAAGTCAGGATGCAGGAGCAGACACAGTGAGCGTCCAGCTGCTAGATGCAGAACAACGCGAAGCACGTGTGGCTGTTCGGGTGGGGTTTAAATAGCCTTGGAAGAAGTTCCAGGTATGTATCCTTCTTCCAATCAGGTATGTATCCTTCCCTGACCACGCCCGGATGGTAAATTAGTCCCACAGGTAAAGTAGTTCCTTTCAGGCCTCAAGGAGGCCGGGATCCTGCAGCATGGTCTGCATCAGGTAAGTGCTCCCAAGCATTCCCATAATGAGCCTGGCGCCTATGGCGCCAGGACTGATGTCTTTTATGAGCCTGGCGCCATAGGCGCCAGAACACTGTCCAGAGGGCCCCTACATGGGTTTGCTGGGTCCTTCCTTGGGGACTGGATGTCCGCTTTCGGGGACGCCGGGCTTGAACCGGCTCCCCGGGAGTGGGCATCATGGCAGCACTCCCCCCCCCCCAAGGCCCCTCCCAAGGTTGTTCCCTCCGGGGGTTTTGGTTTGTCTGGGAAGAGTCAGTGGAATTTCCTGACTAATCGAGATGCATGCACATGGTCGCTGGGTTCCCACGACCTCTCCTGAGGTCCGTACCCCTTCCAATCAATTAGGTAGAACAGTTTTGACCTAAACATTTTTGAGTCTAAAATGTTCTTCACTTCGAATTCGGGCTCCCCATCTATTAGAATAGGTTCTGGAGGTTTGAGTAGTCGGGTTCCGGGTACCACTGGTTTCAGAAGTGACACATGAAAAACAGGGTGAATTCGCATACTAGCTGGTAAATCAAGTTTAACAACCACTGGGTTAATTATTGCCGTAATAGAATAAGGTCCCAGATATTTTGGGTTAAAAGTTCAAGGCCCCTTGAGTGGTAAATGTCTGGTAGCTAACCACACTTGATCCCCAATCTGATACGGAGGTGCTTCACTCCGATGTAGATCAGCGTTCTCCTTGTATTTTCTCTTGGCTTGTTGTAAATGCGTAGTTGCCTCTTTGAAGGCTTGGGTAATTGTAGAATGCACATGTTCTACTGCAGGCATTCCGAGGTTCTGAGGTGAGTCAAGGTTTGAGGTTCGAGGGTGATGCCCAAACAAAGTATAAAAAGGACTGTGGCCAGTTCCAGAGTGTACCGAATTATTATATGTGTATTCGGCTATCCAAAGAATGTCTTTCCAGTTGCTTTCAGATTGCTGTAACATACTCCGTAAGTACTGTCTCAGTCTGACCATCGGTCTGAGGGTGGTGACTGGTCGATAATCTTACGTCGATCTGCGCCATTTGACAACATTTGCGCCAGAACTGGGAAATGAATTGGCTTCCCCGGTCAGAGATTAGTATAGATGGGAATCCATGTAGCCGAACAATATTTTTGAGGAATTCTTTGGCTAGGACAGAAGCTGAAGGTAAACCTTTCAAAGGAATAAAGTGGGCCATTTTGGAAAACAAATCCACAATTACCAGAATAGTATTGTACCCCGAACAAGGAGGCAGGTCCGTAATAAAATCCATTGATAGGGTGTGCTAGGGTGCTGGTGGTATGTCTAGAGGTTGAAGGAGACCGGCTGGTCTTTTCTTTTGACTTTTATTTTGGGCGCAAACACCACAGGACATCACAAAAGATTTAACATCTTTTCGCCAAGAGGGCCACCAAAATTGTCGTTTCACCTTTTCCTCTGTCTTGGCAATACCGGGTTGTCCCTCTATTAATGTATCATGATAACCGGAAATAACTAGTTCGTGTAATTCCTTATGTGGCAGGAATAAGCGTCCTTGGAAATAAGGTAAACCATTATCTATGGTAAAGTCTGATCCCTTTTGTATTCATTCCTGTAAGGTTGTAGGGTCCAGGAGTTGTTTCACTCTGGCTTGAATGTCTTCAAGCGTCTGCAACGAAGTCATGCCTAGAATCCTCTGTTCGGGAATTATTGGTACTGGTTCTGAGTTTGTATCAGATTCTCCCATTCCAATTCGGGATAAGGCGTCTGCTTTGCCATTCTTGCAGCCAGGTCGATAGGTAATCACGAAATCAAATTCAGCGAAAAACAAAGCCCATCGGAGCTGCCGTGATGACTGAGCCGTGGCAGTTTTCAAATACTGTAAATTCCGGTGATCAGTGATCACTGTGATGGTATGTCGAGCGCCAAGCAGATAATGCCGCCAGGCTTTAAAAGCGGACTTAATGGCTAACAGTTCTTTGTCCGTGATTGCATAATTAACCTCGGGTGCCGAGAATTTTCTGGACCAAAATGCTACGGGATGCAGTTGGTTGGTTTCGGGATCTCTTTGGGACAGGACAGCTCCTATGGCTAGGCTGGATGCGTCAGTCTCGACGACATAAGGGAGATCTGGACGCGGGTGTTTCAATATAGGTGCGGAGGTAAACTTAGCTTTTAAATCCTGAAAGGCCTGCTCGGCTTCTTCAGACCATTCAAAACGTTTATTTTTCCTCAAGAGTGCAGTAATGGGTTGTACCACGCGTGAAAATTCCGGGATAAACCTGCGATAGAAATTGGCAAAGCCGAGCATGCTTTGAACCCCTTTTACAGAGCTAGGTGATGGCCATTTGAGGATGGCATCCACTTTTCTTGAGTCCATTCGGACTCCTTTGGGTGTCAGGATGAAACCTAGAAACTCCACTTCTGTGGTATGTAAAACACATTTCTCCAATTTAGCAAATAGTTTGTGTTGGCGCAGTTTTTCAAGTACAGCCCTGATGTGTTTTCTGTGATCAGATTCCGAAGAGGAGTACACCAGAATGTCATCGATATATACAACAACACAAACATCGATGAGTTCCCGAAGGACATCATTCATGAAGTATTGGAAGGCAGCCGGCGCGTTACACAATCCGAAAGGCATCACCTGGTACTCGAATAATCCGTATTTAGTACGGAAGGCAGTTTTCCATTCGTCGCCTTCTTTAACTCGTACCAGATGATAAGCCCCCCGGAGATCTAACTTGGTGTATATGCAAGCGTCCTTCACCTGGTCAAGGAGTTCAGGGATCAGAGGCAGAGGATAACGGTTTTTAACCGTTATCTGGTTCAATGCGCGGTAATCGATACAAGTTCTAAGGTCGCCTTCTTTTTTGGGCACGAAGAACAAAGCCGAGGATGCCGGGGACTTTGACGGGCGAATAAAACCATTAGCTAGGTATTGATCGAAATATTGTCTCAAATGCAGATTCTCAGGTTCGGTAAGGGCATACATCATACATCCTGCTACAAGGGGGTTGTGCACCGGGCACCAGATCGATTTGGCAATCGTACGATCTGTGAGGAGGTAACGTGTTGGCCTGTTCCTTTTGGAAGAAGTCCTGAAAGTCTTGGTATTCCGGAGGTAGTTGCATGGAGGCAGAGGTTACAGATGCTAGATTAATCTTCAGGTTTTCTGGGTAGCAGGTTTGTGTACAATCCGGGAAGGTTATTCTCTTAGCTCGCCAATCAATTCGAGGATTATGTGAGTATTTAAGCCCCTCCCTCTGTTTGTTCCGCGCTTCGCGTCTGTTGTTATCAGCGACGCTCACCACGGTCCGGTTTCCTGTCAGAGGTATTCTCCTATTCCCTAGTTGTTTCAGTCATAGTTCTTGCCCTCATTTGTCATAGTAATTTTTCCCTGTCCTTTCACAGTGCCCAGCCCCTTCACTGTCCTGTCCTTCCCCTGCTCCTGACGTGTGTGTGATTTCTGAGAGAAAACCGTTCCACTTGTTTTCTCGACTACCTCCGCGAAACGCAAGTACCATGGCGTTGTGAGGAGTTTTATGGTTGTCATAGCGCTCGTGGTGGCATGCAGTTGTTACAGTAATTCTTCACTTGCTTTTTTCGAAGTGCTAACCTCACGACCTGCATGCGCTGTTACGAGTCGCGCCGCCTCACAAAACGAACTAGCGTTCGATGAACCTGCATCCATGTGTCTTTAGGCGCATTGTTTATTCTGGCAATTGTTGTATGAAGGTGAACATTTTCTGCTTACCTTTTCTGATGAAAAAAGGCATATTAGGATGCTCCGCATTTTCTTTAGAATTCACTGTGGTATTTACATTGCCGTGAGTTTAGTGTTAGCCATAGGAGTTATGGTCACGGAACCCTCCTTTATAGCAACCACCTTGTCCCACAGTCAGTAATATACTGTTTTTCCAGCTCTGTGCGCTATCAATCCCATCTTCAGAACCTGTGCCCAGGCAGCGAGCTAGTATCCCATCTTCAGAACCTGCGCCCCTGCATATATTGCAGGATGGATAGTTCACCATACCATAATTCAAGGTAAGGGGTTGGAGTCACTTAGATTCAGAATAAGATTGAGATAGAATCACTATTCCTCTCAGTTATCAGGGAAAGCCCCCTTAAATAATTCCTGGTATTTTCTCTAGTTGTTTCTTAGACCCTTTGTGAACTTGAAGATAGTTTCAGCCAAAAGAGAGAGAGAGAGAAAGGGTAACAACGAACTCTGAGAAAAGAGAAGAGGTCTGTTGGAGTGGTGTTCCCGCAGAGTCTAAGGTAAGCGTTACACCACACACCAGAGATCATGTGATACGATACAAACAGCCTCAAATGAATGGAGCAGGAAGCAGATGGGAGATAAATAAAAAGCTTGATTGCCAAGGGAAGACTGAAGAAGAAATCTGAAGATACAAAGAAAGAGGACATATGCAAATGTGAGGGAACAGTACTTTGACCAGATGGGTGAGAAGAAGGCATAGTCGTATGCAGAGCAGTGGCAGTAACTGGACTTCGCAAACCAGTTATAAATCGTGTGGAGATAGGATGCAAACCCCTCGGGCCAAGACTTGCCAAGCTACTGACGTGGGTTGAAGATAAAGGAGGCTCAGTGCAGATAGTGCCATTAGCAAGTGCAGAACTGTGCTTCAGAAAGAATGGCACAAGAAAAGTTGGAGAGAATCAACAATGCAGTCAGATGTGCCAGGTTTGGAGGATGGACAGCAGTGATAATGGACCACTACTGTGCTTGTGGATCCAGAGCTTATATGAAGCTACCCAGAGATTGGGGAATACTATGTTCTATAGTGATTATTCATGTTCCAGCATTAGTGATTCCGAGAAGCGACCTGAACATTGGAGAGTTTCCAAAGACTGATGCTCATCTAAAGAAGAAAAGGTCACTTGGATTTCTCAATCAAACAAAGAGGGAGAACTATTTCTCAGCCAAGTTAATAGAAGCTTTCAATGCTATTCCATATGAGCATAGGTTGTTCAGCAAGACTGTGTCAGTATTCACGACCATCTTCAAGATGATGGTGAATGGTAAATGGCTACAAATAATCAGATGGGAGCTTTTGCAGACAATCAACACTACCATAAAGGGATTCAAAACAATCAAAGAAGAAGAGCTATAAGACTGATGACACTTCAGAATAGATATGTTTTGGAAATGATTGCAGCAATGGAGGGCGGAGTTTGTGCCAAAATCGGAGAATCATGTTGCACATTCACACCTTCTCACGATGACGAGAATGGGACCTTGACAGAGGCCATAACAATGCTAACGAACATACACACCAAGATGGAAGATGAAGTAGAAGACACTGCAGATGACAGCTGGTTTGCATCGATCTTCTCATGGGTTCCACAGTGGATGGCAAACATTTTCAAGTTTCTTGGAGAATTACTGTTGATGATAATGATTGGATTCTGTGTGATCAAGATGATAATCATACAGTGCAAGAAGACAACAAAGATAGCAGTAGGAATGAAGATCATGATTGATATTGAATCTAGGCTAGAACCCAAGGCATTGACTTATGAAGAGATCAGAGACTGTAAAAAGCCCAGTATACATGCACCTGAAGGAACAAAGTTCCTTTATCCAAGAGAGCACAAGAAGTATGCGGGAAGATGGATCTACTGCAGTCCAAGTGGACAGTTCAATCTTATGACCTGGAGCATTGATGACCATGTAAAATCAGTAGGATCTTTGAAGGGTGTGATGAAGATATGGACCCCAAAGAAGTACTTCTTCAAGAGAGGATGTCTAAATGTGGAGACAGGTGAAAGAGTAGTCGATGAATCAATCAGAGGGGGGGGAATGTAGACGAGGAGCCAAAAGCATTTACCGGAAGTCCCGCCCCTAAAATGCCTATATGTTGGGAACCGGAAATGGTGACTAGCAAGACACCTGTAATGATGCCAACAACATGAGCAGCCTTTGAAGCAAAGTATCCATTGAGAAAACCTTTCTTTATGTATCCACGGAGAGCTGACAGTCTCCTGGGAAAGATCCCTGAAGAACGAGAGAAGATGAACGAAAGAGCAGACTGGTGTTGTCACATAATGTAGAGTGACACACCGAGAAGAGATAATGCAAGAGAAAGTAAAGAGAATATATAAAATTTGGTGCCGAAGTAACAATTGAGTAAAAGTTCCCAATGCAAAATGAAGAGTACACGTGTGAAGAGCATGGAAGAAAATGCAAACCATTTTATAATTGTACAGATGCTGGAAATGCAAGTAGACTAAGTAATCATAAAGGCTGGCTATACGTAGGGAATAGATTGCGGCGATGCAGCAAGGTATATATATGCATAAGATATCTGGAGCTTCCACATCGTATTTTATCAAACTGAGACCCCATGAGCAGAGAAGCCGAAAGTGTGGCGCAGTTAATAAAAGTAGCTGACAAGCAAGAAAGAATCTGAGAGGGCTTGGTTGGCCCAGTGTCAAAAGGTACAGCAAAAAGACAATGAGTGCCAGGTTTTATTAGTTTTAAAACCATTAAATACAGAGAAGAAGCAGGGGGGACCCTGGGACGGCCAAGCCACTCTGGGAGCCCACAGGTGCGAAATTGTGAAGGCCTAACTCCTTTCCCCTTCCCAATCAAGAACACCAGGTCCACACAAGATGCAAGGAATTACTGCGGTTTGTTACAGCCAAAGTACCACAGGGATCATATACATGGAAGACCGTCCACGCATCTCTCAATGGACACTGGCTCGCAGGCCAGTTTTGATAAAACCTGACGTCACAATTTGCATCATTCTTGGGAACTGTCTCAAAAACGTCCTCCCCCCCATTTTTCCCCTTGATTTTCTCTCTCCCTTCAATTCCCTCTTCCAACTCTTCACCACCCCTCCCCCCTACCTAATCCCACTCCCCTATTCCCCCTCCCCTTCAGTTAATTGCTCTTTTCACCGTTTTATCAAATGATTCATGATGTAATTTTGCATCCTCTGTTACATTGTTGATGTTGTTATGTATTATGTTGTTCCACTGTACAGCGCCTTGGTGTAAAGCGATCTATAAATCAATAAATCAATCCATCAAACAAAAACCAGGATAGGCCGTTTAGTGGTAGGACCCGTGTAGGAGCCTACAGATGTGTGATGTTATTGGACAGGTGGTAGGCTTGTCCATTCCCAAAAAGTTGTTACTTAAAATATGTTTCAGTGAGCAAGCCTTATGATTGGTTGGTGACCCCCACTGTCCACCCTTAGGGGCCTTGTTTGTGATTGGATAAACCACAAGCCCCCAAGCCTGGGACAAACTCTCTTCCCAGCCTGCAGAACACCCGTGAATGGTGCCTTGTGCCATTATGAATCTGCAAGGTGCAACTATGTGTCAGCGTCATAACCTGCGTTGGGAAACGGAGCACACTCATTACCCATAACTGCAATGAGCGTGAGCCGGTTCCCAATGCAGAACTGTAGTGTGGATGTAACAACTTTGTTGCAGCTATTGTCAGGACAGTGGAGCAGGTTGCTCTTCTCAGACCCAATCTTGGCAGCTCCTCAGCTCAGCCAGATCATGTGCTTTGAGAACACGTTTGTGAGCCCAGGATCTTTGTATTATTCTGTATTTTGTCAGAGAGCGCACCTCTTCTGCAGCCGGTGTTACTTTGGGTCAGAGTGAGGAATGTCATTTGCAACATTGCAATCTTGGTTGCGACTTTGCTGCTGTCACAATGGTTCTGCTTGCACAGCATTATGTCAGGTTTGGGGTCCCTTTCTATGTTTATCGTGGCCTGCTAAATTTCCAAAGACATGGTCTGGCTTCTACTATGCACATCTACCTATAGTCTGCAGGATCAAAGCATAAATTAGTTTTAATAAATTGATTAGCAGAGTTTGCTTATTAAAATATGTTTTACAGTGGAGAGGCCAGGTTGAACCTTTCGTGGAGGATATGGGCTAAACTTGAGGCACAATTCTGGAATCCAATACTTAAGGTGCCCAGATGTACACCAATAGCTGTACTTAGAGCTGAGCTAGGGCTTCAATCATTGAACTCCATAGTAAAATGGAAATCATTTGCCCTGTTAAGAAAGATCTTGGTGAAAACTCTGATGCAAGGGTTTCAAATACTCACATCACAAGAAGACGGAAAGAGTGCTGCCTTGCTTAATTCTTGGAAACAAGAATGGACTGAACAACTCAACATCCCAGACTCTACGCCAAAAGAACTACTAGAGAATCCTAATTGTGTGAAGGAAAACTGAAAAGACACGACTGGATTCTCACTAGAGAAGAAAATCACGCTTTCAAGACACAAAATCCAGTAGCTAACCAACACAGAAAGAGAGGCACAGTTCAACAATATGTAAGAAGATTCCTATCTAAACATCTTCGTGAGAGACTGATGCAAATCAGACTTGGAGTTCTTCCAACAAATGAATTCTACCACAAAATGGGCAAATGTGGAATAAATGAAGGTTCGTGCAGAGTCTGTAACAACTTAAACCATGCAGAATCAACCAACCATCTGCTGCTTGAGTGTCCTGCACTGACTGATGAAAGACAGAACTGTCTTGGTAACTACATGGCACCCTTTCAAACAAAATCTTTGGACGAATGGTGGGACTTCTTCAAAGGTGGACAAAACAAGCGATTGACTTGTGCTGGGATAAACTTCTTGGTTAACCGATTAAGAGAACAACAACGTCAACAAAAATAAGTTAGGAGTAAGGAACCTATATAATAAGAGCCAAAGGAACATGGCATCGAAAAAATCTTGGTTGACTGTAATATGACAGAGAAGAATACATTATGATTTTCTACGATTGCTTGGGATCAACACAAGAATGGACAAAGATATCCAGACAAAGCGAAATGCGATAAAAGTTGTGTGTGTTAAAACTAAATCACAATAAAATAAATACAATGTTTTTGATTAGCAAACAAAAACATTTGATTAGCAATGGTATACTAATATTTTTAATGTCACCAGAAGTTGTTTGTACACAAGACATATAACAAGCACCAATAAAGCATTTTTGTGTACTGCTGAAGTAAGGCATTAGTGAAAGAGTCCGGCACTACACATTTGTTACAATTCCACTAGACCTGCAGGTTTAGTAACTTAGTTTACCTACTCGACCTTAGAGAAGTGCATTGGACCCTTGACAACAAATGAAAAAAAATGTGAATGCACATTCTGTAAAATGGTGCATGTCACCAAAAAATCCACTTTGTTTGGCACACTTCTGCCAACTGCAAGGCCAGCCATGCACACAAACTTTATTTGACATTTACTGCAAACAAAGTAAATATTAAATGAACGTCCCCTGCAAATGGTTCTCGCCCTTCATAAAATCTACTCGACTATGTGAGTAGGCGCATCGACTTTACGTACCCTGGATGAGTGTCTGTAAAAGGTTAACTGCATGAATGGACACAAACAGATACGATAAAAAGGCCCTGAAAACAGTTTGGCCACCTCTCTCGTGTTTGTGATATTGTACAAGGCAATCCTAATCGTAGAGCAAAGTGAGCTCTGCAGGCTAACTATGGTGGATGGTATTGCAGCAGATCTGTAGATATACAGAGAGGATGGAACTATTGATCACTACTTTGCGTACATACCTAGTTAGTTTTGTGTACTCATTATGTAAGAGGAAGGAAAGTAAGAGACTAAGCAGAGTGGATAGCAAAGCAGGCAGAGAACTGGACAAACTTGGTGGAAAGCTGTAGTTTGTGGCCATCTCACTTTCAGGGTAGCTGGTATAAAGCAGGGTGATACAATAGAATGTCCCGGAGTATGGGTTCAGCTCATGGGTTGAGCACCAGTTGCAGATGTATGCAACCAGTAAGTCACATAACTAAGTTTGCCATCAAAAGTATATGGCAGTGTAATCATGTACATTTTCAAAAGTGTTCACTCGTCAATATGATACATCTTCCCCAATACAATGAAATCTGGTTGACACTGAGATTTAGATACTAACCTAAACTTTACTGTAAAGCATGGAGACACTGCAGTGTTTTACAGTGGCAATACTGCAACTATACAACAAATGGAATAGCATGAAATGGAATTGCATGATTGTCTTTTAAAAAATATAAAGTTAACAAATACTGGTCTTTACCAGACAGGACATAGAGATGATTACTGCAGTGAACAGAGGAAAAAGGGGTGGAGAGAGGAATGTAGGGTGAGCTTTGCTTTCATTGAACAGGATAACAAAAATAGCTATCTTTGCTACACAAGTGTCAATTTAATTAGACATCCTACAGAATTGCATAGCATATTGCTATATGACACTGCTTATTTTATGCCTTGAGGTTAGTATGTTATGGCTGTCAGTTCTTGGGAGTGCTACTTCCACACGATTGGGTTATTTGAATATAGTGTCTGCAAGCATTTACACAAATTCTTCTTGCGTTACTGCGGTGCTGTAGCAGGCCTAATGGAAAAATAGTAAATGTGGAGACAGTATGCATATGTCAGTGTCCTCTAACTATAGGGCTGTATACCTGTGTTCTTCATGTAGTTGAATGAGGGTGTGTGTCCAGGGTGTCAGGATAGCATGTGTGCTTCATGCCTAACATATCTAAGTCGTCATGGTATCTCTAACGACAAGTGGCTTGGTTTCTTAGTGCTCAGTCGAGTCTGTCCATATAACCATCTCCAGCTCTGTCTTGTGTCTCCTCGTTCACTCAGGGTAAGATTTGCACTACTTCTGGATTGTAGGGTCTGCTGGGAGGGTATCTCTCATGATAATTATTCATTGTGCGAGCAGTGGAAAGTTCATATGACCCATGGCCATATTGTCGCAGATTCTTCTTCCTGTTGGAGGGTCTTTTTGGATGGAGGGCACGTTCTGATTCTCCCTCTTCAGTCCCCCCTCTGGTCGACTTGTCGATCACACCACCATTATCTCCTCTGTCATCTTTCAGACGCCACACTTTTGTTATTCCCACTAGGTGTCCATAGTAATTGACATGATCTTCAAATGACCAGTACATGTAGAAGTAACCTCCTTCAGGCTTGCAGTATACCCACCTTCCCACATACTTCTTCAGGTTGTGTGGGTTTTCTAACTTCGTTCCAAACGGGAATACGTCAGATGCTGCTATCTGTTGTCTCGGACTGTCTCGTTCCTTGATAATGTCATCCATTTGCTCTCCCTTTTTGAGTTCCATAAGTAATTTGATCCCTACCACTTCTTCTGACATCTTGCAATGCACATCTCTATCCCAAGCAGTGATGCTGTTCCCAGTATTAGTCCTCCAGCCAGTACCTTCAGGCTATCTGCCAGCCAGGAAGTCATCCATGACCAGAGATAGGCAAATTAGCTCTTGTCCTTTCCTGTCTCCCTTGCTTCTGCTTCCATCGTTGCATGCATGTGGGCTAATTGAGCGGCTGCGTCTGATAGTGTTCCGTTATCTTCATTGTTGGCAGGGATAAACGTGCAGCAAGGACTTCCTATTTTTGCACATATTCCTCCTTCCATCGATGTGAGGATGTCTACGACATATCTGTTCTGCAGTGCCACCAACTTTATTGCTCTGAGATCTTCTTTTATTGCGTTGAACCCATTCATCATTGAATTGATTTTGATCATAAGTTCCCAGCGGGTAATTTGCAGCCATTTAGCATTGGTATACGTGTGTACTCCAGGAAATAGAGATGCAACAAACATTTGTGTTCTGCTGAATAGTCTGTGGGAGGCTGGTACTTCGTCTAGTGCTGCTTCTGATCATCCCCATAAGTAATTTCCCTTTCTCTTCACCCTGCTGAGCATCTGATGTTTGCTGGCATCTTCTGGTTGGTTGGATGCGGGGGCTAGTGATCTCTATTTCCTTCTCTTGTACTGCATTTTTGGGAATTCATCTAGTTGGGGGGTTTTGCCTGATCGTCTGCTGCTTCATTTCCTCTTGATATTGGATCTTCTCCATTTGTGCGCACGTGGGTATGTTATTACGTTTATTAAGTTTTGGGAATTCATCTAGTTGGAGGTTTTCCATGGCACCACTAGAGAAGGCATGTTCACATGTGCCAGGGAGCATATCCCCCCCAATTTGAAGGTAGCTTGTCGTATGCCTTCGCTCCACAAGCCCTATAGTGGTCGATTAGGACAATTGTCCCTATTCCCATATCTGGTATTATTTCTATTCTCTTGCATCTGACATTTTCTCCCACCTCTTCTTCACCATTGTTTTGTAAGCAGAGAGCCGGTGTAGTTAGTGGCATTATTGGTATGGGTCCTGCTTCGTTGTCTACCCACGTCACTAATCTTGCGCTTTTGTCCTACTCATTGAGGCAGTTGCCATTTTCTTCTTGCACTTTATTCACTGCTGCCTTTGTCAATGTTACTGCTTTGCTTCCTACTACTCCGTCCACCCAGCCATCATTTGTGTATACTTGTCCATAGATCAAAATGTGTGTTCTTTCCCAGCACCCTGGTTCTCCTCCTATCTCTCTTGCTCTCCACTTACATGGTAGGTAGTACAAGGTTATCGTTTTTGTGCCTCCCTTTTCTAGTCCTTCTGTAATGTACTGCAGGCTTTCAGCGACTTGCCAGTAATTGTTCATCGTGGTTTCCCAGCACCCTGGTTCTCCTCCTATCTCTCTTGCTCTCCACTTACATGGTAGGTAGTACAAGGTTATCGTTTTTGTGCCTCCCTTTTCTAATCCTTCTGTAATGTACTGCAGGCTTTCAGCGACTTGCCAGTAATTGTTCATCGTGGGTAATGTCTTAATATAACTGTCCTCATATGGGAAGCTCACCTTGGACATCCATTTTAAGGTAGCTGGCTTCCCTTGGAATCGTCCCCGAGTTTCAAACATGGCTAGGTACAGAAGGCATTGTGCTGTTGCTGCAGGTATTTTTTGTTGCTACAAAGGTCCTGCAGGGGCTCATGGCATAGGGGATCAATGAGCAGACATAACAGCTCTCATCAGTTGTATCCCTCACATTTTTGGACATGTGTTTGTACCAAATGTTGTTGGTTATGTGCGCTGTGCCTGTAAGATATGTTTCTACCCCTTTCATGTCTGTGGCAACACTGCACTTACCTCTCCTTACTTTTTCAGTAGTATCACCTGTGCCACCTGACACCGCAGTCTGTGAAGCTGGGGTCGGGGAGTTAGTGTGGGATACAGCAGAGACATGCAAGGCAAGAAAGAGCTGCCAGAAAGCAGTTGCTAATAGTCCAGTAGAAAGCAGTACCCACACAGTAAAAAGTACTATTTTTATTATTTTCATCATTGTTACTTACGCTGCCGATGCAGCTATTGAGATGATAAAGTTGCCCGGCTGAAAATCATGATAAAAGGCGATATTGTTAGTATGATGCACCTCTGTGTACTAAATAATCATTATGTGCCCATGCAAACATCTGTTCCCAAATCCTCTGTATGGAGGGATGTCAGAGTGTGGGTAAAACAGGGTATGCACTCCGCTCAAGTTGTGGGTACGTTTGTAAGTATTCAAAAACTGCATAGTAGTAAATTCATGGTGATCGGGGCCTAGAATGCGTGGGTCTTCTTATAGCATGGACAAATTGGTCGGGGAGTGCTTCAGGGTGCTCAATAGGAGGCAACATCAGAGTTATTCCCTAACACCTACACCTTCTAACACTTTTACAAGCACAATCAACAATCGCAGATCCCTGCGTGTGCGAGAAAAGAGAATGTTAAGACAGTTGTTACTCGTAGTCGGTAGTGCGAACTCTGCGTGCGGAATGACAAGTTAAAACATGTTGCTACCATATGATGTCTTTGTATATTCCACGTTGTGGTGGTGAGTATGTGTTAAATAGCAGGCAGGAGGCAGTATGTAAAGTAAGATAAATCTCCTTTATTCAGGTTTTACAAGTCCCAGTGAAAAGAACCGTATGAATGTTCATCAAAGGACAGACACTGTATTGCTGTAAGAACAGGACTACGGACCCTTCAGTTGTCGGGTGCTCGCAGTCCTGTTTGCCAATAAATGAACGAAAGTTCACAAAAGGGAACAAAAACTCAACTTTCTCTTTATTCCTTCGGCATCCCGTGTTGCTGTCAGGACATGAGAACAGCCTCTTCCGTTGTCAGGTGCTCCCCGTCCAGTTTAAGAATAAATTAATGAAAGTTCACAAGAGGAAAGACACAATTTTCTCGTCGTTCCTTCGGCGTCCCGTGTTGCTTTCAGGACCTGAGAACGGCCCCTTCTGTTGTCGGGTGTTCACCCTCCTAGTATGCCCGTTGGAATCTGGCTGCGTCCTCGATCCACTCCGCCGGCTGTGCTCAGGTGAGAAAACAGAGAAACGCGCAGGAATATGTTAGTGCTGGTTTTAAACTTCCTTCCACCCCTCCCCTTCCATACGCAGGTCTTCCCTTTTTCTCCCATCTCGCCTGCTGTAATCCATCTCCTCTTCTCTCCCCGGCCTTCCATGACTCCCGTTACTCAAACTGTTTTCCCAGTGTTTTCACCCGCACTTTGTGTCCTGACAGTTCTGGAGGTATTCCCCTCACGAACATAAGGTAGGTGTAGTGCTTTGTTGGTCACCCGGGACTTATTGTTTTTCTGTTTTTTCGGGTTGTCATGCGTGGGTTGGAAGAAGGAATGCTAGAATCTGTAGTCTGCTCTGAACTACACAAGTACTCAGACATTGAAAGTAGGGAGGTTGATTTCTCATACCCCGCCGACAACGGCAGGACGGGTTGACATTGTTCAGTCCAAGTTATCACAGCCATACTGTTATGAAGTCTATTCGTACCCCTGTATTCACTGCTTCCGATTACAGGATGTCCGGTATATTCAGTCACTCTACACACACCATGCCTTGTCGGAGCCTGAGCAGTCGGTTTAATGGCCTCTGATTGCTCCTCCATATTCGAACCCCCTGAGCCCTTAAGTCCTTCCTCACAGTATGATATGGGATTATGGGTGAGGACTACTTCTACTTAGGTTACTGAATGTCCTGGGGATGGGGCAGTGTTCATTACTGGTCAATCTGTACCGGTATTGCTGTGGGAGGCCTAGTTGAGAACGTCTGAGCAAAGCATGCCCAACTGTCCTGTCTGTCACAGCCTCCTCAAGGTGGGGGCTGGTGAAGCGAGGTTCGTTCCCACATCTGACAACGTTTTGTGGGAGTACCCTGTCACCTATTTGAATAGGTGCTTCTTCCTGTGTATTGGGGCTGCTGGTGTCCTTTTGCGTGCCGTTTTATGGCTTTCCCGTTGTCTGTTGTATCTGGAGAAAGATAAAAGAAATGCTAGAAACAAGTCAAATTACATAATCATATAGTTCTTGTCCCAAAACCTCTGCTGTGTTTTGGCAATCCCTCACAGCCCTCGTGGGTGGAGCTAATGGGAGGTGCATCCTGCGTCCTGTCACCACCTCATGGGGTGCTAAATGGTGGTGGGACCCTGGCTTATTTCGTAATTCGAACAAGGCAAGAGGAAGAAAGTACAGCCACTTCCTCTTTATGGTCTGCTGAGTTTTTGCAATGCCATCCTTCAGGAGACCATTGAGGCATTCACACATCCCATTTGCTTGCGGCTGCTACGCACAAGCGAATTTGAGTTTTATTCCTAGCAGGGAAGTAATGTGTTGGAACAGTTCATTGTCGAAGTGAGGCCCGTTGTCAGACTGCAGGACCACACAAACACCTCATCTTGGGACTACTTCTCTGACTAGGAATTTTGCTGCTCTGAGTATGTCCGCATGGGAATATGGTCCACACTCTACCCACCTGGAGAAGGTACAGACCACCACAATCATGTAGCGGTATCCTTGACATACCTGGATCATATCCACGTAGTCAACATGGAGATGAAGGAACGGGTCTCGGAGTCTGGGTATAGTTCCTGTTATTACTCTGTGTGTGGCCAGCAGTAAACTGCTGGCACGTCAAGCAATTACTAATAAGGTTTACCACATGGCCATTTAGATTGGGGCAGACCCATGATTCTCCAATGTGTGCTGCAATGATCTCTCTCCCCCTATTAGCAGGGTAGTGCAGCTGCTGTAATGCTGTTTTTAATAGTGCAGGTGGCATGACCACTTTCCCTGTGTTGTTTTGTCGCCATAGGGCGTCAGTGGGGGACATTGAGCATCCGCTCTTTACCCAAAGTTCGTTCTCATCTCTTGGTGCAGCTGCTTGCAGTTCCATTATCTGTGTTTTCAGTTAGTGGGTGCATTCATTCTTCAATAACATCTGTCTCACTCCTCCCTTTTGCTTTTGCTCCTCCAAGTCCCATAATTCTCCAAAATATGATGTGTGTTTTGCCTGATCATCTGCTGCTTCATTTCCTCTTGATATTGGATCTTCTCCATTTGTGTGCACTTAGCACTTCACTAGTGCTACTTCCTCTGGGTATGTTATTACGTTTATTAATTCTCCAAGAAGCAGGGCATGCTGCACTAGGGTCCCATCTGCCCTTCTAAATCCCCTTCTGAGCCACCTTGCCAACCCTGAATGTACTGTGGAGGTAACATAAGCACTATCTGAATAAATGGTCACTCTTTTCCCCACACTATTTTGTAATGCCAAAATGAATGCCACTAATTCTGCAGCTTGTGCTGAATAATAAGAGGGTAAACGAACATTGTATACTACTTCACTCGTCCAATCTTCCTTCAGCCTTACCACTGTTGCTCCAGTTCTCCTAACCCCATCGGTTTGGTCGATTGTTGAGGGCCCGTCAATGTACAGCACCTATCCCCCCTCAAGTGCATCTTCCTCTACCTTGCGTGTTTCTGTGAAGAACTCAATGATTTTTGAGCAAACATGGGCCCATTCTCCTGGTTGTTGGACATCTGCTATGAATTGTGCTGGATTGACATTTTTACACCTGACTATTTTAATTCCGGCTTTGATGATATTATTTATACCCTGTTGCTCTTTGTGCTGTTAGTGTGCTCTTTGGTTTATGCAGTATCGCAAAGAGGACATGCTCCACGTAAAGTGTTGTTGTGTATCCTATAGTTATTGATGAAGTCTTTTCTACTGTTAATGCTTCACCAGCCAAATGTTGTTTGCACGGGAAGTGTCCTTTCATTACTTGGTCCAATTGTGCAATGTAATATGCAACCGGTTTATGGCCCATACTTGTATTCTGGGTCAGTACTGCTTTCATAACCACGCAATCGGTGTGTGAAAACAGGAAGAATTGTTTTTTGTAATCTGGGGTCGCTAACACTGGTGCTGTGCTTATTGCTTCTTTCAATTCATTGAAAGCATCAGTTATTTCTCTCATCCAACGCAGTGGCTTTGCCTCACTCTGTGCTTCCTTGAGGGCTGTTAGAAGTGGACATGTATAGGAGCTGTACTCGAAGACCCATGCTCTACAATAATTACATAATCCGAGGAACTGCTGCAGCTCCCTTACTGTTTTAGGTTGGGTAGTGTTTTCTATTGTCTGTGCTCTTTTTTGGGGATATGTGTCTCCCATCTTTGGATATTATCTGCCCAATATATAATGCTTCCTTTTGGCAGTACTAAAGTTTAGCTTTGTCTACTTTGTACGCCTTATCTGCCAACACTGTAAGTAGTTGTACTGAGTCGTTCCTAAACTCTCTCTTGGTTTCACTACAAATGAGTATGTCATCTACATACTGTAGTACTGTGCTGTCTGTTTGGACATTTGCTAGGTCCATCTGTATTACTCTGTTGAAAATGGATGGTCACTCATAGTATGCTTGTGGCAATATAGTATGTTTCCACTTCATCTGCCTTCCTCTCTTCTGCCTTTTGTTTCATCTTTTGTTGCCACAACCTGCAATGATGCACTATGGTGAGTTGTATTTCTAGCCAGGCCTTTGCCTCCATTCCTACTAGTTTTTTCAAATTTTTCTGTACTGGCTCTGGTAATCCTTGCACCAAGATATGATTGGATATTGCTATTGTTTTGTCCCATGGCTCTCGAGTTTCGAGGCGCTAAAGTTGTTGAATCTCCTGAATGTAATTAACAGGATCCTCATTGTCAATCATCTTGCGTGACTTGATGGCCCGTGTGTCTGATGTGTCTGGGAATTGCTTCCGCAGTGTCTGCCATAGTGCTGCCCTACAATTTGCGAATGGTACCACGTTGTGTGCTGTGTTCTGAATGGTAATTCCGGAGAACCCCGCCTTCTTTCAGATATCAGCCGCGTCACCCAGTATGGAAACCAACAGCCCCTTAACATCACCTACTGCCAGTCTGTGTCCTGCCGTTAACTTTTCCATTTCATAAATCCATTTCCCAGCTCCTCCACTTAATGAGGATAATCTGCACTTGATGTTTTCCTTATCTGTGTGTTTCCAGGGTACGTATTGTGGTCTTGTCCCTCTCTAATAACGGTATCTGTGAATATGCAACCCTCTCTTCTGGTGTTCGTCTATACTGTCTTACCTGAATGGCTCCTCTCAAGTCTTCAATTTCTGCACCTATGTCTACAAGTTGTATTGCGTGTGCCTGCGTTGTGCCTGCTTTGGGGTATTGGGAGTCCCTACCAGTCTCCCTTTGGAACAGGAATGTACCCTTGATTGTGTGGACGTTGCCCCGTCCCTCCTGCGCCCGGGGAGTTCCCTGAGCCTGCTGCTGTACGGTGTCTGGGAGGCTCCCTCCTCTGCTGTGCCTTTTGTGGGTCGGTCGTTCTGTCTACCTCTCTGTTTATGTGTCCTACATTCCCAAGAGTTCCCTCCATTAGTCCTCGTGAGATAGAGCTTGTTAGGCCCTTCCCGCTCGTCACTGTGGTCATCTGTGGTCATCGTCGTTGTCAGATTCATCATCCATGTTGCTACAGAAACTGGTTGAGAAGTTCAATGTTCGTGTTACTAGGCTGGGGTTGTGCGATACATTAAATTCTATGTCTGTTAATTTACATATGTCCTCCTCTTCCCGCACTCCCAAGCGTGCCGCGCCGTTCCCACTTGGCCCTCCATTGTACTCACCTATGTTTTCCTCTTCCTTTTGTTTGTCATCTTCTCACCTTTAACCTCGCTAATTCTATTTTAATTTGTTCACTTACCTTTTCTAACACCGGTGCTTCCTCATCCTTCTCACTTTGTTCCCTTGTCCACCTTTCCATCCTCCAATTGCTTCAGTCACCTCTCCTCGTACTTATGTGATTCCTGCAATATTTTCTTCCTCCACAATGCCATCTCCATTTCCTTTTCCTCTTCCAACATCTTCTCTATTTCTCCCCGCTTCCTTTCCAACTCCTCCCTTTGTTTTTCTTCCTTCACCTCTCTCTCTACTATGTCCTTTTGTTCCTTCTCTAATATTGCCAAATTCTCTCTCCGACTCCCACAGCTCCAGCTCATTTGCCAATTCTCGCTTTTGTACTTTATCCTCCTTTTGTAACCTTGCTTCCTCATCCTCTTGAGGCTGTTCCTTTCCGTTATCCTCTAACTGATGTGTTCTTACGGGACATCTGTGCCCCCAGCTCCAAACTTTCTATTGCCTTCATTGCACCCTCTGCTCCCCCTGTTGTTGCCCCTTTTAGTTTTAATAGTACCTGTGCAGCTATTCATTCTTCTGGTCCAATACCTGCAAACTCATTTTTCACATGCTGCTCGTCTTGGTCTGGGCTGTCGGCCGCCCGCCCTGCCCCTTGTAATAGTTCAGTTTGGGCATATGGGATGGTTTGTATGTGGGGTTTGAGTATCCCTCTGCTGCTTTTAGTTCCCTTAATGGGTATAGGCCCTGTTCCTCTTCCGCGTCATCAGACACTACGCTCAGCAGTGCGGGAGCAGAGGGATCTGATCCCTCCTCCTTCACCTCCCGTAAACTCATCAGCCATGGCCTGTCCTCCTGGAACATTCGCCACAGTTCAAATATTTCCATGCGTTTAGCTGATTTCTTCCCCTTGTATGTGCTCTGTAAATGGTTCAAGAGTGATTGCAGCATGTCTGTGGAGAAACTGCCGTTAGGCGGCCATGGCCTCGCTATCTTCCCTTCTGTGCTTTTAGTCCATTGTATGCTGTATTTCACTCTCTTGTCCTTATATGGGGGCAGGGTTTTGCAGAAATGCTGTATGGGAGTTACCGTCCCGCTATACATGGTTCGCCGTCCCACCATACGAATACATTGCAACCTTTTTACCTGACCTAAAGTCGAGGTCCGCTGTCAAGGGAGGGAAAAGGTTATTGTACACTGTTTATCACTATTTTTCACTACGAGCCTCCACGGCTCTGCACCTTACATGGCGGTCTCCGTATTCAGCCCCGCCTTCACCAGCACTGCCGTTCTCTAGCACACCACCTCAACCATACACAGGTGCCTTCTGCGCACTGCCGCTTGTTCAACTGTTCTCCAAACCCAATTTCACAACACCAACTTGTCGCCTTCACAACACACTAGCCTATGAACCCTCGGTGACGTCAACAAGCTAAAGTTCAAACAATTGAAGAGACAATTGTGCACACAAGATGAATGCTCGTTTTCCCCCCCTCCCTGAAAATACACCCCAAACCCGAAATAACCCCACAGCTGTCTTCCCACCGCTCTGGGGGTGGATTATTCTCTTTATTTCTCGTGTTTTACAGCAACCGACGCATCGCATGACCTCTCTCCGGGAGGCTTAACTAGATAAAACACAGTCTGCAATCTAGGATAGCTCCAGCTAGCCTGTACGGGGATCCGTCATCTATGCCCAAACTAAAATATCCAACATATAGAAATACCACATATACACATGTTGTCACAGTCCGAGCCTACTGAGTCCACAATCCTTGATCATCACCAGAGCCCTTTGCCGCGGTACTCGAACAAACACAGAGAAAGGACTTCTACCTCCGCTTAGGTCCCTACCACCATCCATGTGTCAGAACAACTCCAGCACCAACATTAATCGCAAATTACACCTCCCTCCTCCCGCATACATGAAACCCACCCACACAACAAATTGCCTGTTATGTGAACCACACTTACGTTCTTTTGTACTCATCGATGCTGCTCAGCTGCTGGCTCCCCGTTAAACGCTTGCGCTGTTCGGTTATCTCGCAATACCTGCCAGGGTCCTGCAGCCTTCTCGGTTCGACGGCTAAGGAGGCAGTTTATGGCTGGGCTGGCGCCACAACAGATCTCAGTGGGACCTCCAACTTGTTAGGGGCGGACCCCCGGTCTGGGAGCCCACAGGTGCAAACTCGTGGAAGGCCTAACTCCTTCCACCTGCCCAATGAAGAATGCCAGGTCTACACAAGAGACAAGGAATTACTGCAGTTTAATACTGGAAGACCGTCCATGCATCTCTCAATAGACCCTGGCTCGCAGGCTGTCATGATGCTTACCCCCGGGGACCCAGACCACGTCCAGCAACCCCAGAAGCAGGCATCAAGTTATCCTAAACAAGCCCAACAACCCCTGCTAGGGGCTATTTGGGTCCAGTCCTGGCGCCTATGGCACCAGGCTCATATGGAGAGTCAGTCCTGTCACCATAGGCGCCAGGCTCATAGATTAAAACTTACCTGATGCTGTCACGCCTCAGGGAACCTGGCGGCTTTGGAAGAAGTGGAAGCTGCGCCCGCCATAGCGGGTTCCATCACGTTTTTTGTGAAGCGCGCTGTGCAGGTCTAGTTGTTGTAGCGACGTTCCTGACACCGGTATTTAATCCTTTCACTTCCGGGGTCAGGTGCGTTGCAACGTACAGTGTTTTCGTCCTGTTCCAGCGCTGCTGTTTTTTCGTGGAGTTTCCCTTTTTTTCCCTCCGTTGTCCTTCTTTTCCTTTCTTTTCCTGTTCCTTGCGCTCCGTACCTTTAACCAGTATTTTCTCCTCGCCTTCTTGACTCCTCCTCCCTGGTCTGTTCCGTTCCCGTCTCTTATCCCTCCTCCCTTCCGTCTTGTGCTTTTCTTTCTATACTTATCCTGTTTATTCTTGCTTTCTTCCTGTATGGTACTTACCTCTCTTGGTCCTCTTCTTTTGCCCTCCTCTGTTCCTATCTGTTTACATCTCCGTGTACCGACCATTGCCTGTCTTGTGGATTGCCTCGCCCAGCCCTCACCTGCTTATCCAGTATCGGAACTACTTCCTGTTGATATCCCGGTGTACTGACCTCAGCCTGTCTTGTGGATTGCCTCGCCAAGCCCTCTACTATCTATCTGTTCTGGAACTTTTCCATTTATCTGGTCTCATACCCGATTCTTATTGGAATTTCTTCTATTTCTGGACCGTGTTCATCAGATTCCTCTCCCTCTGCTGCTGCCTCCGGAGTGTGTTTACTACAACCTCACTACATTTGAAGATCCTAATCTTCTGGGGTTTTTTGTGCCACTGGCTTTTTCCCCATTGACCAGCGACCGAGGAGGGTTGCCACAGATCACCCAAAGGGTGTCACTGTGGCGTCCTACCTTGGTCGTCCCTATCTTCAAAAAAAAGGAGTGAAGACTCGAACAAAGGACAATCCAAAGCTGACTCAACGCCGGAGACTTCGAGGTGAGGAGGAAGGGGAGGAAAGGGAGTCTGGAGCATCTCAGGAAGAAGAGGAGATTACAGACCTTCCTGACAGATGCAGACCATGCTGCAAACTTACCTGATGCAGACCATGCTGCAAGAGCTCCAAGCCAAAAGAGGCTTGGAAGGGACTACTTTACTTAGGGACTATTTTTACTCGGGCGGGGCTGGGGAGGAATACTTACCTGGGACTACTTTGGAGGCTATTTAAACCACGCCCGAAGAGCAGCACACGCTTCGCGTTATTCTGCATCCAGCAGCGTAACGCTCACCGTGCCTGCAAGTCCCACTGCATCTTTGCCGAACCCCAGCCCCTAAGGGGAAACAAAAGGATAGCAAGGTGAAACAAAGGGACTAACAAGGGGAATCCTCCTCACCACAATAGACTTACCTGATTTTACCGGTGGAGGTATTATTCCCCAAGACTTCATACTTTCTCTCAGCGCCTGAATAAGGGAGAAAGCAACAGGTTACATATTGACATTATTTTATAGAACTGTGTTGGAAAATATAAATCCTTACCAGAATACTACCGGTTGCCACGAGAAACTCTTCATTAGGGTCAAGCTGCAACCTGCAAGGAATCGGACAAGAGTGAAAGTCAGGCATTTGAACTCTTACGAACTTTATACTTACGGCGTCTTGCGGGGAATCTCGGAGTCAATATTGTTCTGGAACTCACCAATTCCTTCGAGCCAGTGAAGCAATTGGTTATCAACGCGCCCCTGCGCTCAATGCAGGATGGAGAGCTCATCTGTTCAAACCATCAGGTGAGACTATAAGAGGGGATATCAAAGGTGATCTGTGGGGAGAACAGCGGGGGTGGGGGGATTTACGCTCAACTCCACGGGTGGTTAATTCCCTTTCTCCATTTGCAGAAGAATATTCCTACGGGCCAAGCAAACGAAGCTAGGTGGGCCAGTCCAGTCCGTCATCTCGGCCCTACGCGTCATATTGGTGAAGACCGCAGCTGTCCAGTTCCGATTGACGCCTCTGTGGGAGCCAGGTGAGCGTAACACAGGCCAGTTTTGATAACATCTGATGTCACAATGCGCGTCATTCTTGGGAACCATCTCAAAAACCGATCTCCACTCAGGATAGGCCGTTGAGTGGTAGGTCCCATATTGCAGCATATAGATGTGCGATGTTATTGGACGAGGTAGTGTCAGGTGGTGTGCTTGGCCATTCCCAAAAAGATGTTACTTAAAATTTGTTAAAGTGAGAAAGCCCCATGATAGGTCGGTGACCCCCACTGTCCACCCCTAGGGGCCTTGTTTGTGATTTGATGAGCCACAAGCCCCCAAGCCTAAGACAAACTCTGTTCCCAGCCCGTTGAACACCTGTGAATGGTCCCTTGTGCCATTAGGTATCTGCAAAGTACAACTATGTGTCAGCGTCATAACCGTGCGCAGCCCATAACTGCAATGAGCGTGCTCCGGTTCCCAACACAGAACTGTAGCGTGGATGTATCAACTTTGTTGCCGCTATTGTCGGGAAGGTGCAACAGGTGGTTCTTCTCAGACACCAATCTTGGCAGCTCCTCAGCTCGGCCAGATCACGTGCTTAGAGAGCATGTTTGTAAGCCTAGGATCTTTGTATTATTCTGTATTTTGTCAAAGAGCGCACCTCTCCTGCAGCCGGTGTTACTTTGGTTCAGAGTGAGTAATGTCATTTGCAACATTGCAAACTTGGTGGTGACTTCGCTCCTGCCACAATGGTTCTGCTCGTTACAGCATTGTGTGTGGCTTGGGGTCCCTTTCTAAGTTAATTTTCCTAAGTCATGGTCTGGCTTCAACTGCGCACATCTTCTTATAGTCTGTCGGTTAGTACGCTATGGCTGTCAGGTCTCGGGAGTGCTCCTTGCACACCATGCGGTTATTTAAATATAGCGTCTGCAAGCATTTACATTAACTATTCTTGCGTTACTGCGGTGCTGTAGCAGGCCTAATGGCGAAATAATAAACATGCAGACAGTATGTATATGTCACTGTCCTCTAATTATAGGGCTGTATACCTGTGTAGTTGAATGTGGGTGTGTGTCAACTGTGTGCGGATAGCACGTGTGCTTCATGTCCAACGTAGCTAGGTCATCATTGTATCTCTAATGACAAGTGGCTTGGTTTCTTAGTGCTCAGTCGAGTCTGTCCATGTAACCGTCTCCAGCTCCGTCTTGTGTCTCCTTGTTCACTCTGGGTAAGATTTGCACTACTGCTGGATTGTAGGGTCTGCTGGGAGGGTATCTCATGATAATCCATCACAGTATTTCAGAAAAAGCTCAAAACTACTCTCTTTAACTAACACAGCTTCCCCTGCCCACCCTGACCATCCGTTCACTGTAAAGCATGTTAGGGGGTGTCTGTACTTCCGCTCTCTATATGGTAGAGGAGAGGCACAGAAGACCCCAGCCAAGATTCTCTATTACGGTAGCAATGGACGAGCAATCAAGGCCTAGCTTCTCAGGAGGTGATGCAGGCTGGTTCTTAAGTACAGTGTAGTCCCCGAACCCCCACAAAGGAATGTCCACACACTGTATTACTGAAAACACAGTCTTTATATAATTAATATTCAAGGGTATGTACACGATCACAATAACGCACTTTGTACTTGGAAGTCAATAATGATAAATATATACAATTCTGAAGTGGTACCACCAATGTTATCAAATCTCATTAAAGTGCATCAACTGCACTCTTAAAATGTCACACAGATTAATAACGAGGAAACCAGCAATAGAGATAGGAAGGAACGCAAGATGGTTGAAACAGTAGGCAGAATACTGGCCCCGTACCCTAGACACAGTTCTGTGTGGAGATCCCCCCACCTGGGCAACCTGTAAAATAAGATATATCGCACAAGCCCAGTCCATATGTTCAACAGTCTCACTTCTCCCTATTAAGGTTTTTATCCCCCCAATGTACCTGGTGGAGTAGAGTTCTCCGACGATGCGTTGACCGTTCCTTCTTGAGTGCCTCCCTTTCAGGCGGGAGCCACGGATCGTCGAGAGGTGTTGGGGAACTTGGCGTTCGGTGTCGTGGAATCGACGGCCCTTCTTGAGTGCCCTCCCTTTAAGGCGGGAGTCACGGGTCGTCGAACGTCCGACAGTGAACAGGGTGAACTACGGCAGGGAAGTGGCAGCTTCGTTCCTAGCAGTTGTCGTCGATGACAGAGCGTTGGCGTCCTGCAAGGAAGAGGCGTGCGGGGCACCTCGGTGATGATAGTTCTGGAACGCAAAGAGATGATGAAGAACTGTGGCCCAGCAAGGGCGTTGAGTCGTCTCTGTGGCCTTTAGGTGGCAGGAAACCCACCGGTGGATGCTCCTCGGCGCATCGACGGTCGGGCCTTCTCCAGCGGGAGACAAGCGGATGACGATGCAGACGAGAGCGTCCGATGATCAATTGAAGTTCTTAGGCAAACGGGAGCATGGCGGCTCCGGTCGGCGATGGCGGTCGTCGACAGTGGCGGACAACAGTCCGGGTGCTTCTCCTTGGAGTTCCGCAGCAGTCCCCGCATCAGGTCGGCAGCCTGTCGAAGGTCTGTCTACCAGGGAGTGTTGGCAAAGATCAGCTGTGCACGATGGTTCCTCGTAGTTCGGGAAGAGGGCACCTTACCAGGTCCTCTCTGGGTCAGTCCTTGGAAACACAGCGGCCTTCAGATAGCAAGGGAGAGCCACAGCACTCCTTCTCGTCCAGCGGGGGTTTCAAGGTCAAGCGTCAGTTACTCCAGTTACTCGTCGTAGTGGACTTCAGCTTCTGAACACGATTCCTAGCAGTGAGAGGTCCCCAGATATACTGTTGATCTCCCATTCATTCCGCTGGGTCACACTCAAGCATCCAATCACGACTACGGGCATTCATGCAGGCAGGCAGCCAATCAGGCACACAAGGTATTCAGGCCATTCACTTCTCTCCAGACACTCACAACAAGTGTGTATTGGGACAAGTACCGAGCCATTCAACACTCCAAGCCGCATTCATACCGGTTTCGGGCAGGGTTGTCTCAGTCATTGTGTCAACCACCAGATACTAGACACCCACAACACAGAATGCATATTCGTCACACACTCTATTTACCCAGGTCCCACCCACAGGAGGTACCCACAACATACATCAGCGGGAAGGCTCCAGCTAGTCTGACCGGGCCTTCACAACAACACCATATATGGCATTTCCACACAACAGCCAGTCAGGGGGAAGGGACAGAGTCAGGGCTTCCCAGGACTTTGGGAAAACAAGGTAATGGGTAATAGAAAGCAAGAGGCCACGGGGGCCATCTTGTTTTCCATCAGGAATCAACTGATCCCAATGGCAGGGCCGGGGTATCCCAAAATGGAGGATACTCCGTGCACCTGTCAAATTCAGCATGGAGCTGCCACCAGCCCATACCCTGCTCTGTGGGCCACCCACAGGAGCCCAAAAACATACACTACGGGCACAGGGTTGTTCCCCCACCCATGGGTGCCATAAGGGTATCCCACGGGTCCGTTCACCAAACGAAAAGAAAGAGAGCTGCACCGCCAGGCGTCCCACATGAACTCCTCTGCGGAAAACGCGACAGAACACACGATAAAAAGCAGTAAAGGACAAGGATACGGAGGCCCTTTGCCTCTGATGCATTTCCAGCATCACAGTCGCCCCCACCCCAGACTGAGGTGGAGGGTGCCTAATCTCCTACGGGATAGACACCCTCATCCAGACGGTCAACATACCTTCTGGAAAGGCCATCTGCATTATCGTGACTCTTCCCTGGTCTGTGCTCTATGGTGAAGTCTAGCCCTTGCAGGCTAATGGACCACCTGAGCAGTTTCGGGTTCTCACCCTTCATCTGCATAACCTTGTGGATAGACAGGAGCATTCAAGGGTCCTGACCGACCATGACATGGCTTAAACCTATGGATAATAACGCTGAATGCATAATCGGAGCCGAAGTAGGCCTTAGGAAAATCCAGCAAGCCAGAATCGTCTCACAAGACATCCCAAGCCGCAAGATGCTGTGCAAGCAGAATAGCCCTGGCAGGGATAGCAGCCTCCAAAGACATGATCTTGCAAGTGACATTCCTCACGCATCGCGCCACAGTAAGACCGGCTACAGAAAAGAATAGTACATGCCAAAATACAAATTAAATCGAAGTAATTCGGCCTCACCAATGGTCTCCTCACACGTGACTTGGCCGAACTGACACGATGCCAAGGCCTGGAAGCTGGGAAGGCGCAGCTGTCTCATGACGGGGACCGAGCTTGCAACAAATTGTAACAATTCACCTATAGCATGCGCTGGGAATAGACCGCTCTCATGGCATTAGCAGAAGCACCCCATTGTTACACACTGTCACATAGTCACACCTTATCGATACAAACTGTACGTAAGCAGGTGTCTTGCGGGCTGGGAACAACGGTAGTCGTAGGCTTGGGGGCCAGGGGCCTGACCAATGAGGACACTGGGGGCTAGGGGCTGGCGGCGGGAATCCCCAGGCAATCTTCAGGCTCTCTAATGTAACACTTTTCAGGTAAAAATGTTTAGGGACGATCCAAGTATACCACCTGACACAGTGTCCACCAGTAACAACGCACATTATGGGCCTCATTACGACCCTGGCGTTAACCAATGGCGCTATTAGCGCCATGGTTAACGCCGGTAACTTACCGAATCCACCATGGTGATATGGGGAATTACCACCCCATTCCAAGGTTGTCGGGGTGGTAATTCCCCATTTACCATTGGCCCTTCCCCATTCCCATTTTTGCCCCATAGGGCTCAATGGGAATGGGGAAGGTGGTAATTACGGTACTGCAAATTGCGGTACCGTAATTACCTTCAAGGTCCCTTTGCGGGTCCCTACCTTAACGGCTGGTACAGACCAGCCGTTAAGGTCGGGAGCCGCAAAGGGACCTCATAGTAAGGCGTTAAGGGGTTAACGGCGCCACAACCTTTTACGGCGAAGTCAACCCCTTAATGCCTGGGTCGTAATGAGGCCCTATATGTTCTTATACTGGACTTACCACTCAGGGAGCCAACCCGGAGTGCCGTTAGGTTCAAGGGAGGATTTTGGCAAGTGACGCTGATTGTGACATCACAAGTGTACAAAAGTGGCATGCGAGCCCAAAATCGGGGAGATGTGCCTGGACTGGATTTCGCTCCATGCGTGTGATCCCTGCCTGTTTGCTATAATAAAACAGCAGTAACCCTTTGCTCCTTGTGTGGACCTCGACTTCTTTGGGACATTGAAAGGAATTGGGGCCTTCTGAGAGCTGGAGGTCCACGGACCCTAGGTATGGCTCTGCCGACCCCAGAATTTACTCCAACAATTTGGAGGCCCCCGCAAGATCGTTTGTGACGTTGGCTCGGCAAGGTGCTGCCCCCGGTGCCGTCAGACCTTGAAGGACTGCAGGACCCTCGTGAATTGTGACACAACCAACAAGCAAACCGGAGGTTGGCCGTTGGGTGCTGACTTCAAAAATCATCCCACCCGCGGTTGACAAGTGTCCAGACACGGTCCAGAGGAGGCGAGACGAGCCAAGTGGGAGGGGAGCCAGCAGCCGAGCGGCGCCGGCAGAAGTCCAACTAAAGTAAGTGTGGTTCACACAACTAGCAACAACCTATTGTACGGGTGGGGGAGGATGTGTAAATAAGGCAGAGGGTGGTGTAACATTGTCATAGCGTTTGGTACCGAGGCAGTGGTTGGAACATGTATGATTGTAGGGAATGGAGCAGAGGTAGTCCCTTCTTGTGGTAATGAACGTTTCGGGGGCGGGGCAGAGGTTCCCCATTGGAGAGAAGGATTGTTGCGCCGATAGGTCTGGACAGTGACCACATGTGTAGGGGCGTGGTCTTCCTATGAATCGATGTAGCTCGGTGAATAGATGTGGTTTTCCTATGAATTGAGCGTTCTAGTTCGATGAGTAAATGTCGGATTCCCGTAAAATGTAGCTGAAGCTATCTTAAATTGTGGAAGGTAGTTGATTGGTTGAGTTTCTATGGTAAGAAGCGTATCACACGTCAGGCGACGCGACCGGTGCAGTTCTATTACAAGACGAGTTGATTGATGACGTATACTCCACTCCGGGGGAGTTGTGGGGATTGTGGATTTTTACATACAGAATTAAAACGGCAGGATTGTTGTGTGTAATACGTGCACAAATTGTTTGGTTGTGAAGCATTAGCTTAGTGATGTCACCCATAGGTCATTGCATAGGACACTGTGTTATCAGCAAACGCGGGGCTCGCAGCTCAGCGCTGAAACTACAGGACAGGTGAACAGGCAGCTGTGTGCTGAGAGCGCTGGCACGTGCTCGAAGGGGCGTGCCAGGCAGTGGCAGCCCTAGTGAAGGCGGGGCGGTACAAGAGTATACCGCACAAGGTGTGAGGCCGCAGGGGGCCTGGGATGGCAAAGGGATATGCCGAGCAGCGGCAGCCCTAGTGAAGGCAGAGTGGCACAAGAATTTGCCACAAGGTATAAGGCCGAAGAGGCCACAGGTGTTGCTAACTGAATGTTGAACTGTATAACAAAATACATTTTTACCCTTGACAAGAGAACGTCAAAATCCTCAACTCAAGGTCAGGTAAGATTACAAACAAACAATGATGCACCACGGGGGAGTGGCAGGGACATCATACGGTGGCCATGGGACCCTAACGACCCCAATTCAGCACATCTGTAAAACACTTCCTATTTATAAGGATAGAATAGTGAAATACAGCGTAGAATATACTAAAGGTACGGATGGAAAGACAACAGTACCATGGCGCCTAACAGTAGTTTCTCCAAGGACGTGCTGCAGTCACTACTCACCTACCTACACAACACGTACACGGGAAAGAAGCTAGCTAACCATATGGAAATATTTGAGCTGTGGAGTATGTTTCAGGGGTATTACCCAGGGATGATGAGTGTACAGGAGGTAAAAGAAGGGGGAGGGGATTCCTGTGTTCCACCTTCTGCGCCTCCCAGCGTTGTCTCAGATGATGCAGAGGAAGGGGAGGAGTAGGAGCAGGGATTATACCCGATTAGAGAACTGAGAGAGGCTAAAGAGCCCCGAGAATTAACTGTGGCAGAAGGCTACTCAAATTCCACATACAAGCCACCCCCATACGCCCTGAACACGCATGCCCCCAACGCCCCACAAGGCGGGGGACAGGCAGAAGCAGACAACGCATGCACCGATAGAGACGGGCAGGCGAAGAACGAGTTTGCTGGAATTGGCCCGGGAGAATGGGTAGCGGCACAGGTGCTCTTGAAGTTACAAGGGACTACTACAGGGGAGGTAGAAGGGGAAACTAAGGCCATAGAGGAATTTGAGCTGGGCCAGGGATGCAGAGGAAAGTCAGTGGATCATGTGAGGGTAGGTCGAGTGTGGGAAGAAGAGGACGCAAAGTTAGAAGCAAAAATAGCTGAATTGAAAGAGAAAAGGAACGCATTAGTAAAACAACTAGAGCAAAAGGAACGAGAAAGGCAAGAGCAGTTGGAGCTAGAAAGGAAGGAGAAGGCGGAGCGGGAAAGTAGAGAACGTGAGGGATTGGTGGAAAGGGAGAGTAGAGATGTAATGGAGAGAAACACGATGGGAGGGAGAAGCAAGGTGAGTACGGAGGTGAGGGGAAGTAGAATAGAAGAAGAGGAAAGGGATGAATCTGAATGAGAAATGGCATTTTGGAGGCGGAAGATATTTTTAGAAAACACACGTAAGTACGAGGAAGGAAGATTGTAGGAGCTAAGGTGGGCAAGGGCAGGCGGAGCACAAAATCAGAGAGATGAAGACGAGAGAGCGCTACGAAAAGTAAGCGAAGAAATAATGGAAGAACTAGATCGGACCAGGGGGGACAAGATGGAACGGGAAGAGCAAGAGAGCGGATGGGTAATGAAGGGGAGCATGGGGAGTAGGATGAGAACAGCAGGGGTGCACCGGAAGGATGCCAGAACACCGAGTATAGAGGGTGGGAGAGAACGCAACTAACTTTACAAACATTGATCTTGAAAGTGTAACGGTGCGTTATCCACGCAAACTAACATTCTCAGACGGATTCTGTAGTGAGGAAGAGGAAGACAGTAATGATGTAGAAAAGGAAGGGCTTAACAAACTTTACATTACACGAACAGGCACGGGAATGTCATGGGAATTCAGGACACAAGATGAAAAGAGCAGTGGACAGCCCACTGGCAAAGCAACTGAGGACACTGCAGCAGCAGTAGCCCCACATATACCCTACACAAACAGGCTCCGAGACCTCCCTGGGCGCAGAAGAAACAGGGCAGCTGTAACACACAACAGGGGACATACCTGTCAGCGGGGCGGGCATACAGTAACCAGGGACGCCCCACGCGAGTCACACAATATAGACATTACAGACGTTAGGGCAGACATGGAAGATGAGAGAGGACCTATCCAGATACGACAGTATAGGCGGTCACCAGAAGAAAGGCTGAGTATTCGCAGATGCCACTATTAGAGAGAGGGGGGGACAAGGGCACAATACGTACCCTGGAAACACACGGACAAGGAAAACATTAAGTACAGGTTACCACCTTTAAGTGGAGGAGCAGGAAAATGGATATACGAAATGGAAAAATTGACGGCGGGGCACAGGCTGATTGTGGGGCGCGTAAAGGGGTTGCTAGTATCCATATTGGGTGACGCAGCAGATGAATTCTAGAGGAGAGCAGGGTTCCTAGGGGTGACCACACAAAACACAACACATGACGGATCTCCATTTGCAAATTGAAGGCATACGGTATGGCAGGCACTAAGGACGCAATACCCTGACACATCAGACATAGGGGCAATTACGTCATGCTATATAGTCAAGAGATTCAAGAGCTTTGGCGCCTTGAAACTCGAGAGACGTGGGGCAAAACAGTAGCTATTTTCTTTCACATCTTAATAACAAGGGTTACCAGAGCCAGTGCAAAGACAACGGAAGAGGTTGGTGGGGATGGAAGCAAGGGATGCTCACAATAGTGCACCATTGTAGACTATGGCAGGAGAAGATTAACAAAAGGTGGAGGATAGAAAAGCAGACAAAGCTAAATTAGTGCAGAAGAAATGATCAAAATGCACTCTAGAGGGGGCAGTAATCCCCAGCCCGGCACCACAAACTCAGATAGCGATGTCCCAACCCCAACGTCAGCTCCAGCAGCAGCTGCCACAATATAACAAAGCACAACAGTACCAACAACCCATGGGGGGATACATAGATATGGGTGGATACCAAACAAACTTTAGATGAAGGGGAGGGTTTACTAGGGGGTGGGGCTTCGGGCCACAAGCACACCATCCAGGAGGTGGGTTCGAGGGCTACCCATATCAGGGATTGCAATGACAAGGGAAGGCAGGAGGAGGATTCCCCTGGCAGGCCCGAGAACCACCCCAATGCTGGGAGTGTGGGCAGTTAGGTCACATTTCCCGCACGTGCAGCTACAGAGCCATACAACAAGGGTGGGGTGAGCAAGGGCAACAAAACTACCAGGGAGGCAGGAATAGGTACTACCCACAGGCAGGGAAGCAGCCGATGATACAACATCAAAGCATACCCCAGCCACAACACCAAACGGTGCCAGGGACATCACAACCACAACCACAACAAACACAAGAACAACCATCACAACACATACAAACAGCACAGCAACTGACGCAATTACAGGACGACTTACCGCACTCAATGGACACAACACCGGTTGTGCCAGTGATGAAAATGGGAGAGGTTACAATAATGGGACACAACCTGTACACTGGGAACGGGCACTCCTTATACCCAAAATAGGACAGCCCACAGACTAACTTTCTGTGTCCCATCCTATTGGTAACACCTAATCTTGCGGAGGAACCTCGCATAAAGGTGGCGATAGGTGATAAAACTTCTTGCTTTCTGGTCGACACGGGGGCCACTAGGTCATGCGTACGCGAGGGGAAATAAACATTGTCAGGTGATGCCATGAACACTCAAGGATTTCCGGGGGCTCGAGAAGTGGTTCCATTTACTTATAACATCTCCTTATCTATAGGAGATCGCAACTTATCACTCCCCATACTTGACTCCAAGCACGCACCTGTAAACATCCTGGGATGTGACATAATGAGTAGACTGAACATGACTTTCTCCTTCACAGACAAAGTATAGTGTGCTCCACACCAGGCATACACATGCTCACAGCCAGGCAAATACTTCAGGCTTACTGTGGCAAAACCGTACAGAGGGGGAGGCCAGTAGACCCTGATGTATTTCAGTAGGGGACAGACATGGCATTGGCATGGCTACCCAGGATCGCAGTGCTAGGCCCTGAGGACCCTCCGCATATGGAAACCAAGGCACAATAACCATATACTAGTGATACGACGGACACAAGGTTCGATTTCCAAGTACTAGGGTTTATTGCAAAAATAGGCTTAGTCGCCCGACTGGGTCTAATGTCTCGCAACATGTGTCACCCAGACCTCGTAAGACGCAAGAGAGCGAACATCATACAAGCAGTTACACATATACAAAATATTAGCCTTTAAGGCACATCAGAACCGCCCATAATATATCTTCTTCAGCTAGGGTTCGGTGATTGACAATTATGACACATATAACACATTATGACAAGTTTCTTAATCTATTATACTCAGCAACAGTTGCAGACATAGTTCTTTGTTATAAAGAACATAAAGCACTCGTTCAGTGAGGATATCGTGTTCGCGGGAGAGACACATTCCAAAGCACCTTATCTACTGGTTTCTATTCGTGAACTTGGGGTCAGCCAGTTCTAAGGAAGATCCATGAAGGAGGACCGCTAGAAAAGTATAATTCATGTTTTAACTGCCTATTTCTACAGCTTTAGTGAGACAGGCCATCACCTTTCTCAAGGATTTCATGAGGGAGGAAAACAATGTATTTCTGTACTGTTTGGCATTCCTGTCTGGGCTGATCTTTCAACATGCAGGCTGTGGCCTCGTACCGCGTATGAGCTTTTCAGAATATAATGTTTAGCAAAGCATTTAACAGAAGAGCAAAAGAGCAAAAGAGAGATCAGCAGAAAATGGCGGAGGTTACACAAGATGGATGCCCTGTGGTTCTATAGACGATTCTGTGATCGCACATGATGCGATTGGTTTATGGCCAACATAATATACCTTCTCTACTTGGTTTAGGGTCGTTTCTAGACTTACAAACCCTCCTTTTGGCCGTAAGCCAAATGCATCATCCATACATCTCATCTTCATCTGACCATGTGTCTAATTCTGAACTGTGCATGCTACTGTAATCGTCATCTTCAATATTAATTGACATGAATTCTTTCATTGTTTCCATTTCGATATTTACACCCTTATTCAATATGGGAGTCCTTTTTTCCTTTATAACCTGTACACATTCATTTGTAATTTCAGAGCAAAAGATTGGTAGGCAGAGTATGCAACAACAGCAGACCATAAGGATCCCAAGTGATGTTACTAATAATGTGATTAGTTTCCAACCCCATGAACGCAGCAGTTCCCAGAACCATGTGCTTATATTTAGATTCCAACCGCCTGTCTGGACATGAATGTAAGAAATCAGGATGTGCAATTTCTTGATTGCTTCAAAAATCGTAGGGGAGGAGTCACTTACAAATACACAGCATGCTGACTCCACGATTTTGCACACCCCTCCACGATCAGCCAAAATTATATCTAAAGCCATTCTATTCTGAAGTGACATTAATCTAACTGCTTTCTCCTCTATTGTCATGTTATATCCCATATCTGTAAATTAATTGCATTTGGAAACTCAGCCCTATACATGTAAAATTTGAACTTAGAAGTGTGCCCAACAGTCGCTCATTGAATGCTGAATTTAGAAGTGTGCCCAACAATCGCTCATTGAATGTTGAATTTAGAAGTGTGCCCAACAGTCGCTCATTGAACTTAGAACTCTGCCCAACAGTCGCTCATTGAATGCTAAATTTAGAGGTGTGCCCAACAGTCGTTCATTGAACTTAGAAGTGTGCCCAACAGTCGCTCATTGAATGTTGAATTTAGAAGTGTGCCCAACAGTCACTCATTGAATGCTGAATTTAGAGGTGTGCCCAACCGTCGCTCAGTGAACTTAGAAGTGTGTCCAACTGTCGCTCATTGAATACATAATTTAGAGGTGTGCCCAACCGTCGCTCAGTGAACTTAGAAGTGTGTCCAACTGTCGCTCATTGAATGTTGAATTTAGAAGTGTGCCCAACAGTCGCTCATTGAATGCTGAATTTAGAAGTGTGCCCAACAGTCGCTCATTGAATGCTGAATTTAGAGGTGTGCCCAACAGTCGTTCATTGAATGCTGAATTTAGAGGTGTGCCCAATAGCCTCTCCTTGAACTTAGAAGTGTGCCCAACAGTCGCTCATTGAATACTGAATTTAGAGGTGTGCCCAACAGTCGATCATTGAACTTAGAAGTGTGCCCAACAGTCGCTCTGTGAAAGTTGATCTTAGAAGTGTGCACAATAGCCCCTCTGTGAAAGTTCAACTTAGAAGTGCATTAGAAGCTGAATTTAAATGTGTGCCCTGTAACACCTCTGTGCAAAGTTGAATTTAGAAGTGTGCTCAATAAACTCTCTGTGAAAGTTGATTTTAGAGGGCACTTGAAGTTGAATTTAGAAGTGTGCTCAATAGCTTTTAGGTGAAAGTTGGACCTAGAAGTGCATTTAGAAGCTGAATCTAGAAGTGTCCCAACTGCCCCGCTGTGAAAGTCGAACTTAGCAGCGGGCCCAATAGCCCCTCTTTGAATTTAGAAGTGTGCCCGGTAACACCTCTGTGCTAGTTTGAACTTAGAAGTGTGGCAAATTACCACTCATTTAAAGTAGTATTAGAAGTGTTCCCAGTAGCCCTTCTGTGATTTTAGAAATGTGTCCTATGACACCCTTGTGCAAAGATGAATTTAGAAGTGTACTTAATAGACTCTATGTGACAGTTGAATTTAGATGCGCATTTAGAAGCCAGATTTAAAAGTGTACCCAATAGCATCTCTGCGAAAGCTGAAGCTAGAAGTGTGCCCAATAGCCTCTCGGTGAAAGTTGAATGTAGAAGTATAACCAATAGCCTCTCTGTGAAAGCTGAAGCTAGAAGTGTGCTCAATAGACTCTATGTGAAAGTTGAATTTAGGAGAGCATTAGAAGTTGAATTTTTAAATTGGGCCCAATAGACTCTCTCTGAAGTTAAGTTTGAAGTGCATTAGAAGTTGAATTTAGAAGTGCGCTCAATAACCACTCTGTGAATTTAGAAGTGTCTCAATTACTCCTCTGTGAAAGTTGAACTTAGAAGTGTTCCCAACTGAAAGTTGTAATTCAGAAGTGTCTCAATTACGCCACTGTCAAAGTTGAACTTAGAAGTGTGCCCAATAGCCGCTCATTGAAAGTTGTATTCAGAAGTGAGCCCAATAGCCCTCTGTGAATTTAGAATGTGTCACCTGTAACACCTCTGTGCAAAATTGAATTTAGAAGTGTGCCCAATAGCATCCCTGTGAAAGCTGAATCTAGAAGTGTGCCCAATAGCCTCTCTGTGAAAGCCGAATGTAGAAGTATAACCAATAGCCTCTCTGTGAAAGCTGAATTTAAAAGTACACCCACTAGACTCTTTATGAAAGTTGAATTTAGAAGTGCACTAGAAGTTGAACTTAGAAGTGTGCCCAATAACCTCTGTGAAAGTTGAATTTAGAAGTGTGTTAGAGGTGAATTTAGAAGCGCGCCAAATAACCTCTGTGAATCTAGAAGTTTCCCAATTGCCCCACTGTGAATGTTAAATTGGAAGTGGGCCCAATATCTTATTAGTCTGATACCGTGCCTGGTTGAATCGACTAATCTCCCTAACAACCTCTCTGTATAAAGTTGATTTTAGAATCGTGCCTAATACGCTGCCTGTATAAAGTCGAATTGAGAGAAGTGTGCCTAATAGTCTAACAGCGCAACTAAAAAATAAAAAATAAACATTTTGAATCTTCAATCTATAGATAGACCTAGTAATATCACTATACAAAATTCAATCTAGAGGTAGACCTAATATCATCTCAGTGTACAATCAAATCTATAACTGCGCCTAATATCCCCTCTATACAAAATTAATTCTAGAGGTAGACCTAATACCATCTCTTCTGAATTTAGAGGTGTGCCCAACAGTCGCTCATTGAACTTAGAAGTGTGCCCAACAGTCGCTCTGTGAAAGTTGATCTTAGAAGTGTGCACAATAGCCCCTCTGTGAAAGTTCAACTTAGAAGTGCATTAGAAGCTGAATTTAAATGTGTGCCCGGTAACACCTCTGTGCAAAGTTGAATTTAGATGTGTACTCAATAGACTCTCTGTGAAAGTTGATTTTAGAGGGCACTTCAAGTTGAATTTAGAAGTGTGCTGTGTGTGCTGTTGAATTTAGAAGTGTACCTAATAGTACCTAACAACCTAATATCATCTCTGCGTATAACTGAATCTAGAAGTGTGCCTAATAATACCTAATGGTCCAATATCACCCCTATGCAAATCGAACTTAGAAGAGTGCCTAAAAGCGTGCCTCCACTGACTTTGGAACTAAAATTAGAAAGCCCCGACTGAATTTAGAACTATAATAAGAAAGCCTAAAAGCGTGCCCCCACTGAATTTAAAACTACGATTAGAAAACCCTCCTAGAATCCACCTAAAGCTTGTACCAAACATGAGTACACCCACTCCACCAGAGTTTGTCGGAAACAACCACCGTAGACCGCTCCCACTTCCCGATCTGCCTGCCCTCCCGTCCCCATGCCCAAATCATCCCTCCCCCCTTTGCATTCCCCACCATTCCCCTCTCCAAACACCAAGCCAGAGGGGCACGGTGGCGTGCCAACCACCCTAAGAGCACTCCTCCCCCGAACCCCACCACCGACCAACCAATGTTATCCATGCCCGCTCCCCTCACTATCATAACAGGCACACACCGCCCTGCAATCATCAACCCCCCGCCTTGCCCACAAACCCCTGCCACCGTCCCCCACCGACTGCACCCTTTCCCCTCCCTAAAAACTGCACGCCTAGCCCAAGCAAGAACTGAAGCTGCATCCCTCTCTCCCTCTGATCCCCCTACCCTCTCTCACACTCCAATCGCCACAAAGAAACTAAAGAAGAAACGTACCTGGTCCCCCTCAATCTCTCAGCACTCCTCACCTCCCCTATCTCGACCCACCACCTCATTCCCGCAATCACCTCCTTTCCCCATGGCGTCACCCCTCCTAAAACCCCTCTCACTTGATTTCTCATCATCTGCAACTGAAACTCCTAACCGACCACACTCCACCGTCAAATCCCCCGAACCACACCCGATCATCCTAAGACACGCAGCTACCCAATCCCGCCCGAAGCCCGCCAATCTTTCTGCTCGCCCACTATTCCCATCGAGCATCACCCCCCCAAGCCCTCTCCCTTCCCAGTCTCCACTCTCTCCGCCACCACCCCCTTCTGCTCCGAGACCAACCTCGCCTACCGATGTGAACTGCATCCTATTTAATGCACGATCCGTAGCAAAAAACAGACCCTGCTTCTTCGACCTCCTCGCCTCTGGCAAACCAGACCTGGTTTTCATCACCGAGACTTGGTTCTCTGACGACTTCGCTCCAATCGCTAGTGAAGCCTTCTCCCCCGACTACTCCCTCATCCCACTGAACCGTCCCTCCAGAGGAGGAGGAGTAGCATTCGTCTACAAGTCTCTCTTCCACGCCTCAATCATCGACAACCAACCTTCCATTACTTCCTGCGAATCCCTCCTCGTTAAACTATCCTTCTCCCCGTCATTCTCACACAGCTTCCTAATAATCTACAGGCCCCCTGGCTACGATAGACAATTCGCAAACAACCTCTGCGACTGTATTGCCACTTTTCAACTAACCATCCCAACCTCACCCTTCTTGGAGACTTCAACATATGGCTTGACATCCCCACCAACCCTATGACACACTCTCTGGTTGACAGTTTGGAAGCAATTAACCTCCAACCCCACATAAACGGCCCGACTCACTATAAAGGACACACTCTTGACGCAATCTTTAGTTCCAACACCCTGATTCATTTAAACCCCCCACCCCTATCCTCTGGTCTGATCACTTCATTCTCTCGTTCGCCATTCACTCACCCGACCCCCTTCCCCTACTCGAATCTGAACCTCTGAATCTACGCAAGTGCTGGAAAAAACTAATAATCGTCCCGGACCTAGCCGACGCACTCCTCCAATCTCCACCACCTACCAGCCAACTCAACAAACAACTAACCCCTGACACTTTTGACTCATGGCTCAACGCATCTCTGATGCGGCTCACACCCCCTTGCAAACCATCAGCCCGCCGTGGCCTCTTCCCCAGATGGTTCACGCCTGAGTTGAAGATCACCAAACAACTATATAAATACCTAGAGTGGGTTTATAGTCAAAAAGTCGAATCCAATAATGTCGAAAGTCAAAAAGTCGAAAACAAAAATGTGGAATTTTTTTTTTGGTTGCTTTTTTTTCGAACCCCCCTTTTTTAATTTTGTTTTTTTTGTTTTACCCCTTTTGTTAACCCCCAGAGCCAAAAATAAATATATAAATAAAAAAATCGACATTTTTGTTTTCGACTTTCTATATTCGACATTTTTGTAATTCGACATTATTGTTTCGACATTATGACTGGACACCCCTAGAACGTAAATGGCAGAAAGTTAAAACCCAGGAGAGCAAGACCACCATGGTCCGACACCTTTATCACTACAAGGCCGAAATTCGGAAAGCAAAAAAAGCCCACTACAACTCCCGAATCCTAAACAGCAAAAAACAAAGCAAAGAACTCCATAAAATCATCTCCGAATTCACCAATCCGGCCTGCAACACGACTGTCCCGACTCCCTCACAATCACTGTGCGACTCACTCTCCCTCCACTTTTACACCACGGCTCTCGAAAGAACAAATACTCTAGCCACCAAACTGGCTCTCTTACATCCACCAAGCAATTCTCCCCCCATACTGGCCGGACCACCAGCTGCGACCACTACGCAACCAATGTTCGAATCCTTTAGTCCAATATCACCAGAGCAATTTCTCAAACTTCTCTCTGCCCGCAAACCATCTGGCTCGCCGCTGGACCCTTACCCAGCCACAACCCTCAAAGAAATGTTTGCTTCAACCTGCGCAGGAGAACACGCAGGATCCATCATAAATGCCTCCCTTTCCTCTGGTATCTTTCCCATTCAAAACAGTTCATGTCAAACCTCTAATCAAAAAACCTTCGCTCGACCCTCTCGAGCCCAAAAACTACCGCCCCATCTCAAACACCAGATTCCTTGCCAAACTCATTGACCGAACCGCCTACTCCCAACTAAATGCCTTTGTCGAAGCCAACAATCTCCTTGACCCTGCTCAATCAGGTTTCAGAGCCCGTCACAGAACTGAAACTACCTTAACCTCAATTTGGGATGACCTTAAAATGACGGCAGACTTCACGGGATGCGCAGCACTATTCCTCCTTGACCTATCCGCCGCCTTTGACACAATCAATCACTCAATCCTCCTAAACCGCCTCCACTCCCTAGGAATTTGTGGAACTGCTCTTAAAGGGATAGCTTCATTCCTCAAAGATCGGTTCCAAATAACGATACTCTCCACCTATACCCCCCAAGCCACGGGAGTCCCACAAGGAGCATGCCTATCTGCCCTCTTGTTCAATCTCTACTTGATCACCCTCCCGCCAATAATTCGTTCGCACAACATCCTGTGCTACAACTACGCCGACGAAACTCAACTAATTCTAAAACTCCTGAACTCAAAACCCAACTCCCGACCTGACCTGTCCTCCTGCCTCCTTGACATAGAACTCTGGATGACCCAAAGCCACCTCTTGTTAAACCCCTCCAAAACGGAAATCATGGTATGTGGCAACGCCAAACTTCTTCCGCATGCACTACCCTGGCCATCCGCCATGGGCAATTCACCGACCCCCTCCAAATCGGTGAAAAATCTTGGATGCACCCTTGACTCAGACCTAACACTCTCGTACCAAGTCAACGTCTCAAAGTCCTGCCACTACCACCTTAAACCCTTAGGCGCATCTTTCCATATCTTTCCTTTCCCAACAGACTCTCCGCGGTCCAATCAATCATTATATCTATACTGGACTACGCAAACCCCCTATACCTCGGAGTCCACGCGTACCAACTGAATAAACTCCAAAGTTCACAAAATGCTGCAGCCAAATTGCTACTCGCGCTCGGCCCAAGAGACCACATCTCCCCAGCCCTTAAGACGCTGCACTGGCTTCAAGTAGCCCGAAGGGTGACTCAAAACCTTGTGCATCTCCCATCGAGCACTGCACAAAACCGGACCATAATATCTTCAAGACAAGCTAAAACCCTACCAACCCACTCGTACCCTAAAATCAAGCTCAGCCGGCCTCCTAGTCATACCGAAGACAAACTCAAGCAGGTTAGGCGGATCATCATTCTCAGCCTTGGCCCCCACGCTATGGAACTCACTCCCACCCCACAACCGCCTAACTGAGGATTTGACGCCTTTCCGCAAACTACTGAAAACCTGGCTCTTCACCTAAAACCAACCCGTATCAAACTAACCCAAACAGACCAACACCAACTCAATGACACCAATCCATCAAACTGCCTCATGCGAGAAACTGACAGCTAATAACCCTAATATAAACTAGAAGGACAAACAGAATTAAGCGAATAAAGTAGATCATTGCAGTATAATGGCTAATAAGAGTAAAACATATGGAAACAGTAAAGAGATTTAAACCCCGGAAATGGACAGAATGCCTGCGGAGTGAACGAAGTGAATGGCGTGGATGAATTAGCTAGAAGGGATGAAACAGGTGGAACAAATGAATGCGCTGAGTGGAAGAATGCATGAGTGGAAGAGCAGATACCTGTATAGTTCAAATGAATGTGGAAATCGAATGAATATGTAGATCGGATGAGTGTATAGAAAGGATAAACATGGTGAGTGGATGAGTGTGTAGAGCAGCTGGATATATAGAACTGACGAGCGTGTAGCGCAGATGAGGACGCAGATACAGAAAAGCAAGTAGAACACAAGAGCATGTAAAACAGATGAATGTCCAGAACGGATGAGCGTAAACCAGATAAATGTGTAGAACAGATGAGTATATGGAGCAGATGAGTATGTAGAGCACATGAATGTGGATAACGGATGAATATGGAAGTGCAGAGAGTATGTAGATCGCTGGAGCAGATGAATGTACAGAGCGGATGAGTGGATAGAGCGGATGAGTGGATAGAGCGGATGAGTGGCTAGAGTGGAGGAGTGGCTAGAGCGGATGAGTGAATAGAGCGCATGAGTGAATAGAGCGGATGAGTGGATAGAGCAGATAAAGCGGATGATTGAATAGAGCGGATGAATGAGTGAGCGGATGAGTGGATAGAGCGGATAGAACGGATGAATGGATAGAGCGGATGAGTGGATAGAGCGGATGAATGGATAGAGCGGATGGGTGGATAGAGCAGATGGGTGGATAGAGCGGATGGGTAGATAGAGCGGATGGGTGGATGAATGGATAGAGCGGAAGAGTAGTTGAGTGGATAGAGCGGATAAATGGATGAATTAGTTAGAAGGGATGAAACAGGTGGAACAAATAAATGCACTGAGTGGAAGAATGCATGAGTGGAAGAGCAGATACCTATATAGTTCAAATGAATGTAGAAATCGAATGAATATGTAGATCGGATGAGTGTATAGAAAGGATAAACATGGTGAGTGGATGAGTGTGTAGAGCGGCTGGATATATAGAACTGACGAGCATGTAGCGCGAATGAGTGCGCAGATACAGAAATGCGAGTAGAACACAAGAGTATGTAAAACAGAGGAATGTCCAGAACGGATGAGCGTAAACCAGATAAATGTGTAGAACAGATGAGTATATGGAGCGAGCGGATGAGTATGCAGAGCACATGAATGTGGATAACGGATGAATATGGAAGTGCAGAGAGTGTGTAGATCGCTGGAGCAGATGAGTGGATAGAGCGGATGAGTGGATAGACCGGATGAGTAGATAGACCGATGAGTCGATAGAGCGGAGGAGTGGATAGAGCAGATGAGTGGATAGAGCGGATGAGTGGCTAGAGCGGATGAATGGCTAGAGCGAATGAGTGGCTAGAGCGGATGTGTGGCTAGAGCCGATGAGTGGCTAGAGCGGATGAGTCGGATGAGTGGATAGAGCGGATGAGTGCATAGAGCGGATAAGTGCATAGAGCGGATGAGTGGATAGAGCAGATAGAGCGGGTGAATGAATAGAGCGGATGAATGGGTGAGTGGATAGAGCGGATAGAACGGATGAATCGATAGAGCGGGTGAGTGGATGAGTGGATAGAGTGTATGAGTGGATAGAGCGGATGAGTGGATAGAGCGGCTGAATGGATGGAGTATATCGGTGGATAGAGCGGATAGAGCGGATGGGTGGATTGAACGGATGGGTGGATGAATGGATAGAGCGGATAAGTAGATGAGTGGATAGAGCGGATAAGTGGACCAGTGGATAGAACGGTTGAGATAGGTAGTTAGAGCGGATGAGTAGATAGGGCGGATGAGTGGATAAAGCGGATAGAACGGATGAGTAGATAGAGTGGATAGAGCGGATGAGTGGATAGAGCGGATGAGTAGATAGAGCGGATGAGTAGATAGAGCGGATGAATCGATAGAGCGGAAGAGCGCATGAGCGGATGAGTGGACAGAGTGGATAAGTGGATAGAACGGAAGAGTGGATGGGTGGATAGAGCGGTTGAGCAGACGAATGGATAGACCGGTTGAGCGGGTAAAGTGTACAGAGAGGATGAGTAGATAGAGCGGATATAGCAGGTGAGCGGACAGAGCGGATAGAGCGGACATAGTTGACAGAGTGGATAGAGCGGATAGAGCGGATGAGTGTATAGAACTGATGAGTGAAGAGATGAATCTATAGAACAGGATAATGCTGCTGAATGCGTGAAAAGCACGAGTGCCTAAGGATGAGTACGTAGAGGGGATGAGTGCGTAGAGGGGGTGAGTGCGTAGAGGGGGTGAGTGCACGTAGAGGGGATGAGTGCGCGTAGAGGGGATGCGTGCACATAGAAGGGGTGTGTGCGCGTAGAGGGGGTGAAGTGCGCGTAGGAATTCATACGTGGGGCAGGCAGGTGTCCATGCGTGGGGCAGACAGGAGTACATGCGTGGGGCAGACAGGAGTACATGCGTCGGGCAGACAGGAGTACATGTGTGGGGCAGACAAAAGTGCATTCGTGGGCCAGACAAGAGTGCATGTGTAGGGCTGATGAGTGGATAGGGCTGACTGGCGTACGTATGGCGGACTGGCGCGTGCAGTACAGACTCAAACACGCGGGGCATGCTGGAATGCATCAATGCACGGAGCGGACCGGAGTGTATGGAGCTGACTGGGATGCATAGAGTGGATAGGAGTGCATGGAGTGGATAGGAGTGCATGGAACGGACTGGAGCGCATAGAATTACGTGACGTATATAGTAGGGTTTGGAATGCAGAGAACGTCTGAAAGAGCACATAACCCATCATATCTCACCACCACGCTCACTCTCTCCTTTACATCACCACTCAACTAGAACATAGAGATACTATGACACCATTCGGTATAACTGTTCTCATACCAACATTCCGCCGCTCACTCCACATCATTCTAAGTAAACACTGCTGGTTACCCACCCACCAGCAAGGCGTTCTCCTCAGGCCTAAGGCAGCCACATCCGGTCTGGATAAATCCTGCCAGAACGAACACATACTCCTGATCTCTCAACCACCACACCTACCGCTAATGAAGCAGCTATTACACGGATACTGCACGAGCTGCACACATACCCGGTGCTCACACGCACCTTTTGACTCTCTCTACTCTCTCTACTGATCTGAACTTCGGTTCCCAAGGGCTTTCAACCTACCAATGCCTTCAGACCATACCAATGGTATATAAGGCGCTATATAAATGCAAAATAACAATAACAATATATAATGTATCTGTAGTTCCATTTATCGTTTTTTCTAGTACCCTGGACAATTTCCTTATATTCCATGAATGTATTGCTTGACCCCAAAATGGTATGAATGATTTCGCTATGTCTTCTGCGATTTGTCCTGTATCATCCCGTCGTGGCCTGGATCTGGATAGTCTGTATATGTCTATAGTTTTGGAAAGGAATACACCAGGAAAAAGGATCCCTAAGTAACACGTCCCTCCCCAATTTCTAGGTAACCAGGGGTACGCCTGTTCTCCACATATAAAATAAACGGGATCACCTACATATATTGGTTCTTCTTCTTTCTCAAGTACTGCAATATTCATCCATCTAGTGAATGTTCTTACTGAATAGGATCCCCTTTTCCGTAAGCAAAATGGGACAGTACGTGGGTTGTAATTGATAGTATATGAGGGGGGCACAACATCCTTTTTTTTTTTAAACAATTTTTATTATTATTATTATTTTCCAAAAACAACACACCAAACCAATCCAACATTTAAGACATTTCCATATACTTGCTACTTATTATTACATTCACATGTTACACCTTACAGTCCTAAGCCCTCCCACCCCGGTAACTCGAGCGCCCACTTTAATACCACAAAACTCGTTTCTTAGGGTTTATCTCCTTCACTATTACCTGACATATCGCCTTCACTAGGCTCGACATGGGAGAGTCTGACATTTTAGCCACCATTTGTCTCCGTGCTATCAGAGGGCCCGCTTCCTCCTCCCCTCCCCTGCTGACTGCTTTGTACCATGCCACTGTCTCCGCTTCTGCCCATTTCAAGAGGTCATTCCACCACACCTCTAGTCTAGGTCTTTGGGCCACTTTCCAGCTCATAGCGATTCTCCATTTGGCCAGGATGTAGGCCAGGTCTTTCAATTTGCTTATATGCTTTAGGTTACGAGGTCTAGTGAATCCCCCCAGCATGCATGGCCATACTGAATACACCCTTAACATGATCCCCTTCTGGGATAGGCGTAGTTTGACCTCCTCCCAGAATCTTCCCACCTCCGGGCACGCCCAGAACATGTGAACCATCCCGGCATCCACCTCCCCGCACTTGGGGCATTTCTGTATCACTGTACCTCCAAACCTAGCGATTTTACTGGGGGTCATGTACGCCATATGGGTGACATATAACTGGATCTGCTGCAGCCTCGCATAGCTGGATACCTTCTTGTGATATCTCTGGGCTCTTTCCCATTGCCCATCCTGCATAGGTTCTCCCGCCTCCTCCTCCCAGTCCTTCCTCAGTTGGAGCAACTCCTTGCCCACTCTAGACATCAGTAACTCGTAAATTCGGGGTATTTCGTGCCCGCCATCCGAGATATCATACCTTGTTTCAATGGTCATATTGGGTTGTTCTGATAGTACTATCTCGGGCCACTTTTCTCTCACTCGTTTGATGATTCTGATGTATGCGATGTGTTGTCCTATGTGTACTCCGGCTTCTTCCATTATCTTATGAAAGTCTAATACCTCCCCTTCTTGCCATATGTTTCCCAGAGTCGCGAGGCCCACCAGTTCCCAGAATTTGCGGATTCCACTTATCATTTGCTCGTCTTCTTCGCATAGCGCTACAAGTGGTATCTGCGGGGAGCATGGGGTCGGGTTTCCCACTACTTGGCACGCTTTGTGCCAAGTGCTCCATCCTAGTTCCAGCAATCTCGCTTGTCCACTCATGTTAGATTTGGATAGCCATATCAGTTTGTTTAAAAAGAATGGGGCACAGTCCCTGCTTAGCACTGGCTTCTGCCGTTTCTACTTCCGACAACCATCTGGCCACATATTGGAGCTGTCCCGCTAAGTGGTACATCTGAAAATTTGGCACGTTTATACCCCCTTTGTCATACGGGTTCTGCATTTTCCATAGGGCCACCCTATTTCTGGTGTTATGCCATATAAAGCCCCTGCATAAGCTCTGGAGTTTCGTAAAAATGTGTTTGGGGAACATGTATGGGATATTCGTGAAGAAGTGTAATAGCCTTGGCAGGACCACCATCTTGAGCAGAGTCGCCCTACCCACCATGGCCAGGGGAAGTTTCGCCCAGAACCCCATGCTGTTCTCGATTCCTTCCACCGCCCTCTCTATGTTGTATTTATATTCGTCTGCAATCGTGTGGTATACATTTATGCCTAGGTATCTAATTGTTCTAGTCTGCCAGGGTATCTGCAGAATGGGTAGGTTCCCCTGTGGGACCCCTCTGTGTCTCCCCAGGGAGAACATGCTGTCATGATTCCTGCCCCTCATGTCCCCAGCCCTCCAAGAGGTCAGGCTGGAGCCAGGCCACGATCACCTACATGGCCCTCAAGGGCCTCTCCATCCCTCCAAAGACCCACTTGGAGTCAGACGTGGCGCTTATGGCACCAGACTCACTCACTCCCATAGGATAACATTGGAGATTGGACTTGTAGTGCATGGATGGGGACAAGATGGATGCCCCCACATATTTCGGTTCCCAGGACTGCATGTGAAGTCTAGTCTTTTGGGTGTGGTTCAGCCCAGAGACACCTGGGATACCCAGAGACTATTTAAGCCACGCCCAGGCTGAGAAACATGCTTTGTGTTTTCTGCACCTGCACCGTGACACTCACCGTGTTCGGATCGGTCTCCAGTAGGCCTGCATCTTTCTTCTGCGCTCAGCTACTGCAAGAACAAGAACATTGTTAGGAACTGCCTTACCTTGCGGCGCTTCTGCCCATCATTCATCACTTCTTCTCTTCTGCGGGCATCTTCGGCAGTGTCATTCCCATCCCGGCACGCCGCTTCCTAGGGAAAAGGGAAAAGAACAGAAAAAAGGCATTAGTAAGCATTCAGCAAATCTTCGCTTATTTTTAAAGACTGTACGAGCTTCAAATGCTTATCTGAATCCCAGCCACTCTGGGGGTACTCTGTCTGTGGAACTTCTCATCCATCTGCAAGAGGGAAAACTCCAGGTTAGCGTGGAAACATCTAGAGGCGCTGCATACCACGCTTTCTCACCGCATTTCTTCTTCATAACCGGCATCCACGCTGAAAACGTCGCGGCACCTAAAAGACACAGAAAAAGAACTCAGTTCAATACAAATACGAAAGGGTCGCATCGCGCATCGCGCTCTCACTCACCTTCAGCGCACTCATCTCAGCAGCATGACGCCATCCCTGGACACCGGCCATCATCTAAGGAAGGAAAGGAACGAAGTTGGAGAACTGTTCAAAAGACTCATTATACTTACCTGTCGGACTCTTGCCAGTGAAGTAACTAGGCAGCAACGAGCCTGCATCAATCAACGCGCCCTTGCGCTGAAAGCAGGACGGAGAGCACACTTTCCAAGAAAACAAGGTGAGCTGTGGATCAAAGGGAAGGGTTGGATCCCGGGGAAGAAGGGGTTCAAGCACACAGAGACAATAGGGAGTTAAACTCTACCAATCCTGTGTTTCAGGCCCAGTCTCCAGTCGAGTAGACTCCAGGGAAGGGTTTAAGGTCGTAAGAGGTCAGAACAGGCTGAGCGACGTCCCCGTGGATACCAGGTGAGAATTACACATGCTTGACTTTCTGGGGTTTACTGCTATGCCCGAAAGCTTCGCATAATGCTCAGTCACTCCCAGGACATACCTCAAGTTTTCCTCCGGGAAGCGGAGGTTATAGCAACATGTCATTAGCGTACAATGATATCAGGTGGATCCCAATCTCCCCGTATTGCTGTCTAAGGCAGATCGCGAATGGTTCTAGTGCCAGGATATATAGCATGGGGGACCAGGGACAACCATGCCTCGTGTCTCTGCTGAGTTGCCATTTGTCTGAAATTATCGTGCCCGTTTTGACCCTGGCTGTTGGGGAGCTATATACCATCTTCACCCACCTCAAGTCCCCAGGTCCCATCCTGTATTCTTTCAAGGCCGCCATCATGCAAGGCCATCTCACTGAATCAAAGCCTTTTATTGCATCCAGCGAGACTATCACCATTTCGCTAAGGTCGCCCTCTGTTTGTTCTACGATATGGTGTAGTCAACTGTGGTTGTCAGTCATATTCCTGCCCGTGACGTAGCCAGTTTGGTCGGGGTATATGAGTTTGTGTATTACTCTTTTAAGTCTGTTTGCCAGCACCGCCGTAAGGATTTTGCTGTCCTAGTTTAGCATAGTTAGGGGTCGGTACGACCCGCATTCTGTGCTCGGCTTGCCGGGTTTAAGTAGTGGAATAATCACTGCCTCCTTTAAGGATTCCGGCAACCTTCCACTCTCAAACACCTCATTTAGCATGGCCAGCAGCAGGGGGAGCACTTCTCGTCTATACGTTTTGTAGAATTCACTGGGGAGCCCATCAAACCCCAGGGCCTTACTAGTGGGTAGGTGCAATACTACTGTCTCAAATTCTTATGTCGTGATTGGAGCTTCCAGGTCTTCTCTTTCTTCCTCATTCAGTTTGGGCAATCCTATGTCTTCCCGTGTCTCCTGGATTTCCCGTTCTGCCACCTCCCCTGTGTATTCGTAAAGACGTTTGTAGAACCCCAAAAAAACCTCATTCACCCCCTCTTGGGTGTTCCAAATCTGGCCTCCTTCCCCCGTTATCTCCCTAATTACCGGTCTTGGTGTCTCGTTCTTATATAACCATGCCAGCAACCTCCCCTGGTTGTCCCCGCCTGCGTGTTGCCTTTCAATATATTTATTGTAGTTCAGTTTGCATAGTCTTTCCCAGAGTCCGGCGCTAACTTGTTGTAGTTGGCACACCTGTTCGGCGTCCTCCTGTGTGGTGCCTCTCTTATGCATTATTTCTTCCAGTTTCTTCTCTGTCTCTTGTAGCTCCCGATCGATGCCCCCCAGTAACCCTCTAGATTTGGATATAGCTGCCCCCCTCACTACCACCTTAAATGCCTCCCATAAGATTTCTCCTGAGTCCACACTTCCTGTCTTAGTGTCAAAGTACCCAACAATCTCCTCCCTTAGGTCCTCTCGGAATACTGAGTCCTGCAGGGCCTCCGCTCTGAGCCTCCATGTTGGGATTCTTGTCCTGAGACGTTTATGTCTCCACTCCAGGACCAGGGGGGAGTGGTCCGATAGAGTTCTTGCCTTATATTCTACACCCGTCATTTCCCCTATGAGGTCTGAGGGGATGAACAAATAGTCCAATCTCGTGTACAGGTTGTGTGGGGCGGCATAGTGTGAATAGTGCCTGACATTCGGGTGTTTCTGTCTCCATATATCCTCCAACTCGAAATCTCTCAGCAGGGCCTGTAATACTTTTGCGGCTGGGGTGGGTTTGTCTATTTTTGTATCTGACCTATCCATTTTAGGACATAGCGTGCAGTTGAAGTCCCCTCCCCATATGATTGCGCCTCCCATGTGGGGGCTGAGTTTGCTATATAATGTCCTGAAGTAGGCTGCCGTTTCATGGTTGTTTATGATTCTCAGTTCTCTGTTCTCCAACAACCCTTGTATCACTATCATCCTCCCATCTGGCTCCGCCGTGGCCTGAAGCAGCTGGAATGGCACATGGGGTGCCACCCTGGTAACCACCCCCCTAGCATAGGCTGAATATGTCGTTCCCATGGTGGTCCCTCTCCATTTTCTCTTGACCATCTCTAGTTCCTCTTTGGTGAGGTGAGTTCCCTGCAATATTGCTATGTCCACTTTTTGCCTTCTCAGATACATCATTACTTTGTTCCTCTTCAGGTAGCTATTGAGGCCTCTCACATTCCATGTTATATTTCTAAGACCTCCCATTGTCGTCTGTGTTTCATCCTACCGCCTTCCCTTTTTTTACCTCCCGGCCTTGTTTGGCATACGTATGGGCTTGTTCCCCTTCCCTTTTCAACCATAACTCCCCAACTGACCCCCTCCGCCCCTCTTCCCCAACTACATTCACTGTACACATTCCCTCCCCTCCCTCCTCCCTGCCCCTCCCCAACTGGTGCCCAGCTCCATCCCTGGATCTCAGGCTCCCCCGAATTTGGCCCAATCTCGGTGTGCCGAGATCAGGAACCCAGCAGGGTGTTACCGATCTAAAAGTCACCTAACTAACCTATGCTTGGGGGTGTGAGAGCATGTTCCATGCGACTCCTACAATTTTGCGCTATAACTTTGTGCGTGAACATTCGTAGCAATGCAGCCCGAGTTGCGCATCTCCCAACTGCCTTTGCCCTGTATTAAATTCTAGTCTCAGTGTCTGAGTCTACTGCACCGGAGATACAGCAGCCTCTGTTTTACTTATCTGCACTGTCTTCCTTCTGGATGTCAGTTTCCAAATGGCAGTTCTATGTGTCCAGCCATTCTGACGTATCTTCTGGGGTGTCGGAGAACAGTGCTCTGTTTCTGTGCTACACCTTCAGTTTGGCAGGATATATTAGCATGTACTTATAGCCCGATTCCCTCAATCTTCTTTTCACTGCTCCATAGTTCATGCAGCGTCTTTGCACCAACAACGTGTAGTCCGGGTATGCGGTGATGTTCGCCGTTGCCCTTTGTATCGTGCATCCTTTCCGGAAGTGTCAGGATTTTGGCAATTATCGGTCTCGGGTGGAGGGGCGCCTGGCGGTGGTCTCCTTGTCAGTGCTCTATGCACGCGTTCCACCGCAAACCCTTGGGATAGTACCCATTCTGTTATTTCTTGCAGCAGCATTGTTTCAATGTAGTCTGTGGGATTCGGTCCCTTTGCTCCTTCCGGGAGACCCACGATGCGTACGTTGTTTCTCCGGCACGTCCCTCTGCCTCTTCTGCCCTGTTTTCCAAATTGCTCACACGTTGCTCTAGTATGTGGATCCCCGATGTGTGAGATGCGCATGTAGCTGTATTCGGGGCCATTTCCTTTTCCAGCTCACCCGTACGTTCTGCTAGTGTTCTGACATCTTGCCTGAGGAGATTCACCTCTTCCTGTACTGCGCCAACTTTAAGTTCCAGTGCCGCCTTCAGTTCGACCATGGCCGATTCCAGTTTGGTTTCCCATGCTAGTTTCAGGTCCGCAATCGCTTCCAGAATCTGCTGATCTTTGTTCTCTGTCGCGGTGTCCGGGCGGGGGTCTTCTCCTTGCTCCTAGCCCCCTCTGTCGTCTGCGATGTCCTGGCGTATTCTTCTAGCGTGGGTTGTTTGCCCTTTGTCTTGGCCTGTTTGTTCGTCATCTGCGTGTTGCTGTGTGCTTCCCTCCGGGCCTTCGGGGGTGTGATCTTCGGTGCCTCAAGGCTAGTCCTTGGTTGTGATGCTTAAGGTGAGCTGTGGTGTTCGTATACGGTCAGCACTGTTTCACGAATGGGTTGTGTCCTCCCATGTCCTTGACCGCTGCTCTTTCTGGTTATCTTTGTGTTCTGGCACTAGGAGGGTTGTGTAGTTATCTGCGCACCCAAGGGCCTGTGGGTCAGTGTTGATGTATTGGCGATTTATGCTTTTGTATGGCCTGAAGTACCCCTCCAGTTATTCTTCGGTGCGCCTTGTCGTTGGCGCCCTCCAAGCCCCTCCTGCAGCTACTCCTCTCGTGTTTGCGCCCGGCCTGCCACCCCCTTCGTGCCCAGCGCGCTTATCCGTGTACGGTGCCTCGGTATGTCCGCACTGCTTCTCTCGGGGTGTGGCTGTGGTTGTCTCGTTTGCGTAGTGAAGCCTACCTACGCTAGTAGGCATGTTGGTTGTGCTGTCCGGCGTGGTTGGCCCGTTCAGGCCCATTCCGCTGGTGTATGTGAATGCCCACCCGTAGTGGCGTGCTTCTTGTGCGATCTGTCATGGGATGTTGTGCCCCCTTGCCAGATCCGGCAGTGTGCTCTCGCCTGTTCCATCAGCCTCCTAATGTTATTAGATAGTGTGGCATCTTAGGCTCCAGCGCTTTATCGTGGCATACACTAGGGGCACTGTAGATCTCACTCTGTCCTGCTATCCAGCACTATTTCAATTATGGCACCAACTGTGATTGTCTATGTGGGTGGCCCTCGTGGTCCGTTTGTAGCCGCTGCCAGGGTGAGCTGGCCGTGTTCAGATACTTTGCAATGAGCATCTCCCGTGCGTTTCCTGCCCCCACTGCACTGTGTGCCCCAAGCTCGCCTTTCACAGTGTGCCTCCAAGCCTGCCTGCCTGTGTCGTGCATATACACAGTTCTTTTGTTTGCACAAATACCCTTTCCGGTGTTCTTGTCAGTTACACCTCTCCTCACTGTGGGCTCGTTCTCTGCGATCCTGTGCTGGCAACAATTTTGCTATCAGCTGCATCCATCATGATATGATATGATATGGCATTTGTAACGCGCCTATACACAAGTGTTTCAAGGCGCGACGAGGCAGGGGGGGGGAACAAGGGGAAGACAGACAACGATCCTACTAGGCCAGGTGACATTCAGACCGCGCAAGTGCAGGGGGAAGGGGAAAAGTGCAAGGGGAAGGGGGAAGTGCAGTACAAGTAAGTAGAATAAGTAAATAAATAGGGCCAGCTGGTGGCAAGTGCAAGGTAAGTGCAGACAAGTGCTGGGAAAAGGGGGGCTGTAGGGATACAGAGAACAGTCCCTCAGTGCAGGGGTTGCCAGGGAGGCAGTGCAAGAGGAGAGTGGCTGGGACCAGGACCGAGGTCGGTGAGAGTGGCCCAGTTGCAGATTCGGTGCAGATTCATGTCGAGACTTTAGCAGGGGAGAGGGAGAGAGAAAGCAGAAGCAAAGAGGAAGGTTTTGAGGTGCTTCCGGAACCGGAGATGGTTCTCCTCAAGTTTCAGGGAGGCAGGAAGGCTGTTCCAGAGGGAGGACCCTGCCACTGCGAGAGATCGACCCCCGACTCGTTGCTTCGAGAAGCGGCTGACCCTGAGGGAGTTGGAGATGGATGAGCGAAGGGCTCGGGAAGGAAGATATTTAGGAAGAGCGAGTTGAAGGTATTTAGGCCCCAGGCCCCAGAAGGCCTTGTGGACAATGCAGAGGGTTTTGAACTTAATCCTCGCAACCACTGGGAGCCAGTGTAGAGATTTCAGTCCTGGAGAGATATGGTCCCTGGGCTTGAGGCCAAGGACAAGTCTCGCAGTTCTGTTCTGGATGAGTTGCAGGGGGCGGAGAGTGGAGGCAGGCAGATTAAGATAGAGGCTGTTACAGTAGTCCAGCTTCGAGAGAACCAGGGCTCGGGAGACAGTGAGCTTCTGGGGGAAGGAGAGGAAGGGAAGAATACCTCTGAGGAGGTGCAGCTGGTAGTGTGACTTCTTAGAGACGTCAGATATATGAGGGGAGAAGGAGAGTGTGGAGTCGAAGATGACCCTGAGGTTTTTTGCCTTGCAGGTAGGAGCAGGAGGAGGGCCAAGCGAGGATGGCCAGAGAGCTACAGGGAGCAGGAGCAGTGCTGTTTAGTGCTGTTTAGTGATTCCAGTCACTTCGGAGCTGATATTCCAACCTTCATTACGCCGCAGCTGGTCAGGCGGCTTTGCCAGACTTACGGCTGCAAACAGATACACTTGTTTATTTGTTTTTTTTTTTGTATTTAGTTTCCTCTCCCCTCGCAATGATGCGGTGCACTGTTAATTTCCTAAACAGCACTCGTAATGGAGATTCCGCCGCACACAAGCCTGATGCTCGCGGTCATGTTCTTTCGTTCCAACAATTACTGCCATCTACCGGTGTTGTCCCATCTGCAGGCTTCCATGCAATATGCAGTTCTTCTCTCTGCCGCTTCCTTGTTATTTGTAATGCATTTTATTTCCGGCTCCTCTTCATGAGAATAGGTCGCTTTGCTCTGCTGCATGCCGTTTTACCTTGCGGTGATACAGCTGTTCGCGGGTCCAGCTCATTATTTAATGGGTGCCATCTTGCTACCGCTTATGGCCGGAGCTCTTCAAACTGTTGCGGCACCCAGTTCGTATTCCTTGTTGTCAATCCTTCCGGATTTCGGATCGCTGCATACCAAGTGCATTCATACCACCGTAGGTATTTTCCACTGCCTCATAGCAGGCATCAAACGCAACCTTTCTGTAGGATCATGTGCGGATCTGCAGGAGCGCTCGGTAAGCACGTCCTACTTGGCAGCCATTTAGCCATGCCCCGCACAAAATCCTTATTCCCTACTGGATTCATGTGGAAAGTGATTACTGATGATTTATAAGGCACACACAGTCTATCTACTGGATTTACATTTGTTTTTATTACTCTCCCCCTGTTAAATATGGAACAAGCCACCGGTTCCATCACTACTCTTTCAAACTCATCCATGTTTATTCCATCCAATTGACCCGTATCACTCTTGCTCCATTTCCCATAAAATAATGCACTCAATGATGCATAACATGCCGTATTAAGCAGTAATGGCTGTACAAAAGCAATGTATTATTATCATACCCTCTTCTGTGTCTCACTTCTGAAGGACGTAGAGTGTAAGAGAGCATATGTACCGTACTGTCTATGGCAGGAGCATTCGTGGCAGGTAAAAACAAGCTTAAAGGATGCACAGTTTCCAAATACCAAAAGATCGGGACCAGCGTAAACAAGATGCAAAGTAGCATCATAATGATAAAGATATTTTTCCTACAGCAAATTCTATGTATTCTTTTAGTCTCTATCTCTAAAAAATCATCAGCGTTGGTGCAGGAGGGAGCAGGAGTTAGTGTAGGCATTGTCTGCAATGTCTATCACAGTAATGTTTGTCACTAAGATTTTCTTCACAGCAGCACACGTTGGACAGCAAAGCGTTCAAATAGCAGCAAAGCGTTCAGGCCAGTTCTCATTAGCATGCTTGATAAGATAAGCAGCAAGCTCATGCACAGTGCCCCAAAACATTAGAGCATGCATCAGTTGTGTTGGTACCATATGCCTCCCCGCTTGTCCCCACAGGCTCGCATTGGTCATTCACTTTCCAAAAGGTAGCACCAGGAAGCCACGTTCCAGAGCTTTCAATTTGATGCAGATTGATACAGCTCATACGCTCCACTTCCCTCGGCATCCGATTCCCAATTCATCCCTGTTGGGAACAGAGGCAAAACACACTCGCAGATCAGATCACTTCCTTTTTTGAGAACTTAGGTTGTACCTTATCGCTCCAGGTACTGTGTGATCAATGAATAATGCATTTTCATTCATGGAGGCAGGCTTAGTATCGGCCTGTGATGCAGCGAGTGATGATGCGGCAGCTGTCGGGCAAGGCTGCACCTTTGGCCCTTTTATCTTTGTTGCAATCTCCCCAGGCCCTTTCTCCAATTTAGGAAGCACTTCTGGCAGAGAACTGGCGATTGTGTCTTTGTGATCGGGTGCAGCTGTTTCTCTCTCAGCGTTCGGATCAGGCAGCTCTTTCAGAGGAAATGGAATTCTTTTTGTGTGCGTAGCATGGATCCATGCCTTTCGACCATCCACTTGGACTGCAGTCTGTGTTGCCAGGAGGACCCGATATGGGCCCTTCCACCTCGGTGCAAGTGAGAATTTTCGCTCGAAATTTTTCATCAACTCCCAATCTCCTGGCTGCAGACAATGCCCTGGGCCTGTATATCTGACGGGAAGAGCCTCCTGCACCTGCTGATGAATCAAACGCAAGTTCTGAGTTAACAGTTTACAATAAGTGCTGAGCAAGGGGTATTCGATCTCACTTAGGCGCTTAGGCTGCAGGACGCCCCAAACATTTGCTGGTCTCCCCATTACAATTTCATATGGGGAGAGTCCAGTCCTTGCCTGCACAGACGTTCTCATACACAACAAAGCTAATGGCAATGCATCAGGCCACTTCAACTGACTCCTTGAGCATATTTTGTTAATTTTATTCTTCAAAATACCGTTCTGGCGTTCCACAAGACCGGCACTCATCGGGTGTCTAGCCAAATGGAATCTTTTATCAATCCTGAGTCCTGCACAAATTTGTAGTATTACGGCTGCAACAAAATGCGGGCCGTTATCTGACCATATAACAAGTGGCAAGCCAAATCGGGAAAAGTACTCTTTTAGCATCACTTTCGCTGTGCTCATTGCTGTGCAATCTTTTAGCGGATAGGCCTCCACCCATTTACTAAATGCATAGCCCACCACAAGGACGTACTTGAGATTTTAACACCTTTCCATTTCTATAAAATCAAAATGGATCACTTCAAATAGCATAGAGGGTGGGCCAAAACTACCTACTGGAGTCGTAGTTCCTTTTCCAATGTTATGTTGTAAACATGTCATGCAGTTTTGGACTCATCTGTTAGCAGTTTTTCTAATGTGCGGATTCTGCCATACTGTGTCTAGATGCTGAACCATGTTTTGTTTTTTTTTTAAATAATTTTATTAATTTTATTTCAACAAACAATACAAACCAAACTTGCAGTGCATATAGTAACATTTTAAATATACATCGCTTCATAATGTCCACTGCTTCTCCCATTCTCTCCCCCTTTTTCGAGCCTACTCCTTTTCATATTCTATTTCTGCGCCTTGTGATAGGGGTTCCTCTTCCATGGTTTCCGTTGGGTCTCGCATTAGCCCAAATAACTCTGCTATTAGTTGTTTCCAGGCTATCAGGGTCGCAGGCTCCTCCTCCCCCCGGCATTACTTGCTTCTTGCCATACTGTAGTTTCTGCTTCAGCCCATTTCTGTAGATCTTTCCACCATATTTCTATTCGTGGTCTATGGTATGCCTTCCACCCAACAGCAATTCCCCTCTTTGCAAGTGCTATGTCGTTTAGTTTACTTATATGCTTGAGTTTACGTGGTCTAGGAAACCCTCCTATCAAGCAGGCCCACACTGTGTCCACAACAATCTTAATTCCTTTTTCTACTAGCCTGTGTGCCACTTCACCCCAAAATCGCTCAATGACTGGGCATGACCAGAACATGTGCACCATTCCGGCATTTTCCTCATCACATTTGGGACATGATTGTCGTCCTGCGTTTTTGAATTTGGCTATTCCCTGGGGTCTCATATACGCCCTATGGGTTATATATAATTGAATCTGTTGTAGTCTTGCATTTCTTGACACTTTTTTTGTGGTACCCTTGGGCTGGTTCCCACATCCCATCACTCATTGGAGCTCCCACGTCCACTTCCCAGTCCTGTCTCAGTTGTGCCACTTCCTTCCCCACTTTGGACATCATCAGCTCATATATTCTAGATATCTCATGTCCCCCCCTCTGCTATGTCACATATTGTATCTATGGTGGTATCCGGTTCATCTTCTAGCACTAGATATACTGGCCCGCATGAAACCCGGTTTCCTCCCCCAACAATTCAAAGTCCCTTATATTTCCTTCCTGCTATATATCGTCCATTGTTGCTATCCCCACCGGTTCCCAGTGTTTCCTAATCATCATTCTTAGTTGCTTTTCTTTACCGACCAGCGCCACTTGTGGTACCTGTGGGGAACACGGGAATGGATTCCCCATTAACTGGCAGGCCCTGCGACACCTCTTCCACCCAAGTACCATCATCTTTGGGCGCCCTTCCATGTCTGGCTTAGGCAGCCACATAATTTCCTTTAGGAAGAATGCGGCACAGTCCTGTCGGAACAGCCTGGACTCCGAGGTTGACTCCTCAGAGAGCCATTTAGCTACATATTACAGCTGGCTTGCTATGTAATAGATTTCATAGTTTGGCGGTTTTATATCCCCTTTCTCATGTGAGTTTTGTAGCTTCCAAAGGGCCACTCTATTCCTCGTCCCATGCCAAAGGAAATCCCTGCACATGCCATCTATCCTAGCAAAGAACTGCCTTGTTATCAGGTATGGGATATTCTCAAAATAGTGCAAGAGTCTTGGTAGGACCACCATTTTCAACATTGCCCCTCGCCCCATCATCGCCAAGGGTAACTTCATGCTATTTTTGATTTTCTTGATCGCTTCCTCTGTATTATACTGATGTTCCTCTTCCACCGTATGGTATATATCTATCCCAAGATATCGAAACGTGCTAACCTCCCATGGTATCAGTAGCACCGGTAGCTGTTCCAAAGGGACCCCTTTATACCTGCCCAGTGAAAATATACTGGATTTTTGGGGGTTCACGGCTATACCAGACAGCCTTTCATATCTCTCCATCACTTCCAGAGTGACTCCGGGTACCGTAAATACAGCAACATGTCATCCGCATACAAAGAAATCAAATGCGGTTCCCCTCCTATGGCGATGCCTATCATGCCATACTGTTGCCTCAGGTATATCGCCAGGGGTGTTCTAGGGCCAGAATATACAGTATAGGAGACCACGGGCATCCCTGCCTAGTGCCTCTACTAAGTTGCCACCTCTCTGATATCACTGCTCCTGTTTTAACTCTGGCCAGCGGCGCTTTATAACATTTTAGCCCACTGAAGATACCCAGGCCCTATCCCATAGTGTTAAGATGAGAATCACGGGAATGCTGCGTACCTGTATTTCTGGATGGTCTCGACGGGGCAGCCAGACTGACGAGAAGACTTGGTAACACAAGCAACCAGCCCTTCCTCCACCCTGAATGGGAACTGGGTGGATGATGGACCGATTCCCAATGCCACAACCAGGTTCCAGAGATGGCAGTTCTGCACAGCGTTGACAGAAGAAGTGGTTGGAGGGAATCCTTGAAGAGGAGTTAAGAGTCCCAAGGTGTGGGAGGCCACACCCGTAGCTGGCAATGGGTGCCGAGGAGTTGAGAGTCCAAAGGTGTGGGAGGCCACACTTGTAGCAGGCAATGGGTGCTGAGGAGTAGAGAGTCCAAAGGTGTGGGAGGCCACACCCGTAGCTGGCAATGGGTGCTGAGAAGTAGAGAGTCCAAAGGTGTGGGAGGCCACACCCGTAGCTGACAATGGGTGCTGAGAAGTAGAGAGTCCAAAGGTGTGGGAGGCCACACCCGTAGCTGGCAATGGGTGCTGAGAAGTAGAGAGTCCAATGGTGTGGGAGGCCACACCTGTAGCAGGCAGTGGGTGTGGAGGAGTAGAGTCCAATGGTGTGGAAGGCCACACCCGTAGCAGGCAATGGAAGCTGAGAGGTTGTGAATCCAAAATGGCTCAGGAGAAAACTTAGGAAGTTGGCCAGGCCAAAGGAGGGAGAAAGGATGCAGGCAGAGAACCAAGGCAGACAAGAAGGAGAACCAGGAGGAATGAAGCAGGACCAGAGAATAATGCCAGGAAGGACCCAGGCAACAGGAGGGAAGACCGGCAACGGAGAAGGTGAGGTCTAGAGGAACAAGGGACAAGGTAAGCACTAACTAGTAGCGCGGGAGCAGGCGAGGACACGATCCGGAACAGAACACGTTGAGACGCGATCTGCTCCCGACCGCGTCTCTCCCTTTATGGGCCGCCGGCGCCTGCGAGGCCTGGAGCGCAAGCCTGATGGTTGCCAGGCGCCGGCGGCCCCAGAATGAGGCTTGAGCAGCAAGCTGCTCCACGCCTCGGCTGCCGCCCCCACGGCGCATGCGCGGAACCGTAATCGCGGTTCCCGACGCAAGCGCCGCGGAGCTGGCGCCCCTGTCCCTGGAGCTCTTCCCCCGGCGCCTCCCCAAACGCGGAAACGCGGGTAGAGGCGCCAGGGAGGGGGAGCGCGAACAGTGAACCCCGGTCTCCTGGTAAGCGTGACACTATACCCCCTCCCAGGAAGATCCGGAGCCCCAGGCTTCCAGGGAAACCGCCGATAGAACTCGCGCACAAGGCGCGGAGCGTGCACATGCCGAGAGGGTTCCCAAGTGCGATCACAGGCTGGGTACCCCTTCCAGTCAACCAGGAAATGGAGCACCCCCCTGCGATAGCGGGCATCACAGATCTCCTGAACCTCGAATTCCGGAACCCCCTGTACCAGGACTGGGGCCGGACAAACACTGGAACGACCATAAGGATCTGCCACATGCGGACGATACCCAGCTCATTTTCAGGCTACCCTCGGCCTCCTCCTCTCCTTCCCTCATCTCCGACTGTCTGTCTGCTATCCAGGAATGGTGTGCCGCCAATGACCTCTGCCTTAACGCCAGTAAGACTGATATTCTACTCATCGGCACACCCACTCCCTCCTTCCCTGCAGCTCTCTGGCCGGCCTCCCTTGGCCCCCTTCCTGCCCCTACCTGCAAGGCTAAAAACCTTGGGGTCATCTTCGACTCCACACTCTCCTTCTCTCCTCATATATCTGACGTCTCTAAGAAGTCACACTACCAGCTGCACCTCCTCAGAGGTATTCTTCCCTTCCTCTCCTTCCCCCAGAAGCTCACTGTCTCCCGAGCCCTGGTTCTCTCAAGGCTGGACTACTGTAACAGCCTCTATCTTAATCTGCCTGCCTCCACTCTCCGCCCTCTGCAACTTATCCAGAACAGAACTGCGAGACTTGTCCTTGGCCTCAAGCCCAGGGACCGTATCTCTCCAGGACTGAAATCTCTTCACTGGCTCCCAGTGGCTGCGAGGATTAAGTTCAAAACCCTCTGCATTGTCCACAAGGCCTTCTGGGGCCTGGGGCCTAAATACCTTCAACTCTCTCTTCCTAAATATCTTCCTTCACGAGCCCTTCGCTCATCCTTCTCCAACTCCCTCATGGTCAGCCGCTTCTCGAAGCAACGAGCTGGGGGTAGATCTCTCTCCGCAGCAGGGGCCTCCCTCTGGAACAGCCTTCCTGCCTCCCTGAAACTTGAGGAGAACCATCTCCGGTTCCGGAAGCACCTCAAAACCTTCCTCTTCGCTTCTGCCTTCTCTCTCCCTCTCCCCTGCTAAACCTGCTTAACTCCCCACTGAATTCTGCACTAAACCTGCATCTGAGCCACTCTCAGCGACCTCGGTCCAGGTCCCAGCCACTCTCCACTTGCACTGCCTCCCTGGCTCCCCCTGCACTGTGGGACTGTCACTGCATCCCTACAGCCCCCTTCCCAGCACTTGCTCTGCACTTACCTCGCACTTGCCACCAGCTGGCCCTTTTATTTATTACTTATTATTTATTTATTTTTTACGCTACTTACCTTGTACCGCACTTCCCCCCCACCTCCTCCCCCTGCACTTTCTCCTTTTCCCCTTACCTCTGCACTTGCGCGATCTGAATGACACCTGGCCTAGTAGGATCGTTTGTCTGTCTTCCCCTTGTTTCCCTCCCTCCCTGCCTCGTCGCGCCTTGAAACACTTGTGTATAGGCGCGTTACAAATATCATATCATATCATATCATATCACATAGGGTTTCAGGAGGGAGACATGAAAAACAGGATGAATGTGCCATGAACGAGGCAGCTGGAGACGAAAAGCTACAGAGGATAGGCGTTTGACAATCCTAAATGGGCCAAAGTATCGGGGAGCCAATTTAACAGGTAGGTTGCGGAGAGGCAGATTCCTAGAGGACAGCCAAACCCTATCACCAACCTGGAGATCGGGTTCCATCCGCCTCCCACGGTCAGCCTGAACCTTCATGCGGTCACGAGCGGCCGCCAAAGAGGTACGTGCCAATTCATGCTGCTGTTGGATTGTAGAGACCAAGGCGTCAGCGGAAGGAACCGTACTGGTTGGTACAGGGTGGAAAGGGATCAGCTTGGGATGTTGACCCATAGAACAATGAAAGGGGCTGGTTCCAATGGAAGAATGAAAAGAATTATTGTAGGAAACCTCAGCTAGGTCTAAATAGGTACTCCAATTGGTTTGTGTGGCATTAGCAAAACTACGGAGATTAGGTTTTCAAGGTCTGATTAGTCCTCTCCGTGAGACCATTGGTTTGTGGATGATAACCCGAGCTTAAAGCTCTATGAATGCCGAGATGACCACAAACCTTACCCCAAAAGGAAGAGAGAAACTGAGACCCTCGATCTGAAATGATCTTCTCAGGAAGACCATGTAAACGGTAGATTTCATGAAGAAAAGCAGTGGCCATCTGGACCGCAGTGGGTATCTTCTTAAAGGGAATGAAATGGGCATACTTTGTAAAACAGTCCACTACGACCATAATACAAGTATGTCCTGCAGAAGGGGGAAGATCGACAATAAAGTCGGTAGCAATAGAGTGCCAAGGGTATGGCGGCAATTCGGTAGGAGAAAGTAGCCCTAAAGGATGTTGTCTGGGAACCTTGGATTGGGCACAGATGGGACAGGCCTGTACATACTTCCGAACCTCCTCAGCCCAGCCAGGCCACCAAAACTGTCGTGATAGTAACTCTTGTGTTGCACGAATCCCACGATGCCCTCCAATGGGGGAATCATGAACTCCATGCAGAATGCCATCGCGAATATCCCCTTTAGGGATGTATAGTCTTTTCCGAAGGAATAAAAGGCCATGACTTTCAGATATAGAGGGTCGTTGAAGCAAGACCGACCTCCAAGGATCTGACTGGGTGGCATCAGATATCGACTTTAAGAGTGGCGATACAGTCGACAGAAAACGATGAGAAGGAATCAGAGGTTGAATCTGACTGGGGCTGTCTTCGTTCTTCTCTCTCTTCAAAGACCGAGACAAGGCATCTGCTCTTACATTCGAGGATCCGGAGATGTAAGTAATATGGAACACAAATGGAGAAAAGAAGAAGGCCCACCGAGCCTGTCTGGGTGTCCGGCATTGTAAAGAGCGTAAATACTGTAGGTTACGGTGATCTGTACGGACCTCAACCGAAAAACGGGCTCCCAACAGATGGTGTCTCCATTCCTCGAAGGCTATCTTGATGGCCAATAGCTCCTTCTCAATTACTGCATAATTCCTCTCACTAGGATTCAGCTTGCGAGAGAAGTAAGCCACGGGATGTTCGACTGACGTAGCAGGATCCTCTTGCAACAATACAGCTCCAACAGCAAAGTCCGAAGCGTCTGCTTCCACAATGAAGGGCAAGTCATCCTGTGGGTGGCGTAAGATCGGGGCAGCCATAAAGGCTGACTTCAGGGCGTTAAAGGCTTGCGAAGCGGAATAATCCCACAGAAAAGTTATCTTGCTGCTTGTCAATCTCGTAAGAGGTGCTGAGATTTCAGAGAAGCGTGGAATAAATTGCCTGTAAAAATTGGCAAATCCCAGAAAGCGTTGCAGAGACCTTACGTCATGTGGCTGTTGCCATTCTTGAATTGCCTTTACCTTCTTGGAATCCATCTCAATACCGGACTGACTTATTACAAACCCTAGGAATTCGATCCTGGATTGATGGAAGGAACACTTCTCCACCTTGACAAACAGGTGATTATGGAGCAGCCGATCGAGGACCTCTCGTACATGACTTACGTGTTCCTCCTTAGATCGGGAAAAGATCAAGATGTCATCCAGATAGATCCAGACAGAGATTCCAATTATGTCCCCAAAGATATGATCCATGAGCCGTTGGAAAATCGCAGGGGCATTGCACAGACCAAAAGGCATAACCCTATATTCGAAATGCCCAAAAGGAGTCTTGAATGCCGTCTTCCATTCGTCTCCACTCTTGATTCGAACCAGATGATATGCCCCTCGAAGATCTAGCTTAGTAAAAATCTGAGCCTGATGTAAGGTCTCTAGGATACTTCGAATCAGCGGTAGAGGGTACCGATCCTTGATGGTGATATCATTTAAGAGCCGGTAATCCACACAGGGTCTTAAGGAACCTTCCTTCTTTTTTACAAAAAACAGAGGGAACCCAGCGGGAGACTTGGATGGTACGATGTACCCCTTACTCAAGCAGTCCGATAAGTACTCCTGTAATACTCGTCTCTCTTCCCGAGACAATGCGTACAGCCTGCCATGCGGAATCTCAACTCCTGGAGACAGTTCTATGGCACAATCAAATGATCGATGAGGTGGCAGGGGTATATTACTCGGTTCGGCAAACACTTGTTCGAAGTCAGCATACTCAGGAGGAATCAGCAATGCAGAACAAAGGTGAGTCCCCTTGTCTCGGAGTTCCAGATTAGTTGAGGAAGCCTGAGTCTGGACAGGCAAGCTGCATCCCGAAGTACAAGAGGTGGAGGAGAAGGTCAGGGTATGAGCCCTCCAATTAATGACTGGATTGTGATGCTGGAGCCAAGGTAACCCCAAGACCAACTTGTAGGTAGGTGACCTGATGACGTCCAAAGCAAGCCTCTCCACGTGATTGGCGATCCTGAGTCTTAGTCCGACAGTGTGCAGACGAACTGGTCCAGAGGATAAGGGAGTACCATCAATAACCTCCACAGGAAGGGCTGAGTGTCTGGGCAGAAGAGGGATCTTATGAGTGCTAGCAAACTCCTCATCAATGTAATTGCCCGATGCTCCACTATCCAATAACCCAAATACTTCAAGTGTCCGGCCGGGCAGTTGAATCTGAATCTTCAAGGTTAATAGAACAGCTGGTTGCATGGGAAGAAGAATCGAGCAAAAGGCGGAAAGGTCTGAAAAAGGGGTGAGACCTGTCGTTGCCTCTCCTCCACACGACAGGTCCTCTAGTTTCCCGACTTCTTCTTCTGTGGCCGTAAAGGACACATTCCCAAATAGTGTCCAGCGGCTCCACAATACAGACATAATCGTAACGTTCTTCTCCTCCTTCTTTCTTCCTCTGATAATGGCCCTCTCACGGCACCCAACTGCATGGGTTCTGGTCCAGATTCTGTCGAACCAAAGGCGCCGGCGGGAAGACTGGCCGTTCTGGGAGCGACTCTCTCCAGTCGACGTCTCTCGGTCTTTCGTTCGGTTAGTCTCTGGTCTATGCGAAGCACCTGGTTTATTAAGAGTTGGAGACTTTCAGGTTCAGGGATGTGAAGTAGTTCGTCCTTGTATTCCTCCCTCAACCCCCGGCGAAACAGGGTCTTTTGCGTAACTTCGGGCCATTGTGAATCCGTAGCCAACAGGCGGAAGCGACTGATATATGTTATTATGTCTGAGCTGCCCTGTTTGATGTCCATTAACTGATTCTGCGCTGCGGCAGCCAGGTTCGGTGTCTGAAAGACCTCCAGAAACGCCTTCTCGAAAGCAGCAAAATCGTTAAGAATGGGACTGTTGGTAGCCACAAAAGGTGTCGCCCAAGCTAGGGCGTTTCCAGTTAAGTTTCCCAAGATATAACCGATCTTGGCCTTATCATTATTGAAATAGGTTGACCTGAAAAGGAAATGGATACGACAGTGGTTGCAAAATTCCGCCACTCGACGCGGGTCTCCATCAAACCTGATTGGGGCAGTATGGGCCAAAGAACTTTCGGCCTGTGGAACACCTCCTGTCCCCTGAGTTACCATCTGTCGTAGGACTTGATTTTCTTGATGAAGGGCAGACATCTCTGCCCTGAGGGCTTGCAACTCACTCCGCAGGTCCTGCGTGTCCTCCATATCCAAATCGGAAGGAAGGCGTCTCAATCTGTTAAGATGAGAATCACGGGAATGCTGCGTACCTGTATTTCTGGATGGTCTCGACGGGGCAGCCAGACTGACGAGAAGACTTGGTAACACAAGCAACCAGCCCTTCCTCCACCCTGAATGGGAACTGGGTGGAAGATGGACCGATTCCCAATGCCACAACCAGGTTCCAGAGATGGCAGTTCTGCACAGCGTTGACAGAAGAAGTGGTTGGAGGGAATCCTTGAAGAGGAGTTAAGAGTCCCAAGGTGTGGGAGGCCACACCCGTAGCTGGCAATGGGTGCCGAGGAGTTGAGAGTCCAAAGGTGTGGGAGGCCACACTTGTAGCAGGCAATGGGTGCTGAGGAGTAGAGAGTCCAAAGGTGTGGGAGGCCACACCCGTAGCTGGCAATGGGTGCTGAGAAGTAGAGAGTCCAAAGGTGTGGGAGGCCACACCCGTAGCTGACAATGGGTGCTGAGAAGTAGAGAGTCCAAAGGTGTGGGAGGCCACACCCGTAGCTGGCAATGGGTGCTGAGAAGTAGAGAGTCCAAAGGTGTGGGAGGCCACACCCGTAGCTGACAATGGGTGCTGAGAAGTAGAGAGTCCAATGGTGTGGGAGGCCACACCCGTAGCAGGCAGTGGGTGTGGAGGAGTAGAGTCCAATGGTGTGGAAGGCCACACCCGTAGCAGGCAATGGAAGCTGAGAGGTTGTGAATCCAAAATGGCTCAGGAGAAAACTTAGGAAGTTGGCCAGGCCAAAGGAGGGAGAAAGGATGCAGGCAGAGAACCAAGGCAGACAAGAAGGAGAACCAGGAGGAATGAAGCAGGACCAGAGAATAATGCCAGGAAGGACCCAGGCAACAGGAGGGAAGACCGGCAACGGAGAAGGTGAGGTCTAGAGGAACAAGGGACAAGGTAAGCACTAACTAGTAGCGCGGGAGCAGGCGAGGACACGATCCGGAACAGAACGCGTTGAGACGCGATCTGCTCCCGACCGCGTCTCTCCCTTTATGGGCCGCCGGCGCCTGCGAGGCCTGGAGCGCAAGCCTGATGGTTGCCAGGCGCCGGCGGCCCCAGAATGAGGCTTGAGCAGCAAGCTGCTCCACGCCTCGGCTGCCGCCCCCACGGCACATGCGCGGAACCGTAATCGCGGTTCCCGACGCAAGCGCCGCGGAGCTGGCGCCCCTGTCCCTGGAGCTCTTCCCCCGGCGCCTCCCCAAACGCGGAAACGCGGGTAGAGGCGCCAGGGAGGGGGAGCGCGAACAGTGAACCCCGGTCTCCTGGTAAGCGTGACACATAGCCGGCCAGGGCCGCCATCAGCCACGGCCATTTGACTGAGTCAAAGGCCTTTATTGCGTCTAACGATACAATTGCCAATTCACCTTCGTCGTCTTTTGCTTACTCAACGACTCGATGGAGTCGCCTAAGATTGTTGGATATGTTCCTGTTTTGGACATAGCCAGTCTGGTTGGGATGTATTAGTTTACCAATGATCCTCCTCATTCTGTTTGCCAAGACAGCTGTCAATATTTTACTGATTTAGCATTGATAGGGGTCTGTATGAGCCGCAGTTGCGACCAGGCTTATTAGGTTTGGGAAGCGGTATGATTATCGCTTCTCTGAGGGACTCTGGTAGCCTTCCCACTTCATATGCTTCATTCAGCATCTCTAAAAGCGGGGGGAGCACCTTGTCCTTATATGTTTATAAAATTTGCTTGGGAGTCCGTCGGTCCCCGGAGTCTTGCTGGTGGGCAACTGCCTCACTACCTCTTCCAATTCCTCAAAAGTAATGGGAGCGTCCAGCTCCTCTCGCTCTTCAGCGCTGATCTGCGGCAGTCCTATGACCTCCAGTGTTTCTACTATTTCTTTACAATCACTTTCCTCATCATCTCCATACATGAGTCTGTAGTACTCTGCAAATTCCTGGTTAACTCCTCCTTGGGTATCCACTATGCTCCTATCATCTCTCGTTATCATTCTGACTGTGGGCTGGGGGTCTCACTCTTGTATAGCCATGCCAAGACCCTCCCTGCTTTGTCCCCCCTGCATGCTGTCTTTCTATATACTTTTTATAGTTCAGGTTGCACAGTCTCTCCCAGTGCCCTGCACATTTCTGCTGCAGCCTAAGTATTACTTCATTATCTTCCTTGGTATTACCTCCCCCGATTAACGCTCTTTCTAGCTCCATCTCCGTATCTTGCAGTTCAGCCAGGATCCATCTTTGTAGCCCCTTGGACTTAGCAAGGCATAAATTAGTTTTCAAAAATTGATTAGCAGATTTTGCTAATTAAAATTTTTTGGATTATTGAATGTCACCCAAATTAGTTTTACCCCAAGATATATAATTAGCAAGAATGCAGAAATGATTTCTATGTACCTCTGAAGCATAACATCAGTGCAATGTCTGTAAAATGTAAAGGTTTGCCGCATGCATTGCCAAACAAAACTCTAAAAACATTTTTCAGTTCAAGGATTTGTGGCTGGGTCATGCAGTCAGTGTTGCAGCACAGTTTTAGTGTGGGGCTGAGCGCAAGCAAGTGGCTGGTATTGATTTCTCCCACCAAAACGGGCAGGAGAAAATTAATTCCCAGCACGGCCACCTGCACCAATAACACATCCTGCTTGTAGAAGGCCTTTGAATTACATTAAAAAGATATTTTTAGAATAAAAAGTTGGGCTAGGCTTTGCTTACCTCTTAAGGCATGTTGCTAAGTCACAGTGGGAAGGTACTCTCTGTCTAATCTTCCTCTACACTGCAGACCAATTCCTACAAAATAGGCAAAAAGCAACTCATTACCTATCCACAATGCACACTCACTCTGGGGGTGCAGGGGGCTCGAGAATCGATAGCCGAACAAATGCCAGTGCAGCCACTTGCCAACACCCAGCCCAGCAATCGGGGAAAGCGTTGGGGCCTTTCACCTTTATGCAAATTAGGAGGTTTGCATGTATTTTGCCCCAGAGCGCCTGTACAGAGCTCCAAGTTTCCTGCATAAAACTGCAGAATCATTGGCTGCATCTGTAATGATTCAGAGTTTTATTTGTTTTTGTAATGTGTTAAAATGCCATCTTCCACTAATGCCAGCTACCAAAAAGTAATTGGGGCAGGGTGGGCGATTTAGGGGCGCAAAAAATAACAGTTCAAAAGACTAGATATGTAGGCTTAGCCGCAAAAGGGGAGGGTACATCGAGATCAGGACCTTTTGCCATGCGCTTTTGAACAGAGGCATCAGGCTGCGAGATGGCAGACAAGATAAGTGCAGTTGGATTCTGGTAAACATTTTAAAAACTCTGAAAGACCTTTATTGCAAGCTGTGTGTGAGAGAACAAGGGTGTGTGGGGTGAGTGAGAGTGAGAATGAACACTAAGAAACATGGGACAGGGAGCAAGGGAGAGTGGGGGGCTATATGCAAGATTAGGGCGCAGTTGTGAGTGAGAACTCGGGTGCAAGTACTGTGGGTGACTGCGATTGAGAGCTATCGTGCAAGAATGCATGAAAACTAGTTTTGAGTAAAAATGACAGCTAGAGAGAGTGAGAAGTAGCATTATTTGAAAACATAAGTGAGTGTGAGAGTAGTGTGCATGTTGAGAGGGCTAAGGTGTGAGAGCTAGGATGCAAGAGCGAGAATTGTCATTTCTCAGCAGGACTGCAAAACTATACCATTGTGTTCTGTATGTTGAGTGCTTCTCCACCACCAATGTGGATTCATGGCTCTCTCCCAGTGTCTAAATAGTAGATCTGTCTACATTCAATTGGCAACAGGCATGTCCGGAGCTGCCTGCTGTCCATAAGCTGCCACTCAGGATGTTGGGAGCCGTGATGGGGCAAGGGATAGAAGGCTCGAGCCTGTCGGTTAGCAGAATCAGCAGGGTATTAAAACCTGCTCACTTCTTCTGGAGGGGCCATGGGGCAAAATGAGCCTGATCCCACATACAGGGGGTTGTTACCCCTTTATCTCTCCTGAATGAAAGAATGAGCTCTCTCAGACACACATTATCACCCCTGCACACACATTGAATGAATATGGTATGCATCTATAGATCAAGAAAACTGGAGTGACAATTCAGTGTTTTAACAGAGATATAATTGTCTTCCCAGATGGGAGACTGACTCCATTAATATACATGGGGTCACTGCAATGACCAAGAGTGAAACTGTACGTTCAGTTGTGAGATTACCAGCAATGGCAGATACTATGCTCCAAGGAGTGAGGTGCTCACTCAATATATCACACTGTTTATAGGTGTGAGACCCATCCTGAATGCTTGCCCAAAGAGCCTTCGCCAGAGTTTCACACTGAAGAAGTGAGCATGTGATCCGGGGTCTGCAGACCACACACACGCAGGGGATTCCCTTGCTCCCACTTGCGGGATTTGCACCGAATTAGTGAGATTGTACTCCAAGGTAGGAGGCACACGCACAGTCTTTGCTCTGATGTTTCACACACTCACAGGATGGGACGGCATTTCGTTCTCCCATCCTAGTTGTGTTGCTCTGCCTTTTGAGGGCTACTACAATCTGGATGATTATAGAGGGGTGGAGTAGGGGCAGTGATGGCCTACAGGAATGCAACTCGAAGGCTTAAATCTCCTTCTACTTGACTTTAGTGTATGCAGTACATACTAGTCAATTTTTACCACTGTTCTGCGCTCCACGTGCCTCCACCCACCCCCCACGCACCGTTGCACCAATTTGGCGACTACTGTATTTGGGCCCCCCCGGGAAATTCATAAGTCGGCTCCCCTGGTGCTGGGTGTTAGAGCTGGTCTCTAACACCCAGCACCCGCTGTAATAACGCAGCCTGCTGCTCGTAGAAGGCCTCTTCTATGAGCAGCAGGCTGCGTTATTACGGCGGGTGCTGGGTGTTAGAGAGCGGCTGCTCTCTAACATCCAGCACCCGCCGTAATAACGCAGCATGCTGCTCGTAGAAGGCAGCAGGCTGTGTTATTACGACGGCGAGTGCTGGGTGTAAGTGTCTGATGATAATATTTCTCCCGCCGGTTTGGGCGGGAGAAATATTATTCACAGCCACTTGCTCACACCCAGCACCAGACCATAATAACACAGCCTGCTGCTCGCCTTCTACGAGCAGCAGGCTGCGTTTTTATGGCGGGTGCTGGGTGTGAGCAAGTGGCTGAGAATAATATTTCTCCCACCCGAACGGGCGGGAGAAATATTATCATCAGACACTTGCACCCATGACATTTGCATGAAAAGCAGGGCCTGGCTCCCCCACCCAAACCTCCCCTAGCAAGTCCTTCGTCCTCCTTACTTCAGAATTAAGCCAGAGTGTGAGAGGGGGGCTGAGAACATTCTCTCACCAAGTGATGATGCCGCATCCGGGCTGGGCTGACAAAACATCGATACAATGTTTTGAGCCCAGCCCGGGTGCTTCTGCCTCGCCTGCAGTACACGTTGTGCACAGCAGGCAGAACTTTTAAAGGCACAATCTTTTTTTTTTCTTCTGCTGTGGAAATCTATCGCAGTTGGTGCGACATGATTCCTAGATTAAACAGCAAAACATCATTATTATATCGCAAATTGCAATGCGATACCGCTTATTTTATGCCTTGCTTAGCTATAGCTACCCCCCTCATTACTACTTGAAAGGCCTCCCAGAGCATACCCGCTGTCTCTACACTGCCAGTATTGATCTCAAAGTAGTTTATTATTTCCTCCCTCATGTCCTCCCTAAAAACGGTGTCTTTCAGCGCCTCTGCTCTGAGGCACAATGTCAGAATCTTTGCTCTCGGGGGTCGATATTGCCACCCCAGGATTAGTGGCGAGTGGTCTGAGAGGACCCTCGCTTTATATTCCGTCTGCGTTATCTCAGTGATTAACTCCTGTGTAGAAAACATATAGTCCAACCTAGTATTTAGATTTTGTGGAGCTGAATAGTGCGAATATTGTCTCTCCCGGGGGTGGTGTGACCTCCATACATCCTCGAACCAGAAATCCTCCAGCAGTGTCTGCAGTGCTCTAGCGGCTGGGGTGGGTCTATCCATTTTACCATCTGATCTATCTACCTTAGGGTTTAACATGTAATTAAAGTCTCCTCCCCAGATCACCGCCCCTCCCAGGCACGTGCTGAGTTTGTTATATAAGGTTCTAAAATATGCTGCCGTGTTTTGGTTCGGGGCGTACATGTTTATGATGCTTATCTCCCTGTTTTCCAGTCCACCAGCCCTCTCATCATGACCATCCTTGCGTCTGCCTCAACAGTAGACTGTATTAGCTGAAAAGGGACATGCAGCGCAACCCAAATGATCACCCCCCTAGCATAGGCCGAATATGATGCACCTACTACGGGACCCCTCCATTTCTTCCGGATCATCTCCATCTTATCCTGCGCAAGGTGAGTCTCCTGCAGCAGGGCTATATCTATTTTCTGTCTGCGTAGATACAGCATGACCTTATTCCTCTTTAGATAGCTATTGAGCCCTCTGACGTTCCAAGTAATTATTTTAAGATCCCCCATGGCGTGTTAGGGTCCCGCTCCTCCCACCACAAGTGCAGTCCATGACCAAATATATTTCCATTCTTTGTAGGCACGTTTCCTAACTTAAACTTCCCCAAACTATAAACACCTCAACTTTCCCAACCTCCCTCCCTCCCACCTCCCTTCCCAGCCCCAACTCACTCCCCTCCATTCCCTCCCACCCCAACACCCTTCCCAACTGTTGCCCAGCTCCATCCCTGAATCTCAGGCACCCCCGCATCTAGCCCTTTTCTGGCAATAGCCTGTACTCACGGCTCAGCAGGGAGAAGTCGCCCTAATGACGGTCCTGCTACTCTATCTCCCGGGGGTAGGTTGTCTCCATCTTGCTGCTCCCGTTTGCTTCAAATTAGACGCGCTTAGTGCTACCCAATTTACTTTTGCATTTTATATTCTAGTCCAACAAGTCCAAGTGTCCCATGTTACAATTTTCGTTATTATCTGTCCTCGCCCTGCCCCTGTTATCTGTACTACAGTCTTTTCCGGGGCGCCCCCCCATCCTTTTATCATGCATGATGTGTCCCCATCACTTATCGTGATCCTCGCAATCCTGCTCCTCGTCTTGTTCCGGACAGCCCTGCGTATCCAGCCATGCAGCCGCGTCCTCCGGGGTGTCAATGTCAAAGAAATAAGCCCTGCTTTTGTGCAGGACTTTGAGCTTTGCGAGATACAAGAGCCTATACTTGATTCTAACTGTGCGCAGTCTCCTCTTGATTGCCACATAGCTATAATGCTGTCTCTGCACCGACATGGTGTAATCAGGATATGCTGTGATGGTTGCAGATGCTCTTTTTATCGTTCCATCTTTGCGAAAGTACTCCAAGATCTTCTCTCTATCCTTGTAGTTCAAGATCTTTGCTATTACTGCCCGAGGGGGTGCTCCGGGTTGTGGTTTTCTCATCAGGGCCCTGTGCGCTTGTTCAACAGCAAATCCTTGTGAGAGCATGTTGGCTCCTATTTCTTGCAGGATCATATTCTCCACGTAGTCCGTGGAGCCTTGGCCTTCCTCCCCCTCCGGCAGGTCGACCACACGTATGTTGTTATGTCTCGCTCTCCCCTCAGCCTCCTCCGCTCGGTTCTCCAGGTTGGCCACCTGTTGCTTCATTATGTGGACTTCCTTTGCATTGCTTGTGCTGGTTTCTGTGTTTGTTTTCACCGCGCTCTCCAGGCCGCTTGTTCTTTCCGCCAGCGCTCTCACATCTTGTTACAGCAGGTTGACCTCTATACCCCACTGCATTTATTCTGGTTTCCAGAGAGGTTCTTGGGTCTGCAATCGCTGTTCCCAACGAGGCTTTTAACTCTGTGATGGCTGTTAGGATCAGGTGATCCTCTCTTACCGTGGATACTTCTACAGATGGGGTGGCGGGGGTCAGTTGCGTCTTTGCAAAAATGTCCATTGTGGGCTGCTTGCCCTTGGTCTTGTCTCCTCTTACCGACATTGTGCAGCCCTGCCTGTATACCGGGGTCCAACCTTTCTGTAGCGTGCGAGTCCTGCTTCCCGGTTCCTCCTTCTGCGCGGTTGCAGCTTACTGTGGCACTTCCTGTCCTACATGATTCTTACACCTTGTCCCATTCAGCTTTGTGGGGGCTACACCTCTTGTTCTCAAGGGTGGCCAGTGCCTTCTTATGATCGATTTCAGTCACGGGCCACTCTTGCGTGCCTCTCTCATGCCGTGCGGGCTGGTTCTCTGTGCCAGCTCCCAGGCCCTGATGCTGCCCACCCGCCTTTGGTTATGTCCGGCAGTTCTTATTCCAGGCCATGTGCCCCTCTTTTCGAAGGTGTTTGTGGGCCCGCAGACTTCCACCACCGCTTCTGGAAGCTTCCCGTTTTCCTGCACTTCCTTAGAAGTTGTGCACCTCACATTTGCCACTGGCTTCAAGCTCCTTTGTGTCCATGCATTCACCTGTTGTGGCCACTTCAATTGTATTGGACATTTCCATATGCGCTTTGCATATAAAGTATACCAAGGGGGCCCACCTCCTGCTGCGGGAGTTACTGTTGCTCCTCGTTTCAAATGCTCTTTTTCTCCCCTCTTGCCCATCTGTTGTGGCTAGCGTCTTGATGTCCAATGGAGCACAGGGCTCACTGTGTGCTTTTACACGTCCTCTCAGTTTACAGCCCAAGCCTCTTCTCGACAGGTCTCCTTGAGTCCTTGCTGCTATTTCGCCACTGCCTGCACACAGTATAAGCAGAATCACCTCTGCACTATGTTCCACCTCTCCTCCGGAGCCCCCGCCGGACCCCCGCACCAGGTAGCTGAGTGGAGCTCCCCAGCCGTACCCCTGTTCGTGTGAGCTGCCAACCTTCTCTGCCTCCTTCGTTCTACGCCTGGGCCGCTTTCAGTGCCGGACGTGCAGCGCAACAATGAGTGTCTTGCTATATAATTACCATGCGCAGGCCAGCGTCCTCATGTGTGCGCCCTCTCATTCTGCGACCCCCGTCTCCTCTCGATGTGCTTTCCGGGGCCCCCACTGCTATTCTGTTACAGCTCACGCACGTCTTGGGCAGCGTATGAACTGTGCTGCGGTCCGCTCCCCCTTCAAAGCTCCCGCGGGCCCCCCCCACTGGGTAGTCGAGTAAAGCTCCTCAGCTATTCGCCACGTTCGCATGGGCTGCCCGTGCCCTCTTCTTCCTTCGACTCGTGGCTGGGCTGCTTCAATGCCAGGCGTGCAGCGTAACAATGTATCTCACTGTTTCTGTATTCCGCGTGCATTTTTCTCAACCGCAGTTGTCGTCCGCTTCTTATTCCACACGCTGCGGTCCCTCTGCCAGCCTTCGCCTGCCGTGGGTCTACTGGGCATGCTTCAGCTTCCTTTGTTCTAGCACACCGGCCATTTTGTATAGAGTGCTGCTCTGTGGCTACAAACTTACAGTTGATCTTGCCAATCCTCCTGTAGTTATCAAGGGCTCAGCTATTCCTCGAACTTGCACCACACCTTTACACATCCAATAGTGTATTTCTGAGCATGATCATGCCTTTTTAGCTTATTTTCATGCAGGATCGTCAGGAGCAGCTCAGAAGACACATCCTACTCCATGGCCCTCTAGCCACGCCCCCTGAACCATTTTCTTAGCACATATGTGTGTGGGGCTGTGGGCCATAGTGACCATTGTTGTTACATAGGCATTGGGCAACATCCATTTTTTACTCGTTTTGTCCACCCACCAACCCTCTATGTCTAATTGTGCTGTACCTTTAGACCAAGCTTTTATTTCATCTGCAGTTGCTTCTGTTTGCATTTCTTTAACTGTGGCAATTGCATTTTCTACCATGCAGGGTACCTCTTTCGACCTTTCAATACACATTTTTGTATGCGAATCAGTGGCAGTTTGTTTCGCAATTTTGTCTGCAAATGCGTTTCCTTTTCCAACATCACATGCTATTTTTTTATGCGCTTAGCATTTCATTATTGTTAATCGTTTAGGAAGTGCAAGAGCAGACAACAATTTTACTATTAAAGTGCCATGTTGGATCTTTGTTCCATGTGATGTCAGGAAACCCCTCTCAGCCCATAATCGACCAAAATTGTGTACCACACCAAATGAATACTAACTGTCAGTATATATGTTCACATTTAAGTTTTCAGAAATTTCACATGCTCTGGTTAACGCTATTATCTCTGCAGCCTGTGCTGAATTTTATGGGATTATTTTGCTCTCCACAATACTCTTTAGTGTCGTGATGGCATATGCAGCAGTTGATGTACCATCGGGTAATTTGAAACGAGAACCGTCACAAAACATTTCTCCGTCTGGCTCTTTTTGCGGTGTGTCTGTTAGATCGATTCTCTCTTTCGTTTCTTGCTCAGTAACCATTAAACAATCATGGGGGAATTCTTTTTCACCCGTTCTTTCATTGGCAGGGGGCATTAACTCAGCCGGATTCAAAGCGCAACACCTCATAATTTGGATATGCGGTGCAAATAGAACTATTTCATACCTCGTCAGCCTGGCTGATGTAAGGTGCTGCATCTGCGTTCTATTTAGAAGAATGTCTACTGTGTGAGACACCATTATGGTCAAGGCGTGACCCAAAACCATCCCCTCGGTTTGCTTTACTGACACGGTAGCCGCAGTAACAGCTCACAAACAGCACGGCAAAGCGCATGCAACAGGATCCAGCGCGGAAGAAAAATAACCGCATGGCCTATTTCTCCCTCTTTGTTCCTGTGTCAAGACAGCCAAAGCACAACCATTGTTCTCATGCACAAATAACTTAAAATTATTTTCATAATTTGGTGCGCCCAAAACTGGAGCTGAGCACAACGCAACTTTCAGTAGATCAAATGCTTCTTGACATTCCATGCTGCATGGCAAAGGCAAAGCAACATCCTTCTTTGTCAATGCCACCATTGGTTTAACAATCATGGCGAAATTCGCAATCCACTGCCTACAATATGAAACCATGCCTATTATAGCTCTGACTTTCTTCTGTGTTTTTGGAATAGGCATACCAGAGATACTTTCTATCCTTTCTGGTGTCAGTCTCCTTCCCTCCTTCGAAAGGAGGTAGCCCAAATAGGCCACCTCCTTTCGACAATACTGGAATTTTTTCAATGAAGCTTTGTGTTCATGTGCTGCTAAATGTCTCGACAATGCAACTGTACTTTCTTTACAAATTTCTTCTGTGTCTGCAGCAATAAGTAAGTCATCAATGTACTGTAATAATACACAGCTTGGTGGTAGTTCTAACATGTCTAGTTGTTCTTTTAATGTCCTACTATAAATACTCGGGCTTTCAGTGTAACTTGCGGAATTCGTGTGAATGTAAATGAACGTCCTCCTAGAGTAAAAGCAAATAAATATCTGCTATCTCGATGTACTGGAATGCTGAAAACGCAAATACAATGCAGATGGTGGAATCATAGTTAAAATGGTCGTCACATCTGGGAGTAATGGAAATTGGGGATCAACTATTTTATTCAATCCGTGCAGATAAATTATGAAATGAAACGGTTATCTCGTTGCCTCCTTTCTTATAAACTGGAAGAATTGGACTATTGCATGTACTACCTGAAATCTCTTCAATTACGTTTCATTTAATCAAATCAGAGACAATACACTTCAATGATTTCTCCCCTTCCACCGAGATCTTATATTGTGGAATGCGTGGTAATGTAATTCCTTCTTTCAACACAATTTTCACTGGCTCTATCTTTAAACAGCCCACATTGTTATCATTCATTGCCCATATACATGTTGGTACTCCACTCAATTCAGTCGGTGAGGGTTTGGACAAAAATTGTGATAATAGAGCTTTTTGTGGTGATATTGTCAAATACACTCCATCAGGAGAACAATGAATAACCGCACTCAATTTTTTCAACAAATTTAAACCTAATAGATTTTCCCCGCAATTTTGTGTCAAAAGAAATGGGCAAGATTCAGTGAATGGACCTAGTGTTATAGGTACTGACTGTGACACTGGACTAATTACTGGTGTACCTGCGAACCCTACTGCGACATTATTCTGCCCTGACAGTGGTATATCTGGAACCAGGTGATGATCAATTGAACATTTCTGTGCACCTGTGTCCACTAGAAAAGTGTGCTCCCTATTCCCAACCTTCATTTCTACGTAGGGCCCTTTCGGGTCTACGGGAATAGATACTGGTTCCAACCCCTGTCCTGGGCTGTCCTAGTAAAACAATACATCATCAGATGTGAAGTCGCCAGAATAGTATGTGTTGGCCTGATTATCGAAAACATTTCCATCTCCCGCATCATTCTGCTGTTGGTTGCTTTGGTTCTGATACTGATTCCCCTGGTTATTCTGACTTTGTGGCATTCTTGTGTTTCTATTCTATCCCTGTGTTCCCGAGCGACCTCTGTGTATGTTGGAAAAGTTAGATTTTGTTTGTGCTGTCCCACCACCTCTGTTTTTGTTTGTTACTTGTTGCATTAATAGCCTTTTTTCAAATTCCCGTTGTCCCTTATTTCTTTCTCCTTCTCTGCATTTACTCTATTCTCATAATATTGGGCCATGTGTAACACTTCACTCTGTGATTTTGCTTGTCATGCACTCTCAGATGTCATTATTAGATTTTGAATTTTCGGTAACAACCCGCGTACATACTTATCAACAAACAACCTTTTCCCGGGTTCAGTACTCAAATCTTGGCCACTAAAATCTGCAAATACTTCTTCAAACCTATTAAAATAATCTGTTGCTACTTCATCTTTACCCTGCACGCAAGCCGTCAATTTGTCGCAAACAATTCTTCTCTCAGGTACTAAAATTTTCCATTTCTGTACTATTCGTGCTGGTAAAGCTAACATGACTGGCGGCGGTTTCTCGCCAGCTTTTCTGTTCGCATCACTCATAATCAAATTTTGCCATTTATCACCCAAAATACCAATGTCATCTGTATTTCTAAACTGTTTCCATATGTCTACAGGAAGAAACACGGGAAATAATAGGTCAATATCACTCATTGTAAAGACAGACAAATTCAGAACAGACTCTATTTCCTTATAAAATCCCACTGGGTTTTTCCTGAGATCAGAGATTGTTTGCTTAATGTTATTTACCTCCTGTCTAGAAAAAGGCGAAATGTACGAACTGCGCAGTATAATGGGCTTATATTACCTGCGGTGGATTTCCATCAGTGGCAGCAATCTCTACTTTCGGGACAAAAGTGGGGGGCACTTCTCTCATAGGCAATTGTAAGCTAGGCATTTCCTCCACTGTTCGCTTGCTGAGTAACAACGCTAAATTGAGAGAGAGAGCAGCCTTTCCAGTTTCAGGCAAAAATGCCCTTTTATATATTGTCATTAAATCAGGAGGGCAACATCATTTTTTTTCCAAACACTCATCTTGCAAATATTCAACCATTACCTGCAATACCTTTGTCTGCATTTCTAGTGTATATTGACTAAACGTATCATGCACTTCTATTGGGGTAATGGTGACATCGGTAATCCATCTAAGCACCTCTCGCGTACACATTTTTGTTTCTTCACTAACAAGCTGTAACGGTGGCAAAAATCGCTGCTGGACATATGGCACTATCTGTCGTTTCCCTCTTTTCATCTCTTCAGTCAATTGATCAAGCTCACTTTCAAACAAAAATAGCCGGCCTACATGTTCTTGTATTTCCGATGCACTTTCCCGCATGCGAGAAAAAACATTTAGATCCCGCAACTCCTGCGGTGCTAAAGTACCAGTCAACTTTTTCCATTCCTCCACTAGATACTCCCCCCATGCATTCTAACATACCTGTTGTTCCCCAAGCTTCTTATGGTCAGACATGGAACGCTGCACGGATCCCTCATCATTGCCTTCAATGTACGTTTCTGCCCATTCTTTCAGCTGCTCTTTCCTCTCTTTGCTAGCCGTACTGCGAGTCACTCTGGTGCTTCCTTTCAGCGCAGGCCCCACCTCTCTAGAACTGTCTCCTGCGGCGGCTGCTAACTCACGCTCTGTCGGCAGTGGTGGAAATTGTGTCACGTGCACAGGGGGAGCTAGTGCAGACAGAACAACAGGAGTGGGGGCGGCATCTGAGGTGGAGGAGCAATGGGTAGAGGTGCAATAGTGTCAGCACTACCTTGAGGACGTTCATTTCTTTGTTCATTTAAAATTGTGTTTATTAGCTCATCTGATGTATGCAAATCTTGTTGTGGATACATTTTTTGTACACCTATTTGAAAGGCCCTGTCCATTCTTCTTAAATCCTCTGTTATTTTAAGCTCATCAAGTTCTAGTGCTTTCTCTGTGTTTGATTTGTGTCTTTGTACATGTTGCTCCCTACTTCTCAGACAGAGGTTAGTTTCCTTCCTCCAATCTCTCACGACATCGAATGCCGCTGGGTGTGCTTTTTTGGGTAGCAATACTGATTCTAAGTGTTTTATAGGTGCCAACTCAAAAGCCCCATCGTTAGGCCACTGCAAGTCTGCTACTATGCCAAATCGTGTTAAACATTATTGGCCCTATTCCATACTTCACATACGTTTCCAACGCTGGTGACCCTACGGGTGGCACAACCTGGCCAGTTTCCAAAGATTGTCTACCGCAGTGGAAAAATCCCACTAGACAAGAGGACAATTTCCCAGGCATAACTGATCTTTCACTCGTATCTTACCCTGGGCGTTTGATCTTGCAAGAGCAACACTCAATCAATATCAGGGCGATTAAGAATTGGGGCACGACTCACCAAACCAATCAGTTTGTCACTCAAGACGGAATTTGTCCGTATACAGATGCAACCAAGAATCGTTGTGACTGCGTATCTGGCTCAATCTGCCTCGTTTCGGGACCCTCGCCTCGATGCCCTCTGGGATCGGCTGTGTACAGATCTGCAAAGGAGTCTCTCATCACTTCTACAGGTGCGCCCCGAACTCCTTTAGATCCCGGTTCGAAGGTCTCGTCCTCGATTCGTTTTTACCTTCTTCAGTCTTAACGTATACGATGGGGCAAAAGGGGGAGGGTCCCTATGTGGGTGCCATTTTTTGCTAGGCTCTGAAGACCCTCCACATATGGAAACCAAGGCACATTCACCATATACTAGTGATACGACAGACATGAGGTTCGATTTCCAAGTACTAGGGTTTATTGCAAAAATATGTTCAGTCGGCTGATTGGGTCTAACGCCTCGCAACGTGTGTCAACCAGACCTCGTGAGACGCAAGAGGGCGAACATCATACAGTTACATATATACAAAATATTAGCGTTAAAGGCACATCAGAACTGCCCATAATGTATCTTCTTCAGCTAGGGTTCGGTGATTGACAATTATGACACATATGACACATTATGACAAGTTTCTTAATCTATTATACTCAGCAACAGTTGCAGACATAGTTCTTTGTTATAAAGAACATAAAGCACTCGTTCAGTGAGGATATCGTGTTCGCGGGAGAGACATATTCCAAAGCACCTTATCTACTGGTTTCTATTCGTGAACTTGGGGTCAGCCCGTTCTAAGGAAGATCCATGAAGGAGGACCGCTAAAAAAGTATAATTCATGTTTTAACTGCCTATTTCTACAGCTTTAGTGAGACAGGCCGGCACCTGCGCCACTGATAAAATGCAGTTTCTGCTTGCTCTCAAGGATTTCATGAGGGAGGAAAACAATGTATTTCTGTACTGTTTGGCATTCCTGTCTGGGCTGATCTTTCAACATGCAGGCTTTGGCCTCGTACCGCGTATGAGCTTTTCAGAATATAATATGTTTTAGCAAAGCATTTAACAGAAGAGCAAAAGAGCACAAGAGGGATCAGCAGAAAATGGCGGTTCTTACACAAGATTGATGCCCTGTGGTTCTATAGACGATTCTGTGATCGCACATGATGCGATTGGTTTATGGCCAACATAATATACCTTCTGTACTTGGTTTAGGGTCGTTTCTAGACTTACAGCAGGGAAAGTGTGGAGAAGACCAGGTGAGTACCTCTTTAGGCCAGAGACGCCAACATTGGAGAAGGAAGGAACGTTTGTACCAATAGATATAGAACGAATAGGGGCAAGGGAGGATTGGATTGCAGTACATGCTCTAGACTATGAAGGAAAGGCATGACTCAAGTGTCAGATGAGGAACATTTCACACAAGAAAGAGGAGAGAGTGAGATGATGCTAGGGATGAGTGTGTACTTTTGGCTATGATTGACGTGCAGAGAAGTGGTCCAGAAAATGGCAATGGCATTGGAAGCACCCCTCCCTGCACCACCCCCCTTCAGCGAGGAAGACTTAGCAAAGGTACCCACAACAATATGGACAACAAGTCCCTATGACTAGAGTGCATCAAAAGCATAGAAGGAGTGAAAATAAAACTGAAAAAAGGAGCAATTCTACCCAAAGTTAGACAATACCCACTGTCGAAGGAAGCAGATAAGGGCATTTATGAGCCAATAAGTGCCCTCATAGAAAGAGGCATCCTGGTCCCATCAGAATGCCCCTGCAACACTGCTGTGTACCACGTCCGCAAGGCAAACAGAGGTTCATGGCGGTTCATACAAGATTTGAGACCCCTCAACCACATTATGGAAGCAGAATACCCAGTAGAGGATAACCTGGCCACAATACTCTGTGGCATTCTAACTTAGGCTACACGGTTCACCGTGATTGACCTCAAAAATGCCTTTTTCTCAATACCACTGCATCCAGATTCACAAGACCTAACAAGCTTTGTATACCGCAACACAAAGTGGAAACACACCAGATTGCTCCAGTGGTATTGAGAGTCGCTATCCATTTTTAACAGGGTGATCCAGATAGACCTAGGCAATATTGAGACAGAGAGTACAATTATGCAATATGTGGATGATATCCTCATCTGCACAGAAGCAGAGTGCCGGAAGGGCTCGGTTAAAATGCTCACTGTATTAGCAGAAAAAGGTTACAAAGTAGACAAGGCAAAGCTACAATACTGCCAGAAGGAGGTACTGTACATAGGCCAACTAATATCTCAAAAGGGCAGGCACATAGCACCACAGAGGGCACAGGCAATACTCAACACACCCCAACCAAAAACAGTACAAGAATTACAACAGTTCCTCAGTCTATGCAATTATCGTAGAGGCATGGGTATTCGACTACAGCACATACACAGGTCCTCTGCTTAAAGCCCTCGAGGAAGCACAAAAGGGAGGGAAGTAGCTGGGGTGGACACGGGAAATGACTGACCCGTACAATGAACTGAAGGAAGCAATATCAACAGCCCAGTTCTGGGTACCCCCGATTATAAAACATTATTATTTATATTCTCACACTCTGATGGAGTGGTAATGAAGACAGCACTTACACAAACAACACGCCTGGGCCACAAACCAATTGCATACTACAGCGGGCAACTAGACCCAGTAATGACAGGGCACTTCCCGTAAGAACAACACTTGGCTGCTGCAGTTTTTGGAGCAGAAAAAGCATCATAATTAACTATGGGATGTTCTACAACACTTTATGTGGAGCATGCCCTCTTCGCGATTCTGCACAAGCCAAAAAGCACACTGACAACACAGAGAGCAACAGGGTATGAAATTATACTCTCACTACCGGAACTAAAGATATTGAGATGTAAGAATGTCAACACAGCGCACTTCCTGGCAGAAGAATTTGAAGATGGAGAATATGTCCATGATTGTACAAAAGCTACTGACTACTAGACAAAAACACGCAAGGTAGAGGAAGATGCGCTTGAGGGGTGAGAGGTGATCTATATTGATAGGTCTTCAACAATTGAGCAAGGTGATGGGGTGAGAAAAACAGGGGCGGCAGTGGTAAGATTAAGAGAGGATTGGACAAGCGAGGCACTAAAATGTGTTAAATTAGCCCCCCAATATTCAGCGCAAACAGCAGAACTAGAAAGAAAGCGAAGGGAAAGGGTCACTATCTATTCGGATAGTGCCTATGTAACTTCAACAGTACATTCTGGCCTAGCAAGATGGTTAAGGAGTGGGTTCAGAAGAGCAGATGGTACAGCAGTACAACACGCTCTCCTACTAGGGGAACTAATAGATGTTATAACATACCCAGCATAACTCGAATTAGTGAAGTGCCAAGCACATACTAATGGGGAAGACCCAATATCAAAAGTGAATGAAGCAGTAGACTTTTACGCAAAACACACCTCCTATTTTGGGGAAGTGTGGGACCTCATAGAAAAACAAAAAGAGAGGGGAGGGGCGAGACAGATGCTAATGGAGGAATGAAGGAATGTTATAACCAGAAACTCAAGTAATGTAATCGCAGGCAGCAGCACCAATGACGGAAAAGGAACTCTGGGTAAAAAGGGGGTGCTCAATGTCCCCCACATATCCCCTGTGGAGGCAGAACAACACTGGGAAAGTAGTCATGCCCCTCGCACTACTGAAAATAGCATTAACACAACTACACCATCCTACACATACAGGAAAAGAGGTGATCATGGCACGTATTGGAGAATCATGGTTCTGCTCTGAGTTAAAAGCCCATGTTTCCAACTTCATCAGTAATTGCCTGACCTGCCAGAAATTTACTGCCGGCCACACACTAAGGGTGATCAAAGGAATAATACCCCGGCCTGAAGGCCCCTTCTTACACCTCCACATCGACTATGTTGATATGATCAACGTGTGTCAGGGCTACCGCTACATGATTGTGGTGGTCTGCCCATTCTCAAGGTGGATAGAGGCAGGGCTGTGTTCTCATGCTGACGCATTGAGGGCAGCCACATTTTTGACCAGAGAGGTATTCCAACGGTGGGGTGTCTGCGAGGTCCTGCGGTCTGACGACGGCCCTCACTTTGCAAACGAATTGTTCCAACACATCACCACATTACAGGGGATGAAACTCCAGTTCTCCTGTGCATATCATCCACAAGCAAATGACGTTTGCGAATGTCTCAATGGGCTTCTGAATGAAAGCATAGCTAAAATACAGCAAATCACGAAGAAAAACTGGCTTTATTGTTTACCCATGGCTCTATTTGAGCTACGGAACAAGCCAGGGTCAGATCACCACCTCACACCCCACGAGGTGGTGACTGGACGCCAAATGCAACTCCCGTTAGCGCCATCCACAAGGGCTATCAGGGATGCTGAAGGGATGGCTGACATATTTGGCACAGAAATGCTTGAATATGTCAATTCACTTGTTTCTAGCGCCTCTTTTATTTCTCAACAGATTTGGCGGGCACAGGGGAGGCCGTAGAACGACAACCAAGAAACAGACGTCACTCAGGAGCCCACAACAGAACAGCCTATTAAAAAAGGAGACCAGGTGCACCTCAAGAATTATTGGAGGAAGTGGAATTCACCCAGATTTACCGGGCCGCACATAGTTGAGGCGGTCGCAGATAGGGCAGTAAAACTTGAAAATAAAAGTGGTTGGTATCGCCTCTACGACGTCAAGCCCTACAAAGCATCGGCCTCACCCCAACGTGCCATTGACAGTGCCAACGCTACAGCAACGACAGACGCACAAGACAGCAGTAGTATTCCATTAGCAATAACTTCAAGTGTAGCTACTTCCCTGAACACAAGTGAGCAGAGAGTGTATCAATCACCCTATGGTCAGACGCTCAAAAGCACTTGATGTCCCCACGGCTTCACTGAGACAACTCAATTAATAAACTGAACATGAAGAATGTCCTGATATAGATATGACCATACAGCATGCACAATCTCATTAGGAATACACTGTGTTAACACTGTCTTTATCTACATGCTCTACGAAGGCCCACACACTCCAGACCAAGGCCACCACGTGTATATTGTAACACATTCATAGAATACATAGCTCAATCGTACCCAAAACTCCACCACACCCTACCCATACTTAGTAACATATCCATACTAAAAATCTGGGAAGAACTATTTGCATGGGCATTGAATGATTATTTAGTGCACCGGGCTTGAAGTACTTACAAATACTAACATAATAACGCTTTTTATTGTGATTTTTAGGTGGGCAACTTTATCATCTCACCAAAGGCTAGAAAGAGTGGTAAGCAATATATATATATATATATACTCATGGCTGTGATAATAAAACTTGTTCTGACAACCGTATGGCTAATGCTGTCCACAGGGTTGCTAGCCGCTGTCATTTGGCAGTTGTACACCGCTCTGCTTGTCTCTGCAACCCCCGATACTAACACTTCCCCTACCCAAGCTGCAAGGAGCACTATGTCGGGTGGTACGACCATCACGACTGAAAAAGTAAGGAGAGGTAAGCGTAGCACTGGTACTGATGTTAACGGAGTAGACGCATATCTCACCGGCACTGCACACATAACAAATAAAATGTCGAAAATTGGTAAGGACACCACACGGGACAGCTGCTATGTCTACTCATTGATACCATATGCCATGAGCACCTCTAGGACCTTCATTGCTACAGAAGTACCAGCAACGAAGGCACAGTGTCTCCTATATCTCGCACTGTTCCAGACACAAGGGAGATTCCACGGGAAAACAGCAACACTCAGATGGAGATCAAAGGCAACATACCCATACGAGGATAGTTTTATAAAAACACTGCCTATGTTCGATAATTATTGGCAACACACTCAAGCACTACGGTACATAACTGACAGACCAGAAAAGGAAGAAACGAAGGAAGTAACTTAGACTACCTGCCGTACAAATGGAACGCTAGAGAGACAGGCGGAGAATCTGGCTGCTGGGAACAGCCTCAGATGTTGGTATTTCGAAAAGTATACACTAAAGAATGATGGGTAGATGGAGTGGTGGGAAGCAAACCGCCAACATTGACAAAAGCTGCAGTAAACAAGGTTCAGGAAGAAAATGACAAGTGTCTCAAGGAATGGGCCGGGAGCGCAAGCTTGCTGACATGGCTGGATAAGGAAGATGTATGACTAACAATTATTCCTTTACCAATACCAACATTGTGCTACCAACACGACGGGGATATTGAAGTAGGAACAAACTAGGGATGCAGGCGCATAGAGAAGATAGTGGAGATAGGATCAGGCATGGCAGTGCTCATGCATCATTATTGGGCCTGTGGGACAAAAGCATACGACAAACTACCACCGGACTGGGGAGGTATCTGTTCCCTGGCACATGTCAACGTACCTTCACTGGTAGTGCCTAAGAAACATGTCAAAATAGACGTCTTCCCAAAAATGGATGAAGGCAACAGAAGAAGGAAGAGATCATTATCCCTAGCCAAACTACCACCAGGCAACATCACCACCAAAGATGGGAAATTACGGAGAGTAAAACGACAAGGGAACTACTTTTGGGGCAAACTGGGACCTGCTCTCGACAAAGTACCCCCATCACATTGGTTGATCAGTAGGACTGCCATGTTCTTCTCGGCAATAATACATCCCGGGTTCCAAAAGTACGCAAATGCAGAATGGCTCCAGATTTCAAGATGAGAGCTAATGATGACAATAAACTCAACAGTGAACGGATTCAACGCAATAAAAGAAGAGCTCCGATCTATACGATTGGTGGCCTTACAAAACAGATATGTCTTGGACCTCCTCACAGCAATGGAGGGAGGAGTATTGGAAGTTCCTGTTGCACGTTCATACCGGCAAACTATGAAGACAATGGGCCATTATCACAAGCTGTATCACAATTAGCAAAAATGCATGCTAAAATGGAAGAAGACTCCAAAGGCACAAAGAAGGATGAAAGCTGGTGTTCATACCTTTGGTCCTGGATGCCGTCCTGGTTATTGGATGGTCTAAAAATACTGGCTGGAGGCCTGATCCTGGGGATGGCCTGGTTACTTGGGGTAAAAGCGTGCATGGCAAAATCTAAGACGACTGCAGAAGAAATGATCGGAATGAAGCTACTCCTGCCTGCAGAGGATGACCAGCAGACAGATATCATACGTATGGAACGAGAGAGGCTACGGCAACAGCTAATGGAATCAGACATGTATCCACCATCAATGAAACTAGAGAATACAAGGAATCCAAAGATTTATGTTGGAAAAATGGGTTTACTGCAATCCTGGAGGAGGATGCGTGTATATGTATTGGTTATTTGAAGATCATGTAAATCACTACGGACATCTGGCTGGGATCACAAAGGTGTGGCGCCTGAGAGATGACAAACGGAGCAATAATTTTGTGGTTGACAAGTCGACCAGAGGGGGGACTGAAGAGGGAAAATCTGAATGTCCCTTACCTCCCGACGGGCTCCCCAACCGGAAGAAGCACCCCCAACAGAATAATCACTGACCGTATGGGATTGTACCAATCCAACCTCCCAGCATGAGCACACACCACGAACGGTACCCAGCCACTGACCATATAACCCTGCGATGGTACGGACTCTATCCAAACCAAGCGAAGACAGTGAAGACCGTGCTGGAGATGATTCTATGGACCTAATCGACTGAATCTCCCGCAAACCATGCTGCAGGTCGTTAGAGACACCACGACAACCTATCTGCGTTAGACAGAAGGACACGTGCAACCTGCACATTCGGGACACTCACACACCAATCCACACAAAGAACACGGGTACAGTTCTATGAGTTAGAGGATGGTGACATATACATACTGTCTGCATGTTTATTATTTTGCCACTTAGGCTCGCTACAGCACCGCAGAAACGCAAGATGACAGAAGAGCTTGTGTATATGCTTGCAGATGCTACACGCTATTAACCCTATGGATGGACAGGAGCATTCAAGGGACCTGACCGACCATGACATGTTTTAAACCTATGGATAATCACACCAAATGCATAATCAGAGCCGAAGTAGGCCTTAGGAAAATCCAGCAAGCCAGAATCGTCTCACAAGACATCCCAAGCCGCAAGATGCTGTGCAAGCAGAATAGCCATGGCAGGGACCGCCGCTGCCAAGGACACCATGTTGCAAGTGACATTCCTCACCCACCGCGCCACGGTGAGACTGGTTACAGGAGAGAATAGTCCAAGCCAAAATACAAATTAAATGGAAGTAATTCGGCCTCACTGATGGTCTCCTCACACGTGACTTGGCCGAACTGACACGATGCCAAGGCCTGGAAGCTGGGAAGGCGCAGCTGTCTCATGACGGGGACCGAACTTACAACAAATTGTAGCAATCCACCTACAGCATGCGCTGGGAATGGACCGCTCCCATGGCATTAGCAGAAGCACCCCATTGTTACACACTGTCACATAGTCACACCTTATCGATACCCACTATACGTAAGCAGGTGTCTTGCAGGCTGGGAACAACGGTAGTACCAGGCTTGGGGCCCGCGGCCTGACCAATGAGGACACTGGGGGCTAGGGGCTGGTGGCAGGAATCCCCAGCCAATCACCGGGCTCTCTAATGTAAAACTTTTCAGGTAACAATTTTGAAGGACAATCCAAGTATACCACTGACACAGTGTCCACCAGTAACAACGCACGCTATATGTTCCTATACTGGACCTACCACTCAGCGAGCTAACCCGGAGTGGCGTTAGGTTTGGGGAAGGATTTTGGTAAGTGACGCTGATTGTAACATCACAAGTATACAAAAGTGGCCTGCGAGCCTAAAATCGGTGAGATGTGCCTGGACTGGATTATGCTCCATGCGTGTGATCCCTTCTTGTTTGCTATAATAAAACAGCAGTAACCCTTTGCTCCTTGTGTGGGCCTTGACTTCTTTGGGACATTGGATGGAGTTAGGGCCTTCTGAGAGCTGGAGGTCCGCGGACCCTAGGTACGGCTCTGCCGACCCCAGAATTTACCCTAACACCTTCCCCCGGGCTACTCGCTCATTACCCACAATAGACCCTCCAAAGGTGGCGGAATGCAGTCCTCTTCAATCCTCATTTCTCTGTCTCACTCGTCAAATCCCAGACATGCATTGCCTCCTGTGAATCCCTTCTAGAAAAACTCTTGCTACCACCGACTTTCTCCCACAGCTTCCTAATCACCTACAGACCCCCTGGATACGACAGACATTTTCGCCAAGAACCTCTGTGATTCAATACAATTCAAGTAAATCACCCTTCTTTTACACTCCTAGGAGACTTTAATATCTGGTTCGATATCCCCAACAACCCCATGACATATCCGCTGGTTGACAGTCTTGATGCGCTCAACCTCTCCCATCATAGCACTGGTCCAACCCACTCAGGTGGGCACACCCTTGATGCAATTTTCAGCTCCCATGACCTGGTCTATATATCCCGTCCCAAACCACTCATCTGGACCAACCACTATGCCATCCCTTTCTCTATCCACACTCCTGCCCTTCCTCCTACAGCACCCCCCGACCCCATAGATTTAAAATGCTGGAACAAAGTCAAGATCCTTCCCAACCTAGTCGAAGCCCTGCTTCTTCATCCCCTTGCAACGCTCCCCCCTATAGACCCTTAACTATCAACTCCTTCGACTCCTGGCTTAAAGACTCACTAATTCCTCTCACCCCCTCGCGCCCCGCTTCCTCATGCAATGGACCGTCCCCCAAATGGTTCACGCCCCACCTGAGGAATGCCAAAAAACAAAATGACTCTCTTGAACGCAATTGGCGAGCATCTAAATCCGATCTCAGCGGATCCATGTTCGCCCTGCACCACTGTAACTACAAAGCTGAAATCCGAAAGGCCAAAAAAGCCTATTACAATAAACCCATATTCAACTGTGGCAACTGCAGCAAAGAACGCTACATGATCATATCAGAATTCATCAAACCCACGTGCACCTCTACCCAATCCACCCCACAGTCTGCGACTCCCTCTCACTACACGTATACAACACTGCTCTTAACAGGACGACATCCCTTAACACCAAACTGTCCTTCCTCTCCACCCTCCCATCACCAACCCCTCCTGATCCCATTGCCCCGACGCCCAATTTCCCTACGTTCGACTCCTTCAAACCCATCTCCAAAGACAAGTTCCTTGACCTACTATCATCCAGCAAACCCTCCGGATCACCCCTCGATCCCTGCCCTGCCTCTGTCTTAAAATAAATATTCTCATCTACCTGCGCAGGAGAACATGCAAGAGCCATACTAAATGACTCCCTCACCTCTGGCATCTTCCCATATGCCTTCAATATAGCACATGTCAAGCCACTTTTAAAAAAGACATCCCTTGACCTGCTTGACCCCAAGAATTACAGACCGATCTCCAACACCAGATTTCTCATGAAACACATTGACTGGACAGCATACTGCCAGCTCAACTCCTTTGTAGAATCCAACAGTCTCCTCGATCCCGCACAATCAGTCTTCAGACCGCGACATGGAACAGAAACCACTCTGATCTCGATCTGGGATGATCTCAAGGTCACTGCAGACTCTGAAGGCTGCGCAGCACTGATGCGCATCGATTTCTCTGCAGCCTTTGACACAGTTAACTGCTCAATCCTCCTTGACCGCCTTCACTCCCTAGGAATTTGTGGCACTGCTCTCAAATGGATCGCCTCCTTCCTCAGCAACAGGAAACAAATAGCCCTCCTCTCCCCTTTTGTCTCAATTGCTCGCTCAGTGAATGCTGGAGTACCCCACGACGCATGCGTATATGCTCTCCTGTTCAACCTCTATATGACCACTCTATCAGGAATCATCCGCATGAACAACATCTCCAGTTACAACTACGCTGACGATACCAAATTATCCTAAGACTTCTCAAGTCCGGCACCAACCCCCATCCCGACCTTGAAGCCTGTCTCTGCGATATTGACCGATGGATGACAATAAACCACCTCCTTTTGAACCCTGATAAAACTGAAATCATAGCATGCTGCAACACTGCCCTTCTACCACATCTGCTCCCATAGGCCCATCCCTCTGCCCCCCTCCCTGCCTCTGATATAGTAAAAAATCTAGGCTGTAGTATGGACTCAGGCATAACCCTCTCCTGTCAGATCAACAATGTGTCAAAATGCTGTCACTACCACCTCAAACTTCTCAGATGCATTTTCCCTACCTCTCCTACCCGAACAGACTTGCAGCAGTTATGTCTATTGTGATGTCGAGACTGGACTATGCCAACTCCCTATACCTAGGAGCTCTGGCATACCAACTCCACAAACTCCAAAGAGCCCAAATCGCTGCCGCAAAACTGCTCCTTGCCCTGGGTCAAAGAGACCACATTTCACCAACTCTCCGAACTCTCCACTGGCTCCTAGTCCGACAAAGGGCCAACTTCAAAATCCTATGCATCACTCACCGAGCAGTGCACAAGACCGGCCCATTGTACCTACAAGAAAACATAAAACCATACCTCCCATCTCGCATGCTAAGATCAAGCAATGCCCTCCTTCTAGTGATTCTAACCTCTGACTCGGCCAGAATCTGAGGATCCGCCTTCTCAACCTTGGCCCTAACTCTGTGGAACTGACTCTCCCCCTACATATGCGACACAACTAAGACTATTTGATGTTCCGCAAAGCACTAAAAACTAGTCTCTTTCCGTAATGCCGACCACGACCATCTGAAGCGATTGAACCCTTGCAACCCGATGACTAATGCTCAATGAGATCCCGAGCAATGACGCCACTGAATATGCTTATTAAGTCACAATTAAGCGAACGCATGCTTGAAATCCAGAATAGCGAACTGCTTAGATCATAACTCCCCCCAAACACTCACCTCCCATATCACTATGCTTACTCTCTAATCTACACCATCACACAATTAGAGTGCAGCTACACCCACCATCAATTTAGGCTTAGCTGCTCACATACAAACATTACCCCATGAACACCTCATCATTCTAATAAAACGCATCTACATCCCACGACAAACCGGTCTAGCTGCACACATAAGCGTCGTACACAGGCCTAACGCAGCCAGAACACAGTCTTGGTGTCCACCCTCCAGACTGCACACATTCAACTGATATCAATACCACCACACCTAATGCTAGGATGCAGCTACCATCAGGCAATTGCATCAGCTGCACACCTAAATGGTGCACCGAAGCACCCTATGACACCTTACTCTCTCAACTGACCTGGACTACGGGCCGAAGGGCGTTCAACCTACCAGCGCTTGGAGGTCATGACACTGGTAGATAGAGCCTTATATAAATGCCAAATAACATAACATAAAAGTAACCAGGGGGATCTATGAACCGAGAAGGGCCAAGTGACAAGGTTATGGCGAGGGCAGTGTGGGAGGCAAAGATGACCCAGCGGGAGGCATAAGCTTAACCGGGGCCGGCGCCTTGTAGGATGAATAATGGAAAGGGCGGAAGCCTGCGAAAATGAATGAAGGCCCGGAAGGAAGGGGGTTCTGCAGCTGGAAGAGGAGAGGGCAGCCAGTAGGGGGCTTGCCACTCTACAAGTATAAAAGGCGACCTGCCTTTTGTTGGGAAGGACCCTAGTGCTTTCCTTCATTTCCAAACTTTCTAAGCGCTTTAGAATTAGGCAAGACTTCTGTTAACTGTTTTCTAAGCAATACAAGAGTCCAGTGGGGGAGGAGGGTCACTACATAAAGATAGTTTGGATTGAAATATAAAGGTGCAAATAACTATTTAGATATATATATTTGTAAAACTGTTAAATTGTAGTTAGCATTGCCAGAAATAGACTATAGGCAGGCTGGCAGAGAGCATGAGGTAACTTAGCAGCTGTTCCTGTTCATCAATAGCCCATGCAGACTAAGAATAGGAGTGTACAGAGTCAATGTACGACATACAGAATTATGAAATTTGGTTTAAAAGAGATTGTAGGACCACATAAAAATATGAGTAAGATGTGTGGCGTATGAATGAATATTAGTTATAGAAATGTTTCGTTTTTACTGGGGGCTAGGCCTCAAACTTTGTAAAGATGTGCAGGGCTGTAGTGTCTTTCTATGTAAGGTATTCATATGTTAAGTATTTGTATTTATTTATTTATAACGCGCAAACCACCAGGCCCGGGGGCATCAGGGTGCAAATTATGCAAGGTTACACACAGAACATTTAAGCATACAAAGAAAATTATACAGGATACAAGCAGGCAATTAAAGCAGGCAATTCTATATAGATAAAATACAATGCAGATGTGGTCATGACAAGACATATAGAAGCATGAAGGTACGGTATACAATATTCGCCTAGGTCAGGGTATAGAGGTCAGCTGTACTGAGGGTGAAGTGAGCAAAGCATGTCTTAGTGCTGGTTGAGGAGCCATGATTTGGTTTTGAACTTGAATGTGTTGAATGAGTCTTCAGATCTGATTGTGATGGGGAGGGCATTCCAAAACTTGGAAGCTAGGACAGGGAAGCTTGTTCCCCCTGCTTTTTGGAGTTTGAACCTAGGGATCGATACGCAGTGTGTCTGGGCAGTTCTTAGAGGTCGGGAAGTCGATTGGCGGGACATCCGACTACAAAGGTAAAGAGGGGCCTTGTTAGTCAAGCATTTGTGCATAAGGGCAAGAGTTTTCAGTGAGATTCTCTGCTTGACGGGCAACCACTTTAAGTTGGTTCTGGATTCGGCTATGTGGTGGTTACGGGGGATGTTTAGGGCAGCTCTAATAGCGTTGTTCTGGGTTATTTGAAGTTTTTCAGGTTCTCTTGGCTGGTTCCTAAGAATAGGGCACTGCATTAGTCAATTTTGGACATAATGAGGGTTCTGGCTAGTGTGACACTATTAGGGGTGATGAGAAACGGTCTGCAGGCTGCAATAAGTTTGCACGTGTATGCAGAGGCTCATCTGACTGCATTTATTTGTCGAGATAAGGAGAGGGGGACGTCAAGGTAAAATCCTAGAGTTTTAGTGTCTTTTGAAACTTGGATAGTATTACCGTCAATGGCAAATGACTGGTAAGAAGGCTCTAGTTTGCTAAGGAGTTGCGCGGTGCCCCGGATGAGGAGCTCTGTCTTGTCGTCGTTTAAACATAGCTGGTGTTGAGCCATCCAAGCTTGGATGACCAGGTAGACGTCATTAAGAGCCTTAGTGTCAGCTAGATAGTCACCTGTGATGGCAATGAGTATCTGGGTGTCATCTGCATAGTTAGTGTAGGAGACACCCAGATAGTCAAGCACATCAAAGAGTGGTTTCGTGAAAATGTTATAGAGTGTAGGTGACACACAAGATCCCTGAGGAACGCCGCAGTGAATTGGAGATGAGTCCACGGCTGCAGACGGAGCAAAGGCCCTCATGGATCTATTGCTCGGAAAGGATTTGATCCAGGCCGTGGCGGAGGTCGAGAAATGGGCAGCAGAGTGGAGGTGCCTGCATAGGATCTGGTGGTTGATCAGATCGAATGCTGCAGAGAGGCTGAGGAGAAGTAGCATTGCTAGTTTGCCCTTGTCCTTCAATACCTCAATTTAGGTTTTTCGGTCTATCAGAGCCGTTTGAGTTCTGTACGTGGGGCAAAATCCAGATTGTCGTAAACCTAGAAGATTATTAGATTCCAAGTAATCTTGAATCTGAAGGTATGCTGCGCGGTCTAGAATCTTAAGCAAAAACAGTGGTTATAGGTCTGAAGTTAGTGGGAATGCTTGGGTCAAGGGTTTTTTAAGCAGTGGGATCACCCATGCGTCCTTAAGGTTGTCAGGGACAATACCTGTTTTAAAGGAAGAGTTGATGAAGGCCGTGATGAATGGGGCCAGATCGTGTGCTGAGTCCTTAACGATAGGGGCTAGGCAAGGGTCACCTTGGCAGTTAGATGGTTTAATTCGCAGGATGATGTTTTCTACCTCAGTGATAGTGAGCAGTGAGAAGGCAAATGGTTTAATGTTAGCCGAGTCTAGAGGGATGGCCCTTGAAAGGGAAGGCGGACGGTTGTCGAGCTTCAGACTGTCTTGCTTGTCTTTAATTTTGGATTGTAACAGAGATTTTATTCAGTAAGGCTGCTTGAATGTTGGCACACCATTTATTATCTTTAATGCAGGTGTCAAGGGGTGGGGGGCCTGGAGTTTATAGCTCTTTTATGATCTTAAATAGTTCCTTTGTGTTTGAGTCATCTTGCAAGATCCGGTTATTAAGAGACTCTTTTTTTGCAGTGATAATGGCATCTTTATAGGTGAGTGAGGCCAGGAAGAAGCCGTCTTTATGCTCATCATACGGGTGGATTTTCAAGCGATTTTCAGCACAGCATTTAGCTTTACGGAGCATTCTTAGCTGTGGGGTGAACCAGAAGTTGAGATGAGCTTGTGGTTTAGACTTCCTAAGTTTGATTGGTGCGATAGCATCTATAGCCGTAAACATAGTACAGTTGTAGGTGTCAGCTAGGGAGGTGGGATCAGTGCAGGTACCTGTGGCAGCATTGAGAGATGGGAGTAGCAATGGGAGGGGTTTCTCCTTGGTTATGTCCTTTTTACTTCTGGTGGGGAGGGCTGGGGCTATCAGGGTCGGGGCCTTAGGGGTTGCTTCCAAATTGAAAGTTATGATATGGTGGTCAGACCATAAGCAAGGGGTATTAGCAAGGACATTGATATTGCAGTTAGAGCCAGCTAACCAGTCAAGGGTCCTGCCTTTGATATGAATCGGTTCATGAATGTGCACGGTGAAGCCGAGGTCGGTTAGTACATTCTCCAGGTCTAATGCAACAGGATCTTTCGGGTCCCCAAGACCCAGATTAAGGTCGCCTAGGATGATAGTTTGTGAATTAGTTTTGGTTTTGTCGAGGAGGAGGGTGGAGATTTCACCGACAAAGGATGGGGCCGGACCTGGGGGCCTGTAGATGAGGTGGATGGTGGCTGTTTGATTGGGGAAAGTAATAGTTTGACTGACAGTGATTCAGCTGATTCAAGTTGAGAGCCAGGTGCCACTCTTAGGCCGAGAGAGTTTTTATGGATGAAGGCCCCACCACCACCTCTGGATTGGGCAGTGGTGTGGTCACATCGTGTGATGCCGTAGTCAGGCGGTAAAGCCAAAGATAGTGAGGGGCCAGATGCGGTGTGGAGCCAAGTTTCGGATATAGCAATGAAGTCAAGATCAGAGGTAGTGATAAGGTCGGTATTGTCTAGTGCGTGTGCTGGGAGAGATCTGGCGTTGATAAGGGCACCCTTGAACAAAGGTGGTTTAACCCTTGTAATATTAGATTTGCAGATAGCGGTGGGTGAGGATGAGCAGTGTGTGGAGTTTGCTTGGTGAAGTTGCTGCAGGTGTGTCTGTGAAGGTGGAGTCTAGTGCCTAATCTCTTGTTTCTGCGAGAAAGGGAGCAGGGTTGGTTAGGGGTTGGTTTCCTGGCGAAGTGTTTCAACCACAGAGCAGGGTCATTGAGGTATTGGTTAATGTAGTTACTGTTGTAGTGTAAGCCTGTGGAGGTGGCTGCAGGGCTCATTGTAGTAGTCTCACTCGGCAGTACCTGGTGGTATGAATTCAGACAGACCAGGCTATCAAGTGGTTGAGTAAGTTTAGCCCCTAGGGGGAAAGTTGTTACAGTGAATAACTGAGCAACTGAGGCTGCTTGTAAGGCCAATGTGTAGTACAGTATATGGAGCGCACTTACAAGCATGATGGTAGCGCTGGGTGCCTGGTGAAGGATACCTGCGAGATAGGTCACACAGGATCAGATTAGGACTCGAGCAAATGGTGCTGTGGTAGAGCAGCACCAGTACGAGATGGGAAAATAGACATGCAGCATTAAGCGAAGTTTACGGACCTAACCGGTGGAGGAAGCATGTACGGTATTCCTAAATTTGCAGGCCAGTTAAAGAACAAGTTGGCAGAGCATGTTACTATTGTAGGTCAGGAAGGACTTGCAGGTAGTAGTATGCATTATATCTAGTGTACAGTTAATCATAGCTCTGTTAGCGGGACTAATAGTAAGTCGGTAATAGCAAACGGTAGAGCAGGACAGGTGGGATTAGATAATGTGCAGTCATCTACTAGTTCACAATATCGGTTAGAGTCGATGGCACCCAGGTGCATGTTTTACTGCGTGGACTAAAATACATGGTGCAGACATCAGTAATTCCCAGTGCCAATTCAGTGACAAAGGATCACCTAAATTCGAAATTTCCACAGATGGCTAAAAAGCAGTGTACCAACATCAGTGATTCAAAAGTGTTAGTTCAGTGACACGGTTCACCTAAATTCGAAATTTCCACAGATGGCTAAAAAGCAGTGTACCAACGTCGATAATTCACAAAGCTAGTTCAGTGACAAAGGATCGCCTAGATTCAAGATTTCCACAAATGACTAAAAAGCAGTGTACTAACAGCAGTAATTCACAATACCAATTAAGGGTCATTGGTTCACCTGAATGCCAGATTATCTGGGAACAGCTGAAATGCAATATACATGCATAACTATACAGGTTCAAAGCAGAGTTTTTGCCTAAGTGCAAGAGTTTAAGAAATTACCATGAATGCTGGGTGCATGATGCAGACGGGTGATAGCGGTTCATTTGAGAATCAAAACTCAAAGTTACCAATGGGTGTAATATGTGTGAGTAAACAATCAGTTTGCTAGAGGTGATTTGAAGGACTGCAGCATCAGGGTGCTGATCCTCTTGGTCGTGCTTGAGCGGAGAGTACGGTTATCGGATGTGGCAAAAATAGATAGTGTGATTATTTAGTCATATCACAGCAGTGACAAGACGCTTTTCTAGCAGCGCGTAGGACGAAGGCAGATAACATGCGGTTGGTCAGGTGCTCTTGAAGCAGGCAGTGTAGTACCTGTAGAAGGGTCCGATACGGGTTCCACAACTGCCGGAAGAGAGGCAGGGGTTCTGGCCGGCGGCCGGAGAGGCAAGGACAGGTAGAGAAACCTTTGTGCAGGCCGCCTTCGTGCTGGGGCCGGCTACGCCTCCCGGCTTGCCGGATTGGCCAATTAAGCACACCGAGAAGCGAATGGGGCTGGCGGATTGGCTTGGGTGTGCTAATGTTAAGATCAAATGGTGAATAGGGACATCAAGCGGCCATCTTGGTGGGTCACCAGTGAGAACCCTCCGAACTAGGTCTCATGGAGAATCGCTGTGTGGCAAGCACGATGGCGGCGATGAGAACGAATCCTGTAGGGATGTGTTCATGCGCACTTGGTGGCGCCTTATTCAATTTTCCCCCTTTGTTTGGCGAATTGGGGCGAGGTAGCGGGACGATCCTGCAGGCCTAACTCAATAGGGGGGGGAGAAGCTCCAGCTTCTTACCCACGCGATGCACTGCTCCAGCAGTGTGTGGTGAGTCTCCCACTCCTCCGGTGTGTAGGCTGTGACTGAGGATGGCTAGGACAGGTATAGAAGCCTTTGTGCAGGCCGCCTTCGTGCTGAGGCCGGCTACGCCTCCCGGCTTGCCGGATTGGCCAATTAAGCACACAGAGCAGCGAATGGTACTGGCGGATTGGCTTGGGTGTGCCAATGTTAAGATCAAATGGTGAATAGGGACATCAAGCGGCCATAATGGAGGGTCGCCAGTGAGAACCCTCCGAACTAGGTCTCATGGAGAATCGCTGTGTGGCAAGCACGATGGCGGCGATGAGAACAATTCCTGTAGGGATGTGTGTCGTGCGCACTTGGTAGTGCCTTATTCAATTTTCCCCCTTTGTTTGGCGAATTGGGGCGAGGTAGCGGGACGATCCTCCAGGCCTACCTCAATAGGGGTGGAGAAGCTCCAGCTTCTCACCCACGCGATGCACTGCTCCAGCAGTGTGTGTTGAGGCTCCCACTCCTCCGGTGTGTAGGCTGTGACTGAGGATGGCTAGGACAGGTAGAGAAGCCTTTGTGCAGGCCGCCTTCGTGCTGAGGCCGGCTGCGCCTCCCGGCTTGCCAGATTGGCCAATTAAGCACACAGAGCAGCGAATGGGGCTGACAGATTGGCTTGGGTGTGCCAATGTTAAGATCAAATGGTGAATAGAGACATCAAGCGGCCATCTTGGAGGGTCGCCAGTGAGAACCCTCCGAACTAGGTCTCATGGAGAAGTAGCATAGCTGCCAGGAATTGCTGATGATGAAGAAAGGAAAACTTTGCAGAATCCCTTGTATGGCAAGAAGAACAGTTTTGGATGAGCTCTGCCGGTATCCAATAACCAAATCTAGAGTGTTTAAGCTCTAGGCCAGCACCAGTCTTCAGGACCTGGGAGCCAGCCACAGACGACAGAATGCTGGTCGGAAATGGCAGAGCCCTCTGCCATTCCCCCAATCCTCATGATCTGTAAAGAATAAAGATTAAAATGTGTTATCTCTTGCAAGGTAGACTCATGACCTTAATTCCCGAGAGGGGTGTATTTACTCTGGTTTGAGCGTGATCAGGGGGTACCCCAAAATATTTAAGGGGCACCCCTGTAAGTTGGGGTTCGCTTTCAGTGGTGACCGCTTGACGTGACCTCAGTCTTCTCCCGTACTTTGCAGAGCCCCAGGCCAAGTCAGCCACCATCAACTATAGAGACCGGTCCCCTAAATAAAAAAAACACGTGTTTCCTGGACGGTTTTAGTAGGAGCCATTTTAAAAGAAATCCTCTCCACTCACTGAAGCGGGGCATGGCTCCAGAAAGACAGGCCAGCATGGGACTTCGGAATGGAGGAAACTCGAGTGAACAACGCCTAGGCGAGTATACTTTTGCAAGTGATAACAAAATTGGGAAAATGTATGTATGGTATTATGGTGATGTGAATGGTATTATGGTGATGTTAAATATATTAAGGTGATGTACAAGGTCAATGGAATAGATGGAATAGGATTTGGTGATTTATTATGGCATAGGACTTTTGGTGATGTAGTATTGGTGATGCAGTATAAATTAGGACTTTTGGTGATAAGAAATAAGATTGGATAGGATAGATTGGATTGGATTTTAGGTGATGTGTAAAGGAGTAGATTGGATAAAAAGTGCGTCATGTGTTGAAATTGTCACGTATTTCTGTTTTTCTACTTTTTATAATGGAAAGGGATCCCCAGCTTATAAGGACTGGGAGGTAAGGGTAACACACATTATTCTTCTTATGACGATAAAAGCAATACGTGGTATTACAAAAGTAGTGGCTCGATATAAGGAATGAGCCTGGATTTTGGCTTTTAGTCAATTTATTATATTTTCTCTTGCTGTCTTTTGTGGTAAAAAAGGAAGGAAGGTGGATGAGGCGCAGTGTGTGTAGGGGTGAAATCCAAGCGAGAAAAAGTAAGGGGTGAGGGATAAAAGTGGGTTGATCTGTATTTTTGAGACGCATGCAGCATAGCAGTAGGGTTTAAGTGAAGCATTAGGGACGCATGTAACATCATGGAGAAAGAAATTCCAATAAAACACATGCATAAGGATCTGCCACTGTATTGTGAAAGAATAAATAAACAATTGATAGTAGAAACAAAGGAAGGGGGGACGTCCTGCTCCTGGCCAGAGCAGGGCTCCCATAACAGAAACATGCTAGAAAAAATGTCCATCTTTATAGCAACAAAATATAAAGGGAACAAGTCCAAAAAAAGAGAAGAGATTGTAGATCTCTTTCAATTAGTTGAGGAAATGGAAGATCAGGAAGGTGAAAGAGATCCAATGTAAGGGCATGTACCCCGTAACGCCTAAACCTGCAGGAGTGTATAAAAACCCATTGTATAAGCCTCTGTAGAGTGTCAACAGGATTATTAGGATTAGCGACTGGGGTGGGGGGCGCTCAAGAGCTTTTGCACCTCCATATAACCCTTCCACAAGCTCTAATATGCCAGCAGCATTGGTGTACCCAGAGGGTCCACAAGTAGACATAGACAGCGAGTTAGGAGCATTGCAGGAAAGGTTGGTCAGGTGACAAGTACCTGAAGAAGTATCACCAGAAATAAGGGTACCGGTACAGTAAATAGGGGATGTTTTGTTTAGGTTTAACCCTGGGGCAATAAGAAATGTTTGTGTTGAAATAATTAATGGGCAGTGACATGAACGGTCCCTGGACAAGAAGTAGAACAAGCAAGGGAAAATGGAGGGGAAGATCAATGTGGTAGAAATAATGAAGAGGCAGGGCAAGAAGGAGATCAAGGAGAGGAGGCAGTGAGAAACCCGTCTGTGACACAAGAGGCAGTGGGGAGGGACAGACCAAGAAATAGATCAGATTTAAATCATGGTAGTTGAAGATCAGAAGAATACTAAAGGGGTAGAAAACAAACTAGATATGCAGATGCTTTTAATACATAAAGGAGTAGGGATAACGCAGTATGTGCCATGGCCTCAAATGGACAAAACAGATTTGATTAAAGCTCTCCCCCAGTTTATAGACAGAGCTAGTAAATGGATCTGTGAATTTGAAAAACAAACAGCAGGGGTAGCCTTGGCAGTAGGAGACTTTAAGAGTTTACTGGTCACCATAGCTGGGGACCAGGCTGGGGACATATGGGCAAGGGCTGAGGATAAGTCCCCCAGATAATGAACATGATGGAGCAGCCTTTGATGCGGTAAGGGCAAGGGTATGGGCTGCCCTACGAAGGATGTACCCAGATACCCCTGACATACATTATTTAATGCAGTGCACAATGGGTGATGATGAGGACCCAGTTAGGTTTATACTTAAGGTACAGGAAATGTGGAGAGTTCAGACAGTACCATTTTTCTATTTTATTGTAAAGAGGGGACTACCAAAAGAGGTCCAGAAGGCACTAGATACAATTGTGGGAATTGAAGCCAAAGAGTGGGCAGAGATACAAAGTATAATAGTCCACAATTGTAAGAGAATCAAGGACAGGGAGACAGTCCAGAAGCGGCAAACAAACGAGGCAAAACTAGTGGAAAAGAAATAAAATAAGGTTGTTGTTGAAGCACCAGTGAAGGCAGCGGCTCAGGGGGAAAGGACAGGAGACACTCAACAAATTGGAAATGCCACAACTGCAGCACTATGGGGTGAAGGAGGGCAGGGATAATGGGATGGGAGGGAGGACAGTACCCCAACCCACAGTGGCAGTGTGAAGAGCAGGAGGCTTTGGGAGCATAGGGACACTGGGAAGAGGATTGGGATCATCACAGTGCTGGTATTGCAGGAAATTGGGGAATTTTGCAAGGGAATGCAAGAAAAGGCCTGGGATGAGATTTAATTATGGGCCATCATCTCCAGGGCATGGATTCCAAGGGCCTCAAGGAATGGGACAACAGCAATTTGGCGAGGGGTTCAAAATCAGTTCCCTTATGGGACTGACAGGCAAGGACAACGTTGGTAACAACTACAGCAGGGTGAGGGAACATAGTTTAACAGGATGGCAGGGGGAACAGGCACCCCATTCCAAGGAGTTGCAATGGCAGGGGAGGCCCTTTTTCATTCCCCAAGACAAATAAATATTCTGATTAGGACAGCCCACAGAAAGCACTTGCATGTCAAATTCTATTGATAACCACACACCCTGAAGAGGAGCCCTTGGTGGAGGAGGAAATAGGAAACAGGCAATTTATATTTATGGTAGATTCAGGTGCAACCAGATCATGCATCATGGAAGGGAACTTTCCATTATCTGGTAAAACTCTACATTCAGGGATTCTCTGGGGCTATTTCTACAGTTCCATACACTGAGGAGCTGGATATAATAGTGGGAGGCCAGGTAGTACAGGCCCCCTTGTTATATTCGGAAAGTTCCCCTGTGAATTTGTTGGGTAGGGTTCTGCTCAGTACAATAAATATAATATAATCTGTATTATTCACAGATCAAGGGGTAGTGTGTTCCACTCCAGGGATGGGTGTAACTCAAGCAATGGTAATAATCAATGCAATAGCAAGTGAGTCAGTAGTCCATGGGGTTCATGTGGTCCTAGATATATTTATTTTAATGGTATTAAGGTATTAGTAAATGCAGTGCCTAACATTGTGACAAATTGTTGGCAAGTACCTACAGATTTTATTTTCAGATCCATGGTGCCACCCGAGATGGTGGCAGAGACAATATTGTCATTAGATTTACAAGGACTAGTAGTGCCAGACAAATGAGTAGTCCTGATTGTAATAGGCCATGTTGCGAGTTGTGCACAATATTATGTATAGCCCGAATGACTGATGAAGAGTTATTTGAAGACAGTGAACAAAAAGGGGAGAGTATTTTTGAAATCTGCATCCCCTGTGATATCATGGTGCAGTATAGGGAGGTACAGTGCCCCCTGATGGCAGTGGTAATTCAGATGTTTTTATATTTTTGAGGAGGACATGCAATATGTATCAGCATACGTATGGACTGTTAATCCACATGATGTTGGGTTACTGAGAGCTGTGACCCCAGTACAGATTACATGGAAGTCAGGTGCTTAGCACAAATCATCCAGTATGTGGATGATCGGTTGTTATGTAGCGAAAACAAACATCAGTGCAGGAGGGATTCTGTTGCATTATTGTAATTGCTGGCTCGCAAAGGGGGCAAGGCAGATAATAAGAAGATACAATACTGCCAACAGGAGGCACTATACTTGGGATAACTCATTTTTGTAATGGGAAAAAAAATCAGATAGGGCGGCGGCAGTACACACCGCCCCTAGGCCCAGTACTGTGAAGGAAATGTAGCAGTTTTTTGGGTTTGTGTAATTATTGTAGGGCATGGATCCTAGACTACACAAGGCCACTATTACAAGATTTTCAGGGAAGGACAGAGGACTTAAAAGTATATTTTAATGCACTGACAAAATGACTAGCAATGTGAGGACTTAAGCTATTTGCACGGCCCCTGTTTTAGCAACTCCGGATTACATATATGAGTTTTATTTATTTTCCCACTCTGATGAACGGCTCATGCATTGACGGAAGGAGACATATTATATGCTGATGGGTCATAAATAATTGACCAGGGGATGTGACAGAAGCACACAGGGGCGGTAGTGGGGTGCGGTAAAGGGGGGAATAGTGACGACCCCTGTAGAAAGCGAGACCATGGTTCCATACACAGAATTGCCCGCATTATAACTGGACCATTCTTATCTGGGGAACTGATCAGTCCCAGTTTTAAAGGTCCATATGAGGTGGGGTGCTGTACTCCTCTCACCGTCCGTATGAAGGAGTTGGATATTGGGTGCATTTCTCAGATGTCCGAAGAGAACCTGAGACAAGGCAAAGTCTAGTAAGGGCATAGCCAAAGAAGAGACATTTATGAGGATCCACGCCAGAGTGGTGTGCAGTGGCACACACCTGATTTTTTCTATTTTGTTTCCTTTTTAATTTTTTAATTTTTTCTTTTTTTTCTTTTTTATCGTTTGTCAATTTTTTTGATTTTATTGTTGAAATTCTAGAACCCGGTCGGCCCTGGTGGAAAAATTGTCTCTTTTTCTCTCTCTCTCCTCTCACTCTTTTCGTCTCTCACTCTCTCTTGCTCTCTTTCTTTTTTCTCTTTCTTAAAAGCCTTTTTTCTCCTTTCCAGGAATAAGCAAACATGGTTGGCAGACCTGTCAGTTATGTAGGGATAATGTTAATAAAGATGCTATTTAGTCTAGAAATGTAGTAGTATTATGATGTTTTGTATGACACTGGTTGTGGTTATTGGGGTGGATGAAGGTATGTTTGTTATATGGGGAGGCCATATAAAGGGGGGGTGGACAGTTGGAAAATAATGCTAGTATAAATATATCTATGAAACAAAAACACAATCACAAAATGTCTCACTTTTTGCTGGCCACCCCTACCAGTTTTCTTAGACGAATGAAAGGGGAAGTATGAATGACGTATGATTAACATAAGGGGTTGGGTTTTGATACTATTTCTGACATCCAACGTTTAGAAACATTGAATAGTTGGTACTCTGATATGCGCATTACAGGAAGGAATATAATCAATGAAAGATGTTACTTGTGCGCACTTATCCCGCACACATCAGGGGCTCCTAAGGTTTTTGGCTCCACATCCAGTCCCAATTACAGAGGCACAATGCTTGGTTCATCTTGCACTATACTGGATAAAGGGCACATTCAGGCACATAGTGTGCAGTTGAAGAGCATTGCTCTAGACCCAGCGTTATGCAATAGCAACACAAAATACCGCCAGTGTCTACAAGGACCATATTTCTCTTTGGGAGGTTACTCAAATGACAAATGGTAGGGCACCACAGTGATGTAACTGGCAGATGGGCTGATCGAGTACAGTGGAGAAGCAATATCCCAAATAGACTATGTGTGCGCAAATATGGTACCAACACATCACAAGGCTGACACGGATTGCAACAATGAAGAAGCCAGCACAAGTACATAGAGCCATACACTCAATGAAGGAACAGTTCCTGGTGACACAAACACACAGTGCAACCACACTCTTTTGATCCCTGGTATGACAAAATGTACCGCAGCAGTGATGGATTACTACTGGGTTTGTGGCCGACAAGCCTACTTGCAACTCCTACCATCTTGGAGGGGCAAGTGTTCACTGGCAACCCTGCACTTAGTGCTACTAGTAATCCTGGACGAACACCTGAAGGGAGAAGAAATGCCTGTCGAGGTGCCAACAACCACTCTAGCACCTAAAGAAGCAGAAAGAAGCTTGCAGATCACACAAGAATTTGGTATGCTGCCAGAAAAAGGACGATTTCAACAGCTATGAAGAAAGAGGAGATCAAACTGTCTCAAAAGGCTGTTCCGCAATGCTCAGACGAATATCAGCTTTTTAGCTCATCTTTCCTAGCTCCTGGGGTACAAGCAGCTGCTGCACTTTTCCACCCCCGGAGGATGCTGAGAATGGGTCACTATCCCACGCCATCACGGCGGTGCACAATGTAGGTGTTCAAATGAAGAAAGAAGGAGTTCAGAACACAGACTGGCTATTGCTTGCCTTTGATTGGTTCCTGTCATGGCTGGGGGCAGCAGTAAACATACTGATTCCTGTGATCATGTTCTTCTTGATTTTCTTCTGCACGTGCCAATGGGGTCTCTGATGATGTGTTTCTGTCATGAAAAGCATCTAGTCACTTGCAGTAACCGGCACTTGCATTAACCTACTGAGCTATCTTGCATTTTTTTAGAGCTTATTCAAAGTGTGGAGGAAAATGCTGAACCAGCCAGGCCTCTCAATCTGAGTGAGCCAGCATGTTTGCGAGGGGTTAACTGCAAAGGCCCTCCGAGACATAAACATTGAGTTTTGCATGAAGCCCTGCGCAGCTTGTAGGAGCCAGACACAGCTATTCTCTTCTGCACTCTGCGAGTCAGGTGCACTGATAACACAGGAATGTAGAAAGGTGCTTCCCACAACAATGTACATGGAGCCTGAGAGCCAAAAACTGGCAGTAACTTTCCAGTCAAAAACATGTTTTGCTGCATGGAAGGTTTTAGCCTAGAATATTCTAGAAGAGCTGGTATGTCATAGTGATTGACGTGCAGCCCCTAATAAGAGAACTTTATCTGGGCCAGTTAGGGGAGGACTCTTCCTGGGCTGTTTGTGAGACGTGCGCACGGAGAGAAACAGCGCCTAGATGACCAGCCAGCACTAGAGGGCAGAGGCTCCTGGCACCACATCCCTGCTCTGGTGCAGGCTTTTGGGGGCTAGGCCAGTCCCTGAGGGGTGCCGGGCCCTGAGTGGAGTGGGTCCTGGGTGTGGTTCTATCGTATCGGCATCAACTATTCCTAGGAGCGTAAGATCAATTGCATATTCATCTGTAACTGATCATTTGTATTATTCAGCTTGCACTTTCATTCCCATACTATTGAAAACTGCTGCTTGATTCTGATTAGTCATGTATTAAATAAAGGCAGGCATCAAATCTTCTGAGTGAGTGGCTTTCTTCCAAACTGAGTTCTTTGTGCCTTGCATCGCTTCTTACTTGTGAGGGAAAGTGATTAGGAGTGATATTGCACTAAGGGCTGACCCCAGGGGGGTGCGGGTTCCTCTTTTCACTACATTTGGCGTAGTCGATAGCAGGATTTGCAAGTACAATGCCTATCTGGAAGAAACAGGGGAAGGATGAATGCAATGAAGGGGATAGTGCACTCTGTCACATTCCAGGGTAGCAGGCAACAAATGCCTGGTCGAGTGTGGCAGACATTTTGCATCAGTACTCTGCGCCGAGGGCATGTGACATGCTTGCAAATGATGTTTCCCCGGCGGTAACTAGTGAGTGTTTGGAGAGTTTACCACTTGGGAAATGCAGAAGGGAGCAAAAAGCAGCAGGAAAGTACTGACTATACTGTACTGAGGAGAGGAGCTGGAATGTGCTCCAAAGAAATTTGTTTATCCAGCGCGGCCGTTAATCACTAACAAATCAAAAGGCCAAGCTGGTGGTGGAAACATTCAGAATACTAGGATTTTCCGCGATTATACACAGACAGAGCTTTTAGACATTGCCAAGTTGTTTAGACAGAGAGCAGGTGAACCGATTTTGAAGTGGCTTTTGAGGATGTGGGACACCGGGGCCGATGGCATCTTCTTAACCCCAGAAGAAATATTGAAAATGGGTTCAATCACTACTAATGTAATGCTGGGACAGATGTTGCGCAGCACGCTGGGGCAGCGAGGGTTGCATTCCTTGTTTAATTGGCTTCAGACTGTTTTAACAAATTTGTATGCAAGTCCAATGGATATGGAAGAGGTCTGGGCCCTGGGTGTCACTGCCTGAAGCGACAGAGCAGCTTAGAGAGATGGGGTTACAGTGCACGATGTACAGTGCAAATTTTGCAGGACCCGATATGGAGATGTTTACAGCAGGGAGGCGCGCGCGCTTGTTATGGAATGCCCCTGGTCATATGAAGGGAGCATTGCTTTCATTGCTGGGTCCAGCGCAAAGTAAAGCCATTGGTGAGGTTGCACTGTTACTAGGGCAATTAGAAGGGCTGGATGTGCGCAAAGCCGCACGCCTAGTGGCGGCGAGTAATGATTCAGAGAAAATGCGTGGCAAAAATGCAAAGTCTAAAGAGAAAACTGACACTATTGAAATTACGTGCAGGCAAATGTGGGTGGACCTGCTAAAAGTGGGAATTCCAAAGGAAGAGATAGACGGTAAACCCACACCTTTGCTGCTTGAGAAATGGAAAAAATCGCAGAAGCAGGGGTCAGGCAAAACTAGGCCTTCTGCACCATCTGAGGACGAGGTGTTGAAGCCCAAAGTGCGGGCAAGAGTGTACCCTGATTTGGCAAAGGACAAATGGGAGGTCCCAGACCCCATTTTTGATTGAAGGGCTGGCTCTGTCTTTGAGGTACGGTTAATAAAGAGAACCAGTCCCCGAGACAGATGCCCTTTTGTACCACTTACCTTGTATTTGAATGACATAGTGAAACAGGTTTTGGCTCTATTAGACACGGGAGCTAAGGTAACCATTTTGAATGGCAATCACAATAAATTATCTGGTCCCAGAGTTTTGGTTTATGGTTATGAGGAAGCAGAAACTGTTGCAAAAGCATTCAATGTAAAGATGTCAATTGGCGAGGGATTGCCCTTCACAGCAAATGTCCTGATTGCAGACATACCTGAGTATATACTGGGAATGGATGTGTTGTTGGGAAAAAGTGTGACTACAGATTTGTTTGTTTTTGGCAATCGGAAAATCCATGTGAGAGTTGTTAACCCCGTGGTGGTTGGGCATGCAAAATGGTCCCCCTTGCATTTACCCCCTCCTGCTGAGCCAGTGTGTGTGCGTGAAACAGTACAGGCTGCCAGAAGGGCACAAAGAGATCGGTGAAACTATTGAGTCATTGGTGAAAGCTGGCATAATGAGGCCGGCAGTCAGTCCATTCAACTCTCCGATCTGGCCTATCCGCCGCCCAGATGGGGCGTGGTGTCTGACAATTGATTTTCGCGCCTTGAACAAGAAGGTGCCACCCTTAGCTGTAGCGGTGCCAGACATAATTACTCTGATTGAAAACCTTACGAGAGAAGTGGGTGAATGGGATGTGGTCCTTGACTTGGCCAATGCATTTTTCTCCATTGATATTGACGCTAAATCACAAGACCAATTTGCTATCACTTGGGGAGACAGACAATTTACATTTACTAAATTGCCCCAGGGGTATTTGCATACTCCCACTCTGTGTCATGCATTGATTGCCAGAGACTTAAAGATGGTGCGGTTGGACGATGTGTATGTTGCCCATTATATTGATGACATCATGCTAATCAGTGTTGAGAAAGAACATGCAGAGAAAGCTGCTGAAAAGTTGATCACACACATGCAAAACCGGGGGTGGGCCATAAATCCCAAAAAGGTACAGGGGCCCGGTCAAGAGGTGAAATTCCTAGGTGCAATCTGGTCTGGGTCAGTTAAGAAAATTCCTGTCCCTGTGATTGACATGGTTCAGCAGATGAGTCCACCAGCGAATAAAAAAGAGTCACAAAGATTCATTGGGTTTATGGGTTTTTGGAGAACTCACATACCTCATTTAAGCATGATACTGAAACCCATCTATAAAGTCAACAGAAAGAAACATGATTTTACATGGGGCCTAGAGCAACAGTCTGTCTTTCTGCAGGCTAAAGACGCTTTGCAGAATTACGTCACGCTGGGCCCCATGACGAAAACTGATCCTTTTGAACTGGAAATTCTTGTCTACAATGATGTTGCTGTGTGGAGCTTGTGGCAAAAGCAAGGACAGAAAAGAGTGCCGCAAGGTTTCTGGTCAAGAAAACTCACTGATCCTATGACATGATACACTCCGCTTGAGAAACAAGTTGCTGCAGTGTACTGGGCTCTAGTTGAGACTGAAAGGATCACAGGCGAGCAACCAGTGACAATTTGCACAGAAATTCCGATCATGGTCTGGGTGCGCGATACTGCTGCAAGCGGAAAAAGCAACGTGTGAAAGCTGGCCGCACTGGCGTTTCCAGACTGCAAGAACAAATGCTGGAGGCAGTGGATCTGGAACTGATGCCTGAACCGAGCACCCCAGTGGCGTTGCCAGAATCTCCCTTCAAAGTCGCACCCGCCTATGATACATTGACAGAGGAAGAATAAAATATTGCATGGTTCACAAATGGCACAGCAAAGTATGATAAAGGGCAAAGACACTGGCAAGCTGTTGCATTCCAGCCCCACCGAGAAACACTGCTGATAAGAGAAGGTGTGGGAGGATCCAGTCAATATGCTGAACTGCAGGCGGTAGCCTCCGTGATTGAACAGGTGAAAGAGACAGAGACTGCATACATATACACGGACAGTTGGGCCACATATCAGGGCCTGACGCATTGGGCACCGGCATGGAGAAGAGACGGCTGGCAGATCAAAAACACTCCGATCTGGGCAGGGCCGGATATCTGGAAAGAGATGTGGCACAAATGTGAGAGGTGCAAAATCTGCATTGGACATGTCGATGCACACATGCCCCCCCGACACCTCACTGGCTGCCCTGTTCAACAACAAAGTGGATCAAATGGCAAAGATTCGCCCAGTGACAACACATGAAGAAGCTGAGGTATTGCAAGGAATCGTGGACTGGGCACACCAAACCTCAGGGCATCTAGGGCAAGCCGGAACCTATGAATGGGCTAAGAGGAGACAATTGCCCATTACCATGGATCATGCCAAGCAACCTGCCTCCCAATGCTCCGTGTGCTGCGAAGTGAAGCACTACCCACTGGAGAGGAAGACTCAAGGCCCTTTGAGAAGAGGTGATAGAGCTGCTAGCGTATGGCAAGTTGACTACATTGGCCCTTTGGGAAGCATTATGTGTTGACCATGGTAGACACATATTCGGGACTTCTGCTAGCCTATCCAGTTGCCCATGCAGATCAACGGGCTACCTTGCGAGGTATGGAATACCTCACCAGGCACTATGGCATTCCGGGTGAAACCCAATCAGATCAAGGCAGCCATTTTGCTGGACATAATGTGCAGAACTGGGCGCTAGAGCAAGGTATCAAATGGACACTGCACATCAGTCGGTACCCCCAATCCTCTGCTCTGGTGGTGTGCAGCAATGGGCTGCTCAAGGAACAAATAAAGAAACTGACTAAGACTCACACTCTCAAGGGGTGGTCCAAACACCTGGGACATGCACTGTTTGAATTGAACAATCGTCCATTGGGAAACCGGCAGACACCCTTTGTGAGACTGACAAGTGAGAAGGTGGAATCCAAAAAGACTCTTATTGTGTGGAAAACAGACAAAGAAGCAAAGCTGCCTGTGCAAGCTACTGCGGGTAGCATTGGACTTGATTTATCTACCTATGAAGATGATGTTATACCAGCGGGGCAAACCAAACCATATCGCTGGGTATTGGCATCAAATTCTAGGCTGGCACTTATGGACGCATTGCTGCACGATCTAGCCTGGCGAAAAAAGGCATTGACATTTTGGGAGGTGTGATTGATCCTGATTATTGAGGGACTGTTTGGTACTTTTACATAATGCTGGTGCATCTACGGTACCATTAACCAAATATGACCAAATTGCACAATTGATTTGTGAGCAAGCAGTTGTTCCTCTAGTGGTTGAAAGTAAGCAATCCCCAGACACTACACAGAGGGAAAGGAGGCTTTGGTAGCACGGGGAAAAAGGTGTGGGTTCACCATCCAAACAAAAAGCCTGATTAAGTCAAGGTGTTGGCAGTACTTATGTTGTACTATTGCAGAATTCTGACATGCCTGTTTATATCCCTGCTATTAGGCTCACACCACGAACATAGTGCGACATGAAGGGGATGGGACTTGCCTTGCTGTGGGTGCTCCTGACCTGCCAAGCAAACGCTTTCTCTGTAAAGAATGGGTTGATGCAAGACGATACATGGACTCTGAGAATCGCATGACCTGATGATCCGGTCCTGCGTGATAACTATCACACCGTAACCTGTGAGAAAAGCGCTACAAATGAGTATCCACATGGAACTGCTAATGTACTGGCTTGGCATATTGTCGGACACCTTTTGTCACTGACTCATATGACTGGTGCTTATGAAATCCTAGGCCCAAATGTTTCAGTGAATGGATCCAACAATTTGTTTGATGTTTCATGTTTTTTCTGCCCCAAGAACTGCAGCGAGTGTACTCGCCAAGATTTTGTGGACTATAACTTGACTAAATGCATTTCATACAATTGTGCGAAGAAACAGCCACTGCGGGATGGTAGTATGGTGTTTGTATCTAAAACTTATATTGTATCTGGCAGGCATGCCATTTGGAGAATGGTGTTCTTTAAATCACAAAAGGTAGAAACTGTACACATGCTAGATTTTCCAATAGTAAGACAACATTTACATTGCAGGTCCGTAATGCATGCCTCTATTATTACAGAAGTACACTTAGATATAGTTTTGTCACAAGGCAATGTTTCAGTATTACAACTAAGCTGCTACAAATGGAGTCAATTTCTGTGGCCCATCCCCAAATTGCGCGTAGATAGGGGGCTAGATTCATTGATTGCGGGAGCAGCGGGGGTGGGAACGGGAGCTTTAAATGCCTTTGACATAGAAACTGCGCAATAAGTTAGCCACCATGGGTTCTGAAGCCAGCGTTGCTATAAAACGTCTGGCCCAGTGGGGCCCATTGATAAGCCCTGCCCTGCGAAACACTGCTACAAATATTGGCAACCATTGGAGATGGCACAATTTTAGCTATGAAGACATCTTTTCTTCCATAGGACAGGTCAATAAGACTGCTAAAGACACCCCATGCATTTTATGGCAAACCTTGTTAAATCAGCAGGTGCTGCCTTTTCTTTCCGAGTGGGGGTGACTATCCTCAACCCACTGGCACACAGAGCTACAGTTATCAGCAAACATATGGATTAAACCGCTTGATTTTGACTGTATGAATAACACATGCCACCCTTTAATGCAAGTTAGTAGAACTACTTTTGCTTTAGAAATATAGTGCCCTTTTATAGTCTTGCCTATGAAAATAAATGGTTCCTGGTGGGTTCCGCAGATACGAGGGGAATGGTTAGACAGCCAAAACTACACCATCCACAGTCAAACCTGCATGCCCTGGGATCAGGGGTGGGTGTGTCCCCAAACTGGGAGGATTCCGGACCCATGCATGCATTCCATTTCAGGGGAATGCACCTGGATGCAGTATCACATTAATGGGGCTGACATTTTCCAGATAGACCAGCACAAGGCCTGTATAGTTACTAATCATTCCTTGCTTATTAATAATTATAGGTTGCTAGGAAACCCTCAAGTATTTTGCGTAGATCAGGTCGTGACTATCTTAGACATTGTTACTCACAACTTATATTCAATGACCCGATGGTCTCACACCACTGTGCATGCCGAACTCACGCAACTGCTTAACTGGACTCTACCCTATGGAGTAATCACTGCCAGGCATCAAGCTATAAGACAATTTGCTCAAACCGCTTGGAAGGATTTCCAAACGTTAGCTACCTCGGAGTGCAGAGTGCAAGATGATGATTGACAGGAAGCAATTAATCAAAACTCCTGATCATCTGCAATCAGTTACTACTCACCATTGATGGGATGCATTCACTGGATGGTCACCCTCCTCCACAAGGCTGCTTAATATAATGCTACATCCCTTGTTTTGGCTGCTGATTTCCCTAATACTGATTGCTATAGTTTTCATTGGGCTCTTGCACCGAATGACTTTTCTCTATAATAGAATGACTGCGCTAGAAAAACATTTGATCGGCCTACAGCACACCGTACACATTTCTAAATCATGGAACTGAGCCAGCATTTTCAGGCCTCACTTCGAAAGGGGTGGAATGTCATGAAAAGCATCTGGGCACTTGCAGTAACCAGCACTTGCATTAACCTACTGAGCTATCAGGTTTCTCCCCCTGTGGACAAGCTGCGGGCGGCGACAATTGGTGGCACTGCTCCTGCGTGTATATGAGAAAACGTAAGTGCGCTGATTGGTGTCTGTTGTACCTCCCAAACTCTTCGACCCCCAGGTGCGATTTCTGTGAGCATGTACCGGCCCATAGGACTCACCTGGTAAGTATGGGGGATGAGCTCTCCATTCTGCTACTTCTGGCTGGGGCGCTTGTAGATGGGATCTAGTTGCTTCACTGATCCCTGATAGGTATAGTCCAGTCCAGCTGCGACTATGTTCCTCCTGGTTGGTGGTGTCTCTTGTCTTTTCCTCTTTATATTTTCTGTCTTGGTATTATTGCTCTCAATGTTGTTCATTCCTGAATAACATTTTCTCTTCTGCTTTCTTCCAATTAGATGGAATTGCAGCTCAACAGCAGCTGTGGAGACTCGGAATGCGGCCGGGATGAAGATGGATGAAACGGCAATGTCCGACAACAGGTAAGTGATGGTTTAAGAGAAAGAGCAAGGTTTGATGGTAGCGCGACCTTAAACTTAATGTCTGTTAAGTGTCTAACCTTGCCTTTCGTTATTATTTGCAGGTGCTGCGGTTGCGGGTGGTGCACATCATGTTGTGGTATCAGGATGAAGATTCCATCGTCCCTGAAGAATGGAAGAGGAGCTGCGGTGCCGGATGAAGATGCCTGCGCTCCGGGAGATGTTTGAAGGTGAGCTGTGATGCCCAAATGAAGATGCCTGCACTCTGGGAGATGAAGGTGAGCCTCGGTGCCAAGAAGATGTGCAGAGATGACCAGGAAGACCCACACAGGTTAGAGCAGGGTCCCCCAGGTGGTAAGTATGGAGGCAGATGACAGGACTTCTAAAGGTAAGTAGAATCCCAGGCGACGGTGAGCGTTACAATGCATGTAAATGCAGAATAATGAGAAGCGTCTGCCTCAGGGATCAGAGCAGCTTATATAGCTGTATTTGTGGGCACGCCCACTAGGCTTGGCTTGCCTGCCACACCCTGCCACTCCTAGTGAGTCAGCACGTGCTAGGCAACCCAATAGCATTAGCCCCACCCAAGTGTGCACGTGGGGCTGCTTTAAAGAGGAAAGTTCCAATGTTAAATACACAGTGCACCCAAAAAGGTGTGCTATGTCCATAATAAAAGTATTTTTTGACCCAAATGAATGTCTTGTTTATTGTTCTTTATGAGCCTGGCGCCAACGGCGCCAGGACTGTGTCCATCCGGGCCCCCTGTGCGTGTGTCCCTGAAAGGTCTGTGTCCTTGGCCTGATGACCATGTGTAAAGACTGGTAGGGGGGTCTGTACTTCCGCTCTCTATATGGTAGAGGGGAGGCACAGAGGACCCCAGCCAAGATTCTCTAATATGGTAACGATGGACGAGCAATCAAGGCCTAGCTTCTCAGGAGGTGATGCAGGCTGGTTCTTAAGTACAGTGTATCCCCAAGCCCCCACAAAGGAATGTCCACACACTGTATTACTGAAAACACAGTCTTTATATAATTAATATTCAAGGGTTATGTACACTTATCACAATAACGCACTTTGTGCTCAGGAAAATCAGCAATGGTAAATATCTACAATTCTAAAGTGGTACCACTAATATTAGATCTCATTAAAGTGCATTCACAATACTGTTAAAATGGCACACAGATCAATAAGAAGGAAACCAGCAATAGAGAGAGGAGAGATAACAGAGGGTTGAAACAATAGGCAGAATACTGGCCCCTACCACTGGACACAGTTCTGTGTGGAGATCCCCCCACCTGGGCAACCTGTAAAATAAAGAGATATAACACCAGCCCAGTCCATATATTGTTCAATAGTCTATTTCTCTCCTATAATGTTTTTACCCCCCCAATGTACCTGGTGGAGTCGAGTTCTTCGAAGAGGCGTCGACAGATCCTTCTTGAATGACCCCCTTTAAAGCAGGAGTCATGGATCGTCGAGAGGCGTCGAGAAGCGTCGAGGAACTCGGTGTTCGGTGTCGGGGAATCGACGGCCCTTCTTGAATGCCTTCCCTTTCAAGCGGGAGACACGGGGCGTCGAACGTCCGACAACAAACAAGGTAGAACGGCGTCGATGAGGCGGCAGGCTTCGATCCGAGCGGTGCTCGTCGGCGTCGAGACGTCGGCGTCCTGCGAGGAAGAGGCGTGCGGGGCACCTCGGCGACACTAGTTCTGGACCGCAAAGATTGTGGGTGACGGTGGCCCAGCAAGGGCGTCGAGTCGCTCGAGTCTTTGGGGTCGTGAGGTGGCGGGAAACCCACCGGCGGATTCTCCTCGGCGCGTTGGTCGTCCTCGTCTTTCTCCGGCGGGACAAAGCGGCCGACGATGCGGACGAGGGAGTCCTTCAAGGCAAATGTTCTTAGGCAAGGAGCGGACGGCTCCGGTCGTCGGCGGCACGGCGTCAAGTGGTTCCCACGGCGGGGCAACACAACTTCGACGGGCCTCCAGCGGTTACACAGACCTGCGAACCCTGGTCGACGGCAATGGACTTCGACAGCGTCGATGTCCGGGTGCTTCACTTCGATCTCCTCGGCGGTCCCGTCTCGGGTCGGCAGCCTTTCGAGGGTCTGACTTCCAGGGCGCTTCGGCGAAGATTCAGCGGTGCTCGATGGTCCCTCGGAGCACGGGAAGAGGGCGCCTAGCCAGGTCCTCTCTCGGGTCAGTCCTCGACGATTTCGACAACCTTCAGTTCCGTCGAAGCAAATGCCACAGCAAGTCTTCTTCTTCCAGCTGGACGTCGAGGATCAGCAAATCCAGTTACTCTTGAGTGGAGACTCAGCTTCTGAATGCTTCTGAACAATTTCCAGTGGTGAGAGGTCCCCAGATATACTATTCTGTCTCTCATCCACACTGCTGGCACACACACAGCAGCCAATCACACAGAAGGGCATTCATGCAGTCAGTCAGCCAATCAGGCACACAGTGCATTCAGGCCACACTCCTCCCTTTCAGACACTCACAACAAGGAATGTGGATTGGGACAAGTACCCAGCCATTCAACACTACACACTGCATTCAGGCCAGTTTCGGGCAGGGCTGTCTCAGTCTTTGTCTCACATGCCAGAAACCAGACAACCACAACAAGAAGTGTATATTGGTCACACACTCCATTCACCCAGGTCCCACCCACAGGAGGTACCCACAACATACAGTCAAAGGGAAGGCTCCAGTCAGTCTAGCTGGGCCTTCACAACAACACCATATATGGAACTTCCACCCAACAGCCAGTCAGGGGGAAGGGACAGAGTCAGGGCTTCCCAGGACTTTGGGAAAAACAAGACAACAGGCAATAGAAAGCAAGAGGCCACAGGGGCCATCTTGTTTTCTATCAGGAATCAACTGATCCCAATGGCAGGGCCTGGGTATCCCAAAATGGAGGACACCCAGAGCACCTGTCCAATTCAGCATGGAGCTGCCACCAGCCCATACCCTGCTCTGTGGGCCACCCACAGGTGCCCAAAAACATACACTAGGGGCACAGGGTTGTACCCCTACCCAGGGGTGCCATAAGGGTATCCCATGGGTCTGTTCACCAAACCAAAAGAGAGAGCTGCACTGCCAGGAGTCGCAAATGGACTCCTGGGCAGAAAACATAACAGAACACACGATAAAAACAGAAAAAGGACAAGGATTCAGAGGCCCTGTCCCTCAGATGCATTTCCGGCATCACAGTCGCCCCCCCCAGACTGAGGTGGAGGGTGCCTAATCTCCCACGGGATAGACACCCTCATCCAGACGGTCAACATACCTTCTGGAAAGGCCATCTGCATTATCGTGACTCTTCCCTGGTCTGTGCTCTATGGTGAAGTCTAGCCCTTGTAGGCTAATCGACCACCTGAGCAATTTCGGATTCTCACCCTTCATCTGCATAAGCCACTTCAGGGGCTTATGATCTGTTTGGACCTTGAAGGTGGACCCCGTAAGGTAGGGCCTAAAACGCCTAAGGCTCCAAACTATACTAAAACATTCCTTTTCAACAGTAGCCCACCTAAGTTCTCTACCCTTGAGTTGTCTACTGATGAATATGATAGGATGTTCTCTCCCTTTGTCATCTAACTGGGACAAGACAGCTCCAATTCCGGTGTCGCAGGCATCCGTCTGGACGATAAAGGGTCGGCTGTAGTCAGGCGCACACAACACAGGTGCCCTACACAGACTTTCTTTCAAGCCATCAAAGGCCCTCTGACAGTCTTCAGTCCAATTAACCTTCCTAGGCTGTTTGGGCGAAGTTAGAGCTGTCAGGGGTGCAGCTATGGTTCCATAGTCTGCCATGAAATTGCGATAGTACCCAGTGAGGCCCAAAAAGGCTCTCACCTGGGTTTGAGTAGTGGGAGTCTCCCAGTTCTGTACGTCCTGTACTTTACTGGAGAGAGGTTGGATTTGACCCCCTCCTACCTCATGACCAAGATAGGTAACTTTCCCCTGAGCTATCTGGCACTTGGTGGCCTTGATAGTGAGGTTAGCCCTTTTCAAGGCCTGCAACACCTTATCCAGATGTGTCAAATGCTCTTCCCAGGTGGAACTGTAGACGGCAATGTCGTCTAAGTAAGCCACACAAAAGGCTTCCAGCCCACTGAGCGCATGGTTGACCAATCTCTGGAAGGTGGCAGGGGCATTCTTCAACCCAAAAGGCATGACCCTAAACTGGTAGAGTCCCTCAGGTGTTGAGAAAGCCGTCTTTTCCTTGGCATGGTCCGTCAGAGCTATTTGCCAATAGCCTGAGGTAAGGTCAAAGGTGCTCACAAACTTGGCAGCACCTATGGTGTCCACGAGCTCATCAGCCCTGGGCAATGGGTGCGCGTCAGTTTTGGTGACGGCATTGACTCCTCGGTAGTCCACACAGAACCTCCAATCTTTGGTACCCGCCTGGGAACTTGCCTTGGGGACAAGGACCACTGGACTGGACCAGGGACTGGTTGAGGGTTCAATAACACCCAGATCCAACATCTTGGCGACCTCAGCCTGGATGTGGTTTTTGACGGTATCTGACATACGATAGCTCCTGCTCTTGACAGGCACGCTGTCACCAGTGTCAATTTCGTGCTTACACCACGGTGTAAGGCCCGGTGTCAGTGAAAACAGAGAGGCATACTGCTGGAGCAAAGCCCTGCAGGCCCTCTGCTGCTCTGTTGTCAAATCGGGAGAGAGTTGTACTCCCTCCACTGAGCCATCCTGAGGGTTGCTATGCAGCAAATCAGGAAGGGGCTCACTCTCATCCTCTTCTTGCCCTGAAGCTAGCAAGAGACATGAGACCTCTGCTCGTCTGTGGAAAGGCTTGAGCCTGTTGACATGGAATACCTGGGGGGCTACCCCAGAGGCTCCCATGTCAACCAGATAATTGACTTCGCCCATCTTGGAGATGATCCTGAAGGGTCCAGTCCACTTGTCTGCCAAAGCTCTAGGCTTGGTAGGCTCCATCACAAGGATTTCCTGTCCCGGAGTCCAATCCACTTGCGAAGCTTTAAGGTCATGCCAGTACTTGTTCAATTCCTGGCTGGCCTTGAGATTTGCTGTTGCCTGACCCATCATTTGTGTCATCCTCCGCCTGAGGCCTAACACATAGTCCCCCACTTGCTTGGCGGGACCTGGAGGGGTGGCTTCCAAGCCTTCTCGGATCAAGGCGAGGGGCCCCCTCACGGGATGTCCAAAGAGTAACTCAAAGGGGCTGAAACCAACACCCTCTTGAGGTACCTCTCTGTAAGCAAACAGCAGGCATGGCAGGAGGAGATCCCATTTCCTCCTTAGGGGTTCTTCCAAAGCCCCTAGCATGCCCTTGAGAGTTTTATTAAATCTCTCAACCAGACCATTGGTCTGGGGGTGGTAAGAGGTGGAGAACTTGTAGGTTACCCCGCACTCTTTCCACATGGTTTTCATGTAACTAGACATGAAGTTGGATCCTCTGTCAGAGACAACCTCCTTGGGGAATCCAACACGGGTGAAAATGCCCAGGAGAGCCCTGGCAACCACCTTGGCAGTAACAGTCCGAAGGGGTATGGCCTCAGGGTACCTGGTGGCATGATCTACCAAGACCAGGATGAACCGATGTCCACCTGAAGTGGGAGGGTCAAGGGGACCGACGATGTCGATGCCCACCCTCTCAAATGGTGTGCCAACCACTGGTAATGGCTGCAGTGGGGCAATGACCCTGCCTCCAGTCTTGCCAGACAACTGACAAGTGGGGCAGGTCCTGCAGTGGGACTCCACCTCTACTCCCATCCGTGGCCAGTAGAAATGGGCAGAGAGCCTCTGCTTAGTCTTCTTAGTCCCAAGATGACCAGCCAAGGGCACCTCATGCGCCAACTGCAGTAGGAAGGGCCTGTAAACCTGGGGTACCACCAACCTCTTGCGGGCACCAGGTTCAGGCTTAGTGGGCTCACTAACAAGGAGCTCACCCTCCCAATAAATCCGGAATGTCTTAGGCACTTCTCCTTGTGCCTGGGATAGGGCCTGTTTCCTCAGTCCCTCGAGAGAGTGGCACTCTCTCTGTCCCTTACAGAAGTCTGCCCGGGAGGGTCCCCCTTCAGCTAACAAGCATTGAAGGTCGGGATGATCCTCCGGGTTGAGAACCTCTCCCACAGGAGAGTCTTCTGTATCTTCTCCCACAGGAGTTGAGTTTGGGTTTTCCACTGGACCCAGCCCGTCCGGAGCATGGATCCCAATGGGTGCTGTCGGAACAGCAGGAAGAGATGGTGTTCCCCCCACAGAGGTGGCCTTCTTGGTCTTCCTTCTTCTTGCCTTAGGCCTCGCCTTTGGCTCGGGTACCGGACTCACAGCCTGACCCGGTGTCACCTGTGACCTAGTGACCGCAGCAGCAGTCAGGGGAAGACCATCCGAGATCAACCCCAACTCCACTAGATCATTACCTAACAGAATGTTAGCAGGGACATTGTCCTGAACCAGGACAGGAAGCTTTGCTGTCTTGTCTCTAATCATGAGTGTGACTAAGGCTACAGGTGATAATTTGGGAGGCCCACCAGCTAATCTGGTGGTTTGCAGAGGAGCACCTTCATAGTCCTCTGGCTTGAGCAGGGTCCTGTCCACCACTGTCATGCTTGCCCCAGTGTCTCTCAAACCAGTAGAAGGCTGGCCATTCAAGAGGACACTTCTCAAAAACCTACGGGTGTTCTGTGGGATAGTCGCCAGTACTTCTGCGTACTGGTCCCAGGCCCCAAGGGACACTAAGGAAATCTCTACCGGAGCACCAAAGGTGATTCCGGTAGAGGAGGGGAGGACAGTGGCCTCCACCTCAGACACGGGGTAAGGGTAGGTCAGGCTGACAGCCTGTACTCCAAGTGCCTTACCTTTACACTTGGGGTCACCCCTTTTGTGATCCAGAGCCCCACAATCCCAACAAGTGCCAGGAGTGCGGGGTACGGTACTGGAACCACTGGGAACCTGCTTTGCAGCAGGTGGACCACTACTCTTATTCCCACCCACAGAGGACTTATCCCCACTAGATTTTTGGGTCTTAGGAGAGGAAGGTTTTGGTTTACCCGACTGTGACTGCTTTTGGGACTCCTCAGCTTTCTGAGAGGCCCCCTTTTCTTTGTCCTTGTCCTTCCCACTGGAGTCCTTAGGGGACACCCGGTGGGAGACCCACTTGTCAGCCAACCTAGCCAGCTTAAAGGGGTCCAAAATGTTCTGGTCAGCCACATACTGACGCAGCTCTGGTGAACAGGCTTCAGAAAAATGCTCAAAAAACAAGAGGTGGGACAACTCAACAAAAGTTTTCACCTTGTAACCATCAATCCACCCCATCATGTTCATGTGCGCAGTACTCACCCAGTCAACCCAAGACACATTCTCTCTCTTCTTAAAATCCCTGAACCTTTTAAGGTATTGGGTAGGTGTCTTGCCAAACTTGGCAATCAAAGCAGACTTCATACACTCATACTGACCCCTTTCTTCCACACTCAGCTTCAGAATACAGTCATATCCAGTTTGAGGCACTCTGCTTAACAAACACTTAGCCCAATCTCTTTTATCTACATCATGAATTGCACAAGCCATTTCAAACGCTTCAATCCATTGGAGGATATCTGAACCCTCCACAAACACACCAACCAAATCTTTCATAAACTTGGTGGCTGGGGACCTGCCACTCTCAATTGGTCTAGCTGAAGTCTCCACTCGAGCTTTCTCTAACTGGATTCTCTGACATTCAGTGTCCTTTTCTTTGAGCGCAAGATCCCTATTCTTGAGTTCCACTTGCTGTGCCAGCTCCTCTTTCTTAAGCTCAGCTTCTATTTCCAACTTGCGATATTCAAAGGCCAATTTCATCCTTAATAACTCAAGTTCCATGGAATTGCTGGGGTTTGGAACAGAGGCAGCAGGAATGGTGGCATTCCCAGAAACAGATTCAGTGACAACCCCAGGGGCAGAGTCCTCACTGGTTGCATCCCCCACTTCATCAAGAGTTTCACCATCAGTCTGGTAATCCACCAGGGCAGCTATCAGCTCAGCCCTAGACTTATCCACAAAGTCTAACTCCCTGGCTTCACAAGCACTCTGGAGAGCCTCTAAGCTCATCCGAGTCAATTTACCATTTGCAATGGACTCCATTGCTTGTAATGCAGTTATTCGGAACACACCCGAACCTTAATCTAATAAAAGTGCGGATATTTTGTAAGTGGCACGGTTATACACTGAGTCTTAAAACCATAAGCATCCCACCGCTGCCACCAGCTGTAAAGACTGGTAGGGGGGTCTGTACTTCCGCTCTCTATATGGTAGAGGGGAGGCACAGAGGACCCCAGCCAAGATTCTCTAATATGGTAACGATGGACGAGCAATCAAGGCCTAGCTTCTCAGGAGGTGATGCAGGCTGGTTCTTAAGTACAGTGTATCCCCAAGCCCCCACAAAGGAATGTCCACACACTGTATTACTGAAAACACAGTCTTTATATAATTAATATTCAAGGGTTATGTACACTTATCACAATAACGCACTTTGTGCTCAGGAAAATCAGCAATGGTAAATATCTACAATTCTAAAGTGGTACCACTAATATTAGACCTCATTAAAGTGCATTCACAATACTGTTAAAATGGCACACAGATCAATAAGAAGGAAACCAGCAATAGAGAGAGGAGAGATAACAGAGGGTTGAAACAATAGGCAGAATACTGGCCCCTACCACTGGACACAGTTCTGTGTGGAGATCCCCCCACCTGGGCAACCTGTAAAATAAAGAGATATAACACCAGCCCAGTCCATATATTGTTCAATAGTCTATTTCTCTCCTATAATGTTTTTACCCCCCCAATGTACCTGGTGGAGTCGAGTTCTTCGAAGAGGCGTCGACAGATCCTTCTTGAATGACCCCCTTTAAAGCAGGAGTCATGGATCGTCGAGAGGCGTCGAGAAGCGTCGAGGAACTCGGTGTTCGGTGTCGGGGAATCGACGGCCCTTCTTGAATGCCTTCCCTTTCAAGCGGGAGACACGGGGCGTCGAACGTCCGACAACAAACAAGGTAGAACGGCGTCGATGAGGCGGCAGGCTTCGATCCGAGCGGTGCTCGTCGGCGTCGAGACGTCGGCGTCCTGCGAGGAAGAGGCGTGCGGGGCACCTCGGCGACACTAGTTCTGGACCGCAAAGATTGTGGGTGACGGTGGCCCAGCAAGGGCGTCGAGTCGCTCGAGTCTTTGGGGTCGTGAGGTGGCGGGAAACCCACCGGCGGATTCTCCTCGGCGCGTTGGTCGTCCTCGTCTTTCTCCGGCGGGACAAAGCGGCCGACGATGCGGACGAGGGAGTCCTTCAAGGCAAATGTTCTTAGGCAAGGAGCGGACGGCTCCGGTCGTCGGCGGCACGGCGTCAAGTGGTTCCCACGGCGGGGCAACACAACTTCGACGGGCCTCCAGCGGTTACACAGACCTGCGAACCCTGGTCGACGGCAATGGACTTCGACAGCGTCGATGTCCGGGTGCTTCACTTCGATCTCCTCGGCGGTCCCGTCTCGGGTCGGCAGCCTTTCGAGGGTCTGACTTCCAGGGCGCTTCGGCGAAGATTCAGCGGTGCTCGATGGTCCCTCGGAGCACGGGAAGAGGGCGCCTAGCCAGGTCCTCTCTCGGGTCAGTCCTCGACGATTTCGACAACCTTCAGTTCCGTCGAAGCAAATGCCACAGCAAGTCTTCTTCTTCCAGCTGGACGTCGAGGATCAGCAAATCCAGTTACTCTTGAGTGGAGACTCAGCTTCTGAATGCTTCTGAACAATTTCCAGTGGTGAGAGGTCCCCAGATATACTATTCTGTCTCTCATCCACACTGCTGGCACACACACAGCAGCCAATCACACAGAAGGGCATTCATGCAGTCAGTCAGCCAATCAGGCACACAGTGCATTCAGGCCACACTCCTCCCTTTCAGACACTCACAACAAGGAATGTGGATTGGGACAAGTACCCAGCCATTCAACACTACACACTGCATTCAGGCCAGTTTCGGGCAGGGCTGTCTCAGTCTTTGTCTCACATGCCAGAAACCAGACAACCACAACAAGAAGTGTATATTGGTCACACACTCCATTCACCCAGGTCCCACCCACAGGAGGTACCCACAACATACAGTCAAAGGGAAGGCTCCAGTCAGTCTAGCTGGGCCTTCACAACAACACCATATATGGAACTTCCACCCAACAGCCAGTCAGGGGGAAGGGACAGAGTCAGGGCTTCCCAGGACTTTGGGAAAAACAAGACAACAGGCAATAGAAAGCAAGAGGCCACAGGGGCCATCTTGTTTTCTATCAGGAATCAACTGATCCCAATGGCAGGGCCTGGGTATCCCAAAATGGAGGACACCCAGAGCACCTGTCCAATTCAGCATGGAGCTGCCACCAGCCCATACCCTGCTCTGTGGGCCACCCACAGGTGCCCAAAAACATACACTAGGGGCACAGGGTTGTACCCCTACCCAGGGGTGCCATAAGGGTATCCCATGGGTCTGTTCACCAAACCAAAAGAGAGAGCTGCACTGCCAGGAGTCGCAAATGGACTCCTGGGCAGAAAACATAACAGAACACACGATAAAAACAGAAAAAGGACAAGGATTCAGAGGCCCTGTCCCTCAGATGCATTTCCGGCATCACACCATGATAGCACTCCCCCTCAAGGCCCCTGTCAAAAGTGGTCTTCCTTCTGGTCCTGGCTTGGTGGAATTATCACTATGCTTGATTAAACGTGGAGCATGGACGTGTTCGCTGGGTTCCCATGTTCTGTCTTGAGGTCCGTAACCTCTCCAGTCTATAAGGTAATATAATTTGGACTGAACCACCTTGGAGTCCAAGATGGACTTAACTTCATACTCTGGTTCCCCATCTAGTAATTCCGGCTCTGGTGGAGGACTAATCTGAGTATCCGGTTTCATTGGTTTGAGGAGAGAGACATGGTAGATGGTAACTCCAATTGCATGGCGGGAAGGTTGATTATTGCTTTGATAGCATAAGGGCCCAAATATCTGGGGCGGAAGTCCCGTGGTCCTTTCAATGGTATGTGACTGGATGCTAACCAGGCCTTATCCCCAATCTGGTAATCAGGAGCTTCTTTTTGATGCCGGTCAGCAAACAGTTTTTGTCTTTCTTTGGCCTTAGTGTCCTGTTGCTTCCTCAAGAACCTGAGCAATGGTTTTATGCAAGGTTTTTATTGCTGACATTTCCAAAGTATCGGGTGAATCAAACACTGATGTCCATGGATGTCTTCCGTGTAGAGTATAGAATGGGGTTTGCTCAGTGCTCATGCGAACCGAGTTATTGTATGCATGTTCGGCTACCAAGAGTATGTTTCTTCTCCAAAAGGCGGAAACAAATTGTGTCCCACGATCCGATATCAATCTTGAGGGAAATCCATGTAACCGGATAATTTGTTCTAAGAACACCGTAGCGAGAGTCGATGCAGTCGGAAGTCCTTTCAAAGGGATGAAATGGGCCATTTTAGAGAATAAATCCACAATGACTAAGATGGCAGTGCAACCATTGCAGGGTGGAAGGTCAGTGATAATGTCCATTGATAGTGTATGCCAAGGTGCTGGCAGTACCTCCAAGGGACGTAGTAAACCAGCAGGGTTTTGCTTCTGAGATTTGTGTTGTGCGCAGACACCACAGGTTGCAACAAATTGGGCAATATCTTTTCTCCAAGTGGGCCACCAATAGTTTTGCTTTATCTTAGCCTGCGACTTGGCTATTCCAGGATGTCCTTCCACTAATGATCATGACAGTTTGTAATGTTTTTAGTTTGCAGTTTCTTGTCCTGGATATATAACCGTCCTTGAAAATATGGTAGGTTGTTTTCGATGATATACCGATCTTCCTTCAAAAGCCATTCCTGTTGTGTTGTTTGATTCATCTGGGACTGCAAACTGGTTTTTAAGGCATCTACATACGTGGTAGCAGAGATCGTGGCTTGGATTCGTTCTTCGGGAATGATGGCCACGGGATCGGATGTTGTAAAGGCCTCTTTTTCTTCACTCATTCGTGATAGTGCATCTGCTTTCCCATTCCGTACTTCAGGTCTATAGGGGAAAAATAAAGTCGTATTCTGCGAAAAAGAGCACCCAGCGAAGCTGGCGCGAGGATTGCGCCTTGGCAGTCTTCAAGTATTGTAAGTTACGGTGGTCTGTGATAAAGGTGAATGTGTGTCTTGCCCCATGAAGATAGTGTCTCCATGCCTTGAATGCTGCCTTGATAGCCAGTAGTTCTTCATTCAGGGGCAGAAAATGTGTGGGACCAGAATGCAACAGGATGTAATTTTCCTGTTTCCGGGTCTGTTTGGGACAACACAGCTCCCATGGCTATGTTTGAAGCGTCTGTTTCAACCACATATGGTAGGTCTAGTCGAGGGTCTTGAAGAACTGGTGATGTGGTAAATGCAAGTTTCAGCTTCCGAAAGGCTTCTTCAGCTTCTGTGGACCAAAGGAATTTTTTGTTCTTTCTTAGCAAGGAAGTGATTGGGTGAACAATTTATGAGAACCCAGGTATAAATCGGCGATAGAAATTAGGGAAGCAGAGCACACTTTGTACTCCTTTCGTGGATGTTGGTGAGGGCCATTGGAGGATTGCGTCCACCTTCCGTGTGTCCATATGTACACCCTGTGGTACGAGCATGAAACCGAGAAATTCGACTTCGGTCACATGGAAGTAACATTTTTCCAGCTTGGCATACAACTGATGTTGTCAAAGTTTTTCTAAGCCTGCTTGGACATGACCGACATGCTCTTCCTTGGAATTTGAGCAGATGAGAATGTCATCTATGTAGACTATTGCGCAAACGTCCAACAACTCGCGAAGCACGTCATTCATGAAGAATTGAAACGCTGCAGTGGCGTTACATAACCCAAAAGTCATGACCTGGTATTCGAAGAGGCCATACTTCGTGCGAAAAGTCGTCTTCCACTCGTCTCCTTTTTAGACTCTCACAAGATGGTTGTCACACTTAGCCTTGAATCTCACCTGTTTATCTTTTGAAGTCTTGGTCTGGGGTTTTTCTATCTTCCGGACAACTCGGGTCTTGTAAAAACATGGGAGAGTGTCCACAGTCACCAGTGTGCAGGTGGAATCCGACCATAGATAAGCTGGCGTTCAGAACTCCAGGAAGGATCAGGTAAGAAGTCTTGGGAAGAATGAAGCCAGGAAGAAACTAGAACTCGTACCAGTAGCAGGTAGGTGTCATGATTCCTGCCACTAATGTCCCCAGCCCTCCAGGATGTCAGGCTGGAGCCAGGCCACGATCACCTACATGTCCCTCAAGGGCCTCTCCATCCCTCCGAAGACCCACTTGGAGTCAGACTTGGCGCTTGTGGCACCAGACTCACTCACTCCCATAGGATAACATTGGGGATTGGACTTGTAGTGCACTGATGGGTACAAGATGGATGCCCCCACATATTTCGGTTCCCAGAACTGCATGTGCAGTCTAGTCCTTTGAGTGTGGTTCAGCCCAGAGACACCTGGGATACCCAGAGACTATTTAAGCCACGCCCAGGCTGAGAAACATGCTTTGTGTTTTCTGCACCTGCAGCGTGACACTCACCGTGTTCGGATCGGTCTCCAGTAGGCCTGCATCTTTCTTCTGCACTCAGCTCCTGCAAGAACAAGAACACTGTTAGGAACAGCCTTACCTTGCAGCGCTTCTGCCCATCATTCATCGCTCCTTCTGTTCTGTGGGCATCTTCGGCGGTGTCATTCCCATCCCGGCACGCCGCTTCCTAAGGAAAAGGGAAAAGAACAGAAAAAAGGCATTAGTAAGCATTCAGCAAATCTTTGCTTATTTTTTAAAGACGGTATGAGCTTCAAACGCTTACCTGAATCCCAGCCGCTCTGGGGGAACTCTGTCTCAGGAACTTCTCATCCATCTGCAAGAGGGAAAAGATACTCCAGGTTAGCGTGGAAACATCTAGGGCGCCGCATACCGCGCTTACTCACCGCATTTCTTCTTCATAACCGGCATCCACGCTGAAAACGTTGCAGCACCTAAAAGACACAGAAAAAGAACTCTGTTCAATACAAATACGAAAGGGTCGCATCGCGCATCGCGCTCTCACTCACCTTCGGTGCTACTCATCTCAGCAGCACATCGCCATCCCCGGACGCCGGCCATCATCTAAGGAAGGAAATGAACGAAGTTAGAGAACTGTTCAAAAGACTCATTATACTTACCTGTCAGACTCTTGCCAGTGAAGTAACTAAGCAGCAATGAGCCCGCATCAATCAATGCGCCCATGCGCTGAAAGCAGGACAGAGAGCACAATTTCCAAGAAAACAATGTGAGCTGTGGATCAAAGGGAGGGGTTGGACCCCAGGGAAGAAGGGGTTCAAGCACACAGAGACAATAGGGAGTTGGATTATACCAATCCTGTGTGTCAGGCCCAGTCTACAGTCGAGTAGACTCCAGGGAAGGGTTTGAGGTTGTAAGAGGTCAGAACAGGCTGAGTGACGTCTCCGTGGATACCAGGTGAGCGTTATAGATCACAAAGCCTCACATCAAAATCCACCTGGGCGTCATGGAAACATCAGAAACCGACCAATTAGCCCACATGTTGGGGCAGCTACGTTCCGAAGTACATGAAGCCAGGCAGGAGACCAACACCCTGAGGAGAGAGCTGATAGTAGCCAAAGAACGCACTGATGATTTAAGCCGGAAACTTCTCCAGTCACAAGCAGGGCATGCACCATTGCCGGGAAGCGTGCCCTCGATGCCAGCACCATCAGCCAATCCTGTTCAGATAACCCTTCCTGGGGCAGTTCCCTTGGCCCCGCCCGAACTATTTACGGGGGATCCCAAGAGGTTTGCAACGTTCATGAACCAGTGCCGCCTGCACTTCCTTTGTAGACCAGGGGCCTTTCCGAATGACCAATCACGTGTCGCCTTTGTGCTATTCTACCTGAGTGGTAGCGCCGCAGACTGGTCTGTACCCTTGGTGGCCCAAGACAATCCTTTGCTGCATGACTTCAGGGGGTTTCAGCAGGAGATGGAAAAGCTGTTCAACCGTTGTACTCATGGGCAGGCATTAGACAACAAACTTCTGTCCCTACGCCAAGGGAATCAAGACCTATTAACATGCATAGCCACGTTCAATAGACTCGTAGTTGAAGCAGAATGGCCAGTGGAGAAGAGAACCACGTTTTTTCATCGGGGGTTGCTGGGGGGAGCTCAAGGATGTTCTTGCACAAGTAGTGAACCCCCCGAAAGACTACTCAGAATTCATTGACCTTGTTGTTCAACTGGATCATAGGTTGCAGGAGCGAAGAGCAGATCGAACCAGACCGGACCCTCGCCCTATGTATGTGGGTTCAAAGGACAATATTGCCCGCACAACGGAAGGTTCAGGAGAACCAATGCAAATCGGGGGGGTCAGATCCCCCTTGACTAAAGTAGAAAGGGATAAAAGGAGACAGCAGCAGTTAAGTCTGTACTGTGGAAGGTCAAGTCATTTCCTTAAAGAGTGCCCTGTGAAGCCACCGAGGAGGATGGTAGGGGCCACGGACAAGGAAGATACCATCAAGGAATCGGAAAACTCCCCAGCCCGGCAAGTGTAGGGGTCCACTTGTCGAGCGAAGAAAGTGAACTACAGACCTCCCATTTTGTGGTCTTGATCAATCACCAACAACCATCTCGGATGCACGCAGTAAGAGCGTACATTAACAGTGGAGCTGTTGGGAATTACACCGACCAGGATCTTGCGGCAAAGATGGGGCTTCCGTTACGCCCTAAATCAACCACCGACACTGTTACCACTGTCGACGGCACGGAAATAGCTTCTCGTCAAGTACCCCAATGCACTGCAGCTTTAACCCTTCTGTGCCAGGATGGACACCAAGAATCTATCGTTTTCGACCTCATTAAGGCACCACAGTTCCGGTTGATTTTGGGAATGCCATGGTTGGTAGCTCACAATCCTCGAATTGATTGGCGAGCAAAAGAATTGGCCTTTCCCGAGACTTGCGCCCACACATGTTATCGCCAAAAGAAACAACCAATAGACACCAGAACCTCCACGCTTGAGACTGTGGCAATCGGCACCCTACCAAGTGAATACCAGGACTTTCAAGATGTCTTTTAGAAAGAATAGGCTAATACCCTGCCACCGCATAGGCCATATGATTGCCAAATCAACCTGATACCCGGCGCACAAATCCCTTGTGGGCAAATTTATGCACTCACAGAACCAGAAAACCAGCACCCGAAGGCCTATCTTGACCAATACCTGGCCAACGGGTTAATCCGTCCCTCGAAGCCTCCAGCAGCCAGTCCTCTATTCTTCTTACCGAAAAAGGAGGGGGACTTCAGAACATGCATCGACTATCGTGCACTGAACTAGATTACCGTAAAAAAACGCTACCCTCTGCCACTGATCCCTGAATTGCTTGATCAAGTCAAAGATGCCCAAATCTACACAAAACTAGACCTGAGGGGGGCATATCACCTTGTTCGCGTAAAATAGGGGGATGGATGGAAAACCGCTTTTTGCACCAAATACGGCTTGTACGAATATCAAGTAATGCCGTTTGGCCTTTGCAACCCGCCTGCAGCATTTCAATACTTCATGAACGATGTCCTACGGGAAATTATTGATTTCTGTGCTCTAGTGTACATCGACGATATTCTAGTATATTCCGCATCAAAGTAGGACCACGTTAAACACGTCTGATCCGTATTGGAGAAACTCCGTCAACACCAGCTCTACGCCAAGCTCGAAAAGTGCTCATTCCACGTCTCCGAGGTGGAATTCCTGGGCTTTATTCTCAGCCCGAATGGAATCCGAATGGATGTACACAAGGTAGATGCTATCCTGAAATGGCCATCCCCAAATTCATTCAAGTGGGTTCAAAGTATGCTGGGTTTTGCAAACTTCTACCGCCGGTTCATCCCAGGATTTTCACAAATCGTGCATCCCATCACGTCATTGCTAAGGAAAAGTAACAAAACGTTCCGGTGGACAACAGAAGCCGAGGAAGCTTTCCAGGAACTCAAAGCAAGATTCACATCTGCCCCAATCTTACGCCACCCTCGTCCTGATCTCCCATACCTGGTGGAAACGGATGCCTCAAGCATGGCTATGGGAGCCGTCCTCTCACAAAAGGACCCCGAAATGGGCCTGTTACACCCTGTGGCCTTCTGGTCACATAAGTTCACACCCCCTGAACTCAATTATGCTATCACAGACAAAGAACTCCTGGCCATTAAGTCAGCCTTTAAGGCATGGCAGCACTACCTCTTGGGCGCCAGAGACAGAATCAGCGTAATAACTGACCACCGGAACCTCCAGTACCTAAAAACGGCAAAGGGCCAATCCTCACGACAACTACGTTGGCCTCTTTTTTTTGCTGAATATGACTACATGATTACATTTCGACCAGGGGTGAAAAACGGGAAGGCCGAAGCCCTTTCCCGTATGGGGGTGGAAGAGCAAGGGTATCAGACCCCTGACCCAATAACAATCATCCCGAGTGACAAGCTCCTAGGAATCACAGCAACCATAACTCAGAAAGAATTACATGAAGAAATCCAAAACCTGATGAGTCCGGAGCAATTACAAGTGTGGAGTGCACAAGGAGAACATTACATGATAAAAGATCAGTTGCCCTACTTCAGGAATCGTTTATTCTTACCAAACCAAGAACTACAAGAACAGTCATGTCCGGTTATCATGATTCCTTGATCGAGGGCCACCCCGGAATCGCTAAAACCCTAGCCAAGGTAAAATGAAATTATTGGTGGCCCACGTGGCGTAAGGACATTATCCAATTCATCCTATCTTGTGGAGTGTGTGCTCAAAACAAGTCATCCAAGCAGAAACCGGCTGGGCTATTACAACCATTGGAAATCCCACCAGCACCCTGGCACACGTTGTCCCTCAATTCTTTTACTGACTTACCACCCAGTCAAGGGTTTAACACTATTCTTGTGGTCGTGGATCTATTTTCAAAAATGGCACATTTCATTCCTCTTAAGGGACTGCCAAATGCTTCCACTCTGGCGAAGGTATTTCTTGATGGCATTGTACGACTCGATGGGTTTCCTTCAGTTTTGGTCTCAGACCGAGGTACTCATTTTGTATCTAACTTCTGGAGAAAATGCTGCTCTATGGCCCAGATCGACATCCGGTTATCCACCAGTCACCATCCCAAAACGGATGGTCAAACTGAGAGGACAAATCAGACGCTTGAGCAGTATCTGCGTTGCATGTTACACCAAGCTGAAGGAAGCTGGTTCGACTTATTATGGATAGCTGAATACGCTTATAATAATTCCCTACGCACCAGCACTGGGCAGACACCCTTTTATACCATGTATGGCAGGCACTTACTTACTTCTGAGTTGGACGTTCCTACAACCCTGGAAATGCCAGCAGTCAAAACCTTGCACATGACCATTTCTAAAACCTTTAAAAGGGCAGCTGTACACCTACTTCAAGCTAAGAATCGCCAAAAGAAGTTCGCTGATCAACACTGAGTAAAGGCCCCCAACTACCAAGTGGGAGATGAAGTCTGGCTGGCGTCTAAACACGTGTCCATTAAAGGAACCCAAACTTTCTGTCCAAGATACCTGGGTCCATTCACCATCACCTCTGTGAGAGAATCCTGTGGCGGTCAGACTAACTTTGCCGTCAAACATGCAGATTCATCCTGTGTTCCACGTGTCTCTCCTTAAACCTGTTCAACCTGGGACCCGGGTAGCAACGCCACCGCAGCCAGTAGTAGTCGCAGGGGAGCCAGAATTCGAAGTCAAGGACATCCTGGATTCAAAGTACGTCAGATCCAAATTATACTACTGTCATGCGCCGCCCAGCCGATTGGCGGGTACTTCCGCGATGGAGGCTCCGGCGCCGACCGTAATTCCAGCACGTTGTGTTGTTTGCATGCAGTCACGGTCTAGTCTTCCTTCAACATGGCGATCGCTGGGAAGTATATAAGTCCTCCTCTCCCAGCGATCAATGCGTTGCAACCCCCGTAGCTTCCGCTTCAACCTTTTGGGTGAGACGCTAGTTTTCCGCCTTGCGGCTTGGCCGCTCTGTCTTTTCGCCTTATCGCTCCTTGCGATACCTCTTGTTCTTCCGCTTCTCTTTCTCTTTACCTTTCTGGTTCTGGGTCAATTTCTCTTTCAGTTCCGGCGGCTCTCCCCTGCTCCTCAGTCTCTCTCTCTCCCTCTCTTTCTCCTGGTTCCCGTGCTTGAGCTGCCCTTTTTGTGAGAGTGCTTCCTGGTCTCCGTCGCCTTCGGCTCTGCTCCGCCACCTCAGCCCGCAGTGGCCGTCCATCTTCACTTCTTCGACTGTTGGTCTCTCGTACTTTCCCAAGAAGGACTTCTGTCTCGACCTCCTGCCTCGCAAGGGTTTTTTGTGCCAAGAAGGCTTTTTCCCTTGTCGCCTACTACGGGAGAGGAGTCCCAGGACTGCTTGTTTCAAGCATTCACTGTGGCTTCCTCTCGTGGTAGGCAAGTTTCTTCATCCACAAGAAGAGATTTCTGCGCACGTCGGCGTCTCAATACAGACGAATTGGAGGATTACCACTCAGGTGAGGAGGGGAAGGGAAAGGAATTGGACAGATTGCAACGCCAAGAAACCAAGATGTCGGCAGAGGAACAGATCCAGGAACTCTGGAAGGCGGTTCAGGGGTTATCACAAGAGTTGCAGACCGTCACGACTGAAAACATAGTTCTACGACAGCTTGCCACTACCCGAGATGTTCCGCCTGCCGAACTACCCCCAATGACGCTCCCCTCAGGGAAGTTTGATGGTTCACCAAAGAAGATAAAAGAATTCTTGGAGGCGTGTGTGGTGTACTTTACCTTTTGGCCTCGTGCTTTTGCTACCGATCAATCCAAAGTTGGGTTTTTGATCTCAAACATGACGGGCAATGCCCTTGCTTGGGCCACCCCATTGGTTACCAGTGCCAACCCCATACTACACGATTTTTCCAGGTTCCAGGGTCTACTGAAACAGACATTTGAGCGACCAGAACTAACTTTCACTGCCAGCGAGGACTTGTTGGATGTAAGACAAGAGGCCTCAGATGTTCTTACATACATATCTCGATTCAAGGCTCTGGCCGCAGAAGCGGGTTGGCCGGAACAAGCCCAGTATGCCATATTCCGAAGGGGCCTTCGAGAAGAGATCAAGGACGAGCTAGCCAGGTCCTCCCGACCACCAGCCTTTTCTGATTTGCTATCTTCCGCATTACAGATTGAGTACCGCCTTCAGGAACGCCGAGCTGAACGCCGCAAGCACCGCCTCACGACGGGTTCTCCTGCCTCCACTCCGTCTACGTCCTCTTCTTACCCTTCCTCCCATTCCTTCGAAGAACCAATGCAGATTGGGGCTACCAGAGGCCCTCTTTCGTTTGCTGAGCGAAGACGGAGAAAAGAGAAAGGACTGTGTGCCTATTGCGGGTCAGAGCAGCACCTACTTAAGGAATGCCCGGTGGTACCAACCAAATCACAGGGAAACGAAATTCCTCGGCGCCAGTAGGGACTTGGTTCCGAGGATCATCTTGCAACTTCCTACGTCCCTACGTATCTCTCTCTATTACTGCTCCCAGCACTTTGGAAGATTCCAGGCTAATGGTGATTCCGGTATGTATCGAATCCCGGGGGAGATCCATAGATGCCCTAGCCCTCTTGGACTGTGGGGCTGCCGGAAACTTTGTGGACACTCTGTGGGCTGAGAAGGTAGGCCTTCATAGAGTAGCCCGTAATGAAGATCAAAAGGTAGAAGGGGTGGACGGTTCTCCCCTCTCTTCGGGCCTGATAACACATACCACGGAGGAACTAGGAGTCACCATTTTCCAACATACAGAGGTGCTCGAGTTCGATATCATCCGAGCAGCCCATTTTCCGATCATACTAGGAATAACTTGGCTGCGCAAGCACAATCCTCAGATAGACTGGACCTGTAACCAGTTGAGTTTTCTGTCTCTATTTTGTAGACAGCATTGTTTCCCAAAGTCATTTCTGAACAAACACCAGACCGCGACGATATTGACAAGTGATCATGTGGGTATCCACGCTTTGCCACATTTTTGTGTACCCTACCAGGAGGTATTCAAGGAAACAATACCGGCGAAGCTGCCTCCTCATAGGCCGGAAGATTGCTCTTTGGAACTAGAACCAAATGCTTTGGTCCCTTTCAGCCGGGTGTTCTCTTTAACCCAATCTGAGAGACGAGTACTAAAAGGGTATTTGGATACTAATCTGCAAAACGGTCTTATTCAACCCTCCAAGTCTCCGGCACGAGCTTCTTTGTTTTTCATAAAAAAGAAGGACTCCTGCGATTTGCGTCCTTGCATCGACTACAGATGGCTTAACAAGGTAACCATAAAAGACCGTTATCCCATGCCCCTCATTTCTGAAATCATAGAGGCTGTTCAAGGGGCTCGCATTTTCACCAAACTGGACCTACGTAATGCATACCATTTGCTTCGCATTGCCAAGGGTGATGAATGGAAGACGGCATTTCGCACCCCGTTCGGTCTATACGAATACAAGGTTATGCCATTCGGATTGGTAAATGCCCCAGCTATATTTCAGCGGTTCATGGATCGATTATTTTCCGATCTACTTTTGGTCACGGTCGTCGTCTATCTGGATGACATTTTGGTTTATTCATCAGATCTCGATTCCCATATCCTTCACGTGACTCAAGTACTAGAGCGCCTTCAACATTACAAACTTCTGGTCAAACCAGAAAAGTGTGTGTTCTTGGCCTCCTCAGTGCATTATCTGGGATACGTTCTCTCTGGGGAGGGTATTTCCATGGATGCAAGCAAGGTCGAGGCCATACTGGGTTGGTCCTCCCCTGGTAATGTGAAGGAAGTACAAAGGTTTCTTGGTCTCTCGAACTTTTACAGAAGGTTCATACCAAACTTCTCTGAGGTAGTACTTCCCATCACAAGTCTCTTGAGGAAAGAGTCAGGGCCTTTCTTGTGGTCACCAAAAGCTGAACAGGCTTTTAGGAATCTGAAGAGATTGTTCTGTTCCGCTCCGGTTCTTCGTCATCCAGATCAAAACTTACAGTTCATTGTTGAAACAGATGCATCTGCCATGGCTATCGGGGCAGTACTTTTGCAAACCTACAATACTGTGGAACATCCAGTCGCCTATCTCTCCAAAACATTATCCCCCAGCCAACTCAATTATTCGGTTCTCGAAAAGGAACTACTTGCGATGAAACTGGCTTGTGAGGAGTGGCGACATCTACTGATGGGAGCACGTCATCCCTTTATCCTCAGGACCGACCATAAAAATCTCCAGGCCTTACAAAACTTGGAGTGCGTGAATTCTAGACAAGCCAGATGGGCCTATTTCTTTGCCCAATACGACTTCCATATCACTTATGTACCTGGCACCTCTAATAAAGTGGCGGACGCCTTGTCTAGGAAGGAGATTCCCGGGGAGGGTGCCCTTTATCCTCGGGAGACCATGTTCAAAAGGAATAAGATCCTGGGATTTATCAATGTTTTCTTTCAGGAAATTAAGACCGCTATAGCTTCGGAAAGGTCAACATCCTTGAGACCACAAGGAAAGGCATACACCGAGAGGGAAGGTTTAGTGTTTTTTGGTAACAGACTGTACATTCCAGAAGGTCCTTGGCGCAAGAAGATCATTCGGTGGTGCCATGACTCATTGACTGCGGGTCATAGAGGAGTGCTTAACACAACCGAACTCATCGCAAGGAGATTTTTCTGGCCAAAGTTGAAAGGTGATATTAAGGACTACGTCAAGGCTTGTCCGACATGTGCCAGAGCGAAATACCCCTCTGGGAGGCGTTTAGGTTTGCTTACCCAACCAGAAATGCCAACACGCCCATGGGGTCTCATATCGACCGATTTCATTGTGGACCTACCGGTGTCTAATTCCTGTACCTGCATCATGGTGACGATTGACACCTTCACCAAGTTGGCGCACTTTTCTCCGCTGCCTGGATTACCTACCGCCACTCAAATGGCAGAGACCTTTACAAAAGATGTCTTTAGACTGCATGGCCTACCAGGTAAGATCATTTCCGACAGAGGTAGTCAGTACGTCTCAAACTTCTGGAAGGCTTTGTGTTCTAGGGTCGGCATAGAACGGGCACTTTCTTCTGGTTTTCACCCTCAGTCAAACGGCCAGACGGAACGACTAAATGCCACCCTAGAGCAATACCTGAGATGCTATATCAACCAACATCAGGATAACTGGGTTTCTCTATTACCCACAGCGGAATTTATGTACAACAATTCCACCCATTCCGCTATAGGTCACACTCCTTTTTTTTGCACCTACGGAGTGCATCCTCGATCTATTTTTCCCCTGATTCCAGTGCCCACCAATTCTCCCACTGCAGAATCAGTGCTCCAATCCATTGGGGAGGCGCATAAGACAGCTAAATGCAGTCTACAAAGGAGCAGAATCCGGAACAAGGAACAGGCGGACAAACACCGGCAGGATTGCCCCGATTGGAAACCGGGGGATAGAGTGTGGCTCTCTACCAAGTTCCTACCTCGATGGGTTTACCCTTCCAAACTTTCTCCTCGTTTTCTAGGACCTTTTTCCATTCTGTCTAAAATCAATCCTGTTTCTTTCAAATTGAAATTGCCTCCTCCTCTCAATCGCATTCACCCTGTTTTTCACTCCTCTCTTCTCAAGCCCTTCACTCAAGATCCCCACCAAAGACTCCCTCCTCGTCTTCCTATGCAGGGTTCTGGGGGTGCTGAGGAGTATGAAGTTGCGGCTATCCGTGACTCCAGATACTACAGAGGTCGATTAGAATATCTGGTCTCGTGGAAGGGTTACCCGGAGTCGGAGGACTCCTGGGAGCCGGTCTCCCACATACATGCCCCCCGATTGCTGAGCGGTTTCCATCGGTGTTTCCCGGGTAAGCCTGGGGGATTTCGTTTTGGAGGGGGGCATACTGTCATGCGCCGCCCAGCCGATTGGCGGGTACTTCCGCGATGGAGGCTCCGGCGCCGACCGTAATTCCAGCACGTTGTGTTGTTTGCGTGCAGTCACGGTCTAGTCTTCCTTCAACATGGCGATCGCTGGGAAGTATATAAGTCCTCCTCTCCCAGCGATCAATGCGTTGCAACCCCGTAGCTTCCGCTTCAACCTTTTGGGTGAGACGCTAATTTTCCGCCTTGCGGCTTGGCCGCTCTGTCTTTTCGCCTTATCGCTCCTTGCGATACCTCTTGTTCTTCTGCTTCTCTTTCTCTTTACCTTTCTGGTTCTGGGTCAATTTCTCCTTCAGTTCCGGCGGCTCTCCCCTGCTCCTCAGTCTCTCTCTCTCCCTCTCTTTCTCCTGGTTCCCGTGCTTGAGCTGCCCTTTTTGTGAGAGCGCTTCCTGGTCTCCGTCGCCTTCGGCCCTGCTCTGCCACCTCAGCCCGCAGTGGCCGTCCATCTTCACTTCTTCGACTGTTGGTCTCTCGTACTTTCCCAAGAAGGACTTCTGTCTCGACCTCCTGCCTCGCAAGGGTTTTTTGTGCCAAGAAGGCTTTTTCCCTTGTCGCCTACTACGGGAGAGGAGTCCCAGGACTGCTTGTTTCAAGCATTCACTGTGGCTTCCTCTCGTGGTAGGCAAGTTTCTTCATCCACAAGAAGAGATTTCTGCGCACGTCGGCGTCTCAATACAGACGAATTGGAGGATTACCACTCAGGTGAGGAGGGGAAGGGAAAGGAATTGGACAGATTGCAACGCCAAGAAACCAAGATGTCGGCAGAGGAACAGATCCAGGAACTCTGGAAGGCGGTTCAGGGGTTATCACAAGAGTTGCAGACCGTCACGACTGAAAACATAGTTCTACGACAGCTTGCCACTACCCGAGATGTTCCGCCTGCCGAACTACCCCCAATGACGCTCCCCTCAGGGAAGTTTGATGGTTCACCAAAGAAGATAAAAGAATTCTTGGAGGCGTGTGTGGTGTACTTTACCTTTTGGCCTCGTGCTTTTGCTACCGATCAATCCAAAGTTGGGTTTTTGATCTCAAACATGACGGGCAATGCCCTTGCTTGGGCCACCCCATTGGTTACCAGTGCCAACCCCATACTACACGATTTTTCCAGGTTCCAGGGTCTACTGAAACAGACATTTGAGCGACCAGAACTAACTTTCACTGCCAGCGAGGACTTGTTGGATGTAAGACAAGAGGCCTCAGATGTTCTTACATACATATCTCGATTCAAGGCTCTGGCCGCAGAAGCGGGTTGGCCGGAACAAGCCCAGTATGCCATATTCCGAAGGGGCCTTCGAGAAGAGATCAAGGACGAGCTAGCCAGGTCCTCCCGACCACCAGCCTTTTCTGATTTGCTATCTTCCGCATTACAGATTGAGTACCGCCTTCAGGAACGCCGAGCTGAACGCCGCAAGCACCGCCTCACGACGGGTTCTCCTGCCTCCACTCCGTCTACGTCCTCTTCTTACCCTTCCTCCCATTCCTTCGAAGAACCAATGCAGATTGGGGCTACCAGAGGCCCTCTTTCGTTTGCTGAGCGAAGACGGAGAAAAGAGAAAGGACTGTGTGCCTATTGCGGGTCAGAGCAGCACCTACTTAAGGAATGCCCGGTGGTACCAACCAAATCACAGGGAAACGAAATTCCTCGGCGCCAGTAGGGACTTGGTTCCGAGGATCATCTTGCAACTTCCTACGTCCCTACGTATCTCTCTCTATTACTGCTCCCAGCACTTTGGAAGATTCCAGGCTAATGGTGATTCCGGTATGTATCGAATCCCGGGGGAGATCCATAGATGCCCTAGCCCTCTTGGACTGTGGGGCTGCCGGAAACTTTGTGGACACTCTGTGGGCTGAGAAGGTAGGCCTTCATAGAGTAGCCCGTAATGAAGATCAAAAGGTAGAAGGGGTGGACGGTTCTCCCCTCTCTTCGGGCCTGATAACACATACCACGGAGGAACTAGGAGTCACCATTTTCCAACATACAGAGGTGCTCGAGTTCGATATCATCCGAGCAGCCCATTTTCCGATCATACTAGGAATAACTTGGCTGCGCAAGCACAATCCTCAGATAGACTGGACCTGTAACCAGTTGAGTTTTCTGTCTCTATTTTGTAGACAGCATTGTTTCCCAAAGTCATTTCTGAACAAACACCAGACCGCGACGATATTGACAAGTGATCATGTGGGTATCCACGCTTTGCCACATTTTTGTGTACCCTACCAGGAGGTATTCAAGGAAACAATACCGGCGAAGCTGCCTCCTCATAGGCCGGAAGATTGCTCTTTGGAACTAGAACCAAATGCTTTGGTCCCTTTCAGCCGGGTGTTCTCTTTAACCCAATCTGAGAGACGAGTACTAAAAGGGTATTTGGATACTAATCTGCAAAACGGTCTTATTCAACCCTCCAAGTCTCCGGCACGAGCTTCTTTGTTTTTCATAAAAAAGAAGGACTCCTGCGATTTGCGTCCTTGCATCGACTACAGATGGCTTAACAAGGTAACCATAAAAGACCGTTATCCCATGCCCCTCATTTCTGAAATCATAGAGGCTGTTCAAGGGGCTCGCATTTTCACCAAACTGGACCTACGTAATGCATACCATTTGCTTCGCATTGCCAAGGGTGATGAATGGAAGACGGCATTTCGCACCCCGTTCGGTCTATACGAATACAAGGTTATGCCATTCGGATTGGTAAATGCCCCAGCTATATTTCAGCGGTTCATGGATCGATTATTTTCCGATCTACTTTTGGTCACGGTCGTCGTCTATCTGGATGACATTTTGGTTTATTCATCAGATCTCGATTCCCATATCCTTCACGTGACTCAAGTACTAGAGCGCCTTCAACATTACAAACTTCTGGTCAAACCAGAAAAGTGTGTGTTCTTGGCCTCCTCAGTGCATTATCTGGGATACGTTCTCTCTGGGGAGGGTATTTCCATGGATGCAAGCAAGGTCGAGGCCATACTGGGTTGGTCCTCCCCTGGTAATGTGAAGGAAGTACAAAGGTTTCTTGGTCTCTCGAACTTTTACAGAAGGTTCATACCAAACTTCTCTGAGGTAGTACTTCCCATCACAAGTCTCTTGAGGAAAGAGTCAGGGCCTTTCTTGTGGTCACCAAAAGCTGAACAGGCTTTTAGGAATCTGAAGAGATTGTTCTGTTCCGCTCCGGTTCTTCGTCATCCAGATCAAAACTTACAGTTCATTGTTGAAACAGATGCATCTGCCATGGCTATCGGGGCAGTACTTTTGCAAACCTACAATACTGTGGAACATCCAGTCGCCTATCTCTCCAAAACATTATCCCCCAGCCAACTCAATTATTCGGTTCTCGAAAAGGAACTACTTGCGATGAAACTGGCTTGTGAGGAGTGGCGACATCTACTGATGGGAGCACGTCATCCCTTTATCCTCAGGACCGACCATAAAAATCTCCAGGCCTTACAAAACTTGGAGTGCGTGAATTCTAGACAAGCCAGATGGGCCTATTTCTTTGCCCAATACGACTTCCATATCACTTATGTACCTGGCACCTCTAATAAAGTGGCGGACGCCTTGTCTAGGAAGGAGATTCCCGGGGAGGGTGCCCTTTATCCTCGGGAGACCATGTTCAAAAGGAATAAGATCCTGGGATTTATCAATGTTTTCTTTCAGGAAATTAAGACCGCTATAGCTTCGGAAAGGTCAACATCCTTGAGACCACAAGGAAAGGCATACACCGAGAGGGAAGGTTTAGTGTTTTTTGGTAACAGACTGTACATTCCAGAAGGTCCTTGGCGCAAGAAGATCATTCGGTGGTGCCATGACTCATTGACTGCGGGTCATAGAGGAGTGCTTAACACAACCGAACTCATCGCAAGGAGATTTTTCTGGCCAAAGTTGAAAGGTGATATTAAGGACTACGTCAAGGCTTGTCCGACATGTGCCAGAGCGAAATACCCCTCTGGGAGGCGTTTAGGTTTGCTTACCCAACCAGAAATGCCAACACGCCCATGGGGTCTCATATCGACCGATTTCATTGTGGACCTACCGGTGTCTAATTCCTGTACCTGCATCATGGTGACGATTGACACCTTCACCAAGTTGGCGCACTTTTCTCCGCTGCCTGGATTACCTACCGCCACTCAAATGGCAGAGACCTTTACAAAAGATGTCTTTAGACTGCATGGCCTACCAGGTAAGATCATTTCCGACAGAGGTAGTCAGTACGTCTCAAACTTCTGGAAGGCTTTGTGTTCTAGGGTCGGCATAGAACGGGCACTTTCTTCTGGTTTTCACCCTCAGTCAAACGGCCAGACGGAACGACTAAATGCCACCCTAGAGCAATACCTGAGATGCTATATCAACCAACATCAGGATAACTGGGTTTCTCTATTACCCACAGCGGAATTTATGTACAACAATTCCACCCATTCCGCTATAGGTCACACTCCTTTTTTTTGCACCTACGGAGTGCATCCTCGATCTATTTTTCCCCTGATTCCAGTGCCCACCAATTCTCCCACTGCAGAATCAGTGCTCCAATCCATTGGGGAGGCGCATAAGACAGCTAAATGCAGTCTACAAAGGAGCAGAATCCGGAACAAGGAACAGGCGGACAAACACCGGCAGGATTGCCCCGATTGGAAACCGGGGGATAGAGTGTGGCTCTCTACCAAGTTCCTACCTCGATGGGTTTACCCTTCCAAACTTTCTCCTCGTTTTCTAGGACCTTTTTCCATTCTGTCTAAAATCAATCCTGTTTCTTTCAAATTGAAATTGCCTCCTCCTCTCAATCGCATTCACCCTGTTTTTCACTCCTCTCTTCTCAAGCCCTTCACTCAAGATCCCCACCAAAGACTCCCTCCTCGTCTTCCTATGCAGGGTTCTGGGGGTGCTGAGGAGTATGAAGTTGCGGCTATCCGTGACTCCAGATACTACAGAGGTCGATTAGAATATCTGGTCTCGTGGAAGGGTTACCCGGAGTCGGAGGACTCCTGGGAGCCGGTCTCCCACATACATGCCCCCCGATTGCTGAGCGGTTTCCATCGGTGTTTCCCGGGTAAGCCTGGGGGATTTCGTTTTGGAGGGGGGCATACTGTCATGCGCCGCCCAGCCGATTGGCGGGTACTTCCGCGATGGAGGCTCCGGCGCCGACCGTAATTCCAGCACGTTGTGTTGTTTGCGTGCAGTCACGGTCTAGTCTTCCTTCAACATGGCGATCGCTGGGAAGTATATAAGTCCTCCTCTCCCAGCGATCAATGCGTTGCAACCCCGTAGCTTCCGCTTCAACCTTTTGGGTGAGACGCTAGTTTTCCGCCTTGCGGCTTGGCCGCTCTGTCTTTTCGCCTTATCGCTCCTTGCGATACCTCTTGTTCTTCTGCTTCTCTTTCTCTTTATCTTTCTGGTTCTGGGTCAATTTCTCCTTCAGTTCCGGCGGCTCTCCCCTGCTCCTCAGTCTCTCTCTCTCCCTCTCTTTCTCCTGGTTCCCGTGCTTGAGCTGCCCTTTTTGTGAGAGCGCTTCCTGGTCTCCGTCGCCTTCGGCCCTGCTCTGCCACCTCAGCCCGCAGTGGCCGTCCATCTTCACTTCTTCGACTGTTGGTCTCTCGTACTTTCCCAAGAAGGACTTCTGTCTCGACCTCCTGCCTCGCAAGGGTTTTTTGTGCCAAGAAGGCTTTTTCCCTTGTCGCCTACTACGGGAGAGGAGTCCCAGGACTGCTTGTTTCAAGCATTCACTGTGGCTTCCTCTCGTGGTAGGCAAGTTTCTTCATCCACAAGAAGAGATTTCTGCGCACGTCGGCGTCTCAATACAGACGAATTGGAGGATTACCACTCAGGTGAGGAGGGGAAGGGAAAGGAATTGGACAACTACCTAGTAGACTGGAAGGGGTATGGTCCACAAGACAGGACATGGGAGCCTTGTGAGTACATCCATGCAACTCGCTTGCTTAGACAATTTCATCAAAACCATCCAAACAAACCAAGACCAGACAGAAGAGCCACCTTGAGAGGGGCCTTGGGGGGAGTGCTGTCATGATTCCTGCCCCTCATGTCCACAGCCCTCCAAGATGTCAGGCTGGAGCCAGGCCACAATCACCTTCATGGCCCTCAAGGGCCTCTCCATCCCTCCAAAGACCCACTTGGAGTCAGACTTGGCGCTTGTGGCTCCAGACTCACTCCCATAGGATAACATTGGGGATTGGACTTGTAGTGCATTGATGGGGACAAGATGGATGCCCCCACATATTTCGGTTCCCAGAACTGCATGTGCAGTCTAGTCTTTTGGGTGTGGTTCAGCCCAGAGACACCTGGGATACCCAGAGACTATTTAAGCCACGCCCAGGCTGAGAAACATGCTTTGTGTTTTCTGCACCTGCAGCGTGACACTCACTGTGTTCGGATCGGTCTCCAGTAGGCCTGCATCTTTCTTCTGCGCTCAGCTCCTGAAGGAACAAGAACACCGTTAGGAACAGCCTTACCTTACAGCACTTCTGCCCATCATTCATCGCTTCTTCTGTTCTGTGGGCATCTTCGGCGGTATCATTCCCATCCCGGAACGCCGCTTCCTAAGGAAAAGGGAAAAGAACAGAAAAAAGGCATTAGTAAGCATTCAGCAAATCTTCGCTTATTTTTTAAAGACTGTACGAGCTTCAAACGCTTACCTGAATCCCAGCCGCTCTGGGGGAACTCTGTCTCCTGAACTTCTCATCCATCTGCAAGAGGGAAAAAGCACTCCAGGTTAGCGTGGAAACATCTAGAGGCGCTGCATACCGCGCTTACTCACCGCATTTCTTCTTCATAACCGACATCCACGCTGAAAACGTTGCAGCACCTAAAAGACACAGAAAAAGAACTCAGTTCAATACAAATACGAAATGGTCGCATCGCGCATCGCGATCTCACTCACCTTCAGCACTACTCATCTCAGCAGCACGTCGCCATCCCCGGACACCGGCCATCATCTAAGGAAGGAAGGCAACGAAGTTAGAGAACTGTTCAAAAGACTCATTATACTTACTTGTCGGACTCTTGCCAGTGAAGTAAATAGGCAGCAACTAGCCTGCATCAATCAACGCGCCCCTGCACTGAAAGCAGGACGAAGGGCACACTTTCCAAGGAAACAAGGTGAGCTGTGGATCAAAGGGAGTTGTACCCCGGGGAAGAAGGGGTTCAAGCACACGGAGACAATAGGGAGTTAAACTCTACCAATCCTGTGTTTCAGGCCCAGTCTCCAGTCGAGTAGACTCCAGGGAAGGGTTCGAGGTCGTAAGAGGTCAGAACAGGCTGACTGACGTCCCCGTGGATACCAGGTGAGCGTTACAGTAGGGAACGAGTGCACAACGGCCCGGAAGGAGCCCCTGGAAGGAGGAGCGCGAGGGAGTACAAGCGGGAGGCGTGGATGGGACTTGTAATTTACCTGGAAGGATAGTATGCGTTAACAAGGCGATAGTACGAGAAAGAGGGGAGGTATGACACACACTTACCAAAAGTTCGGAAAGGCAGCGTTGAGACGCGCAGATCCGCGGTGGCGCGTCTATTTTTAAGGAGATGGCAAATCCTTGGAAACACTAGAGCGGTAACTCTGCACTGGCATCGGCCATGTTGGAATTACTCTTGAAGGAACGTTGCAGTGTTTTATGGACCACGTAGTTCAGAAAGGGCTGAAACAGCGAATCATGACAATGGTAGGCCCCTCGCAAATCCAACTTTGTATAAATCTGAGCGTGTTTCACCTGATCCAGGAGCTCTGGTATAAGTGGTAAGGGGTATTGTTTTTTTATTGTGATCTGATTGATTGCTCTGCAGTCAATACAGGTCCTTAAGTCCCCCTCCTTCTTAGGCACGAAGAAGAGGGGCGAGGAAGCAGGGGACATGGATGGGCGAATAAAGTCGTTTGCCAGATACTGATCCAGGTAAGTTTTAAGCTGTTGGTTTTCTTGCTCAGTTAGGGCATAAATCCGGCTGCAGGGAATTTGGGCTCAGGGCACGAGGTCAATTTGGCAATCATAGGATCTATGCAGGGGCAAAACATTGGCTTGTTGTTGGAAGACATCCTGGTAATCTAGATATTCAAGTGCTAAAGAGCCTGTGAGGCCCAGCACGATACCTTTCTTGGGTTTCAGGTTGATGACGTCTTTGTTGTAACAGGTGTCGGCACAGTCTTGAGGAAAGGTCAGAACTCGTTTTTGCCAGTTGATCCTAGGATTATAGGTCTACAGCCAAGGCATTCCCAGTATCATCTGGAATTGAGGAGCACTGATGAGATCAAATGTAATGTCCTCTTGATGCCCGTCCTGCAACAGAAGCTTGACTTTTTTCAGTGTATTGTATCACCGGTCCAGATGATAATGAGATGTATCCAATGCAGTGGCGTTTTCCGATTTCTGCTTTTGTTGAAGAGGAAGGCGTATTCGGATCGCCAGATCCTGGTCAATGTAGTTTCCCACTGCCCCACTGTCAATGTATGCCTCCAAGGCATGTATCTTTGACGGCTGCTTGTGATTCAGCAAGAGTACTGGAAGAACTAGATGTGAGGTCTGTAAGAATTCCTTTTTCTCGCTCGATACAGTGTATTGTATCACCGGTCCAGATGATAATGAGATCCATCCACTGCAGTGACGTTTTCCGATTTCTGCTTTTGTTGAAGAGGAAGGCGTATTCGGATCGCCAGATCCCGGTCAATGTAGTTTCCCACTGCCCCACTGTCAATGTATGCCTCCAAGGCATGTATCTTTGACGGCTGCTTGTGATTCAGCAAGAGTACTGGAAGACCTAGATGTGAGATCTGTAAGAATTCCTTTTTCTCGCTCGAAAAGTGGACCCCTACACTTGCCGGGCATTGGAGTTTCCCGAGTCCTGTACTACTTCTTCCTCGTTGTTTTTGTCCGTTGCCCCCACCATTTTCTTGGGAGGTTTCACCGGGCAATCGCAGAGAAAATGACCTGCTTTACCACAATAAGATTTGTTGCTATCTTCTTTTTACTCTTTCCGCCTTGGTTAGAGGGCTCCGTAACCCACCGATTTGCATTGGTTCCGACTGTTCATGTGGGTCTTGCGGGGTCGCACAAAAACTGTCCTTCCCACGGTTCTGGCTCGGTCCATTTTCCTATTCTGCAACCTATGATCGAGTTGCACTGTTAGACCTATGTAGTCCGCACACCCCTCCGGTGGATTCACAACTTGAGCCAACACATCCTTAATTACCCCACGTAACCCTCGATAAAAGAGCGTAGTTCTTTTCTCTTCTGGCCAGGTGGTTTGGGCTACGAGACGATTGAGGGTTGCAATGTAGGTTAATAAATCTTGATTCCCCTGTCCGAGTGACAATAAATCATTGTTCAGAGCTTGCCCTTGAGTATGTCGGGCAAACAATTTCTCCATCTCGTGTTGGAAATCCTCAAAGTTCCAAAGCAAAGGATCATCTTGGGTTACCAATGGTATTGACCAGTCCGCTACGTTGCCTCCTTGGTATGGGAGTACGAATGCAACTTTGGCTTGGTCATTAGGAAATGCTCCTGGTCTGCATAAGAAATTCAAGCGACATTGGTTCATGAATATGGCAAACTTGTTTGAATCGCTGTTGAACCGTTCTGGCGGGGCTAGACGAACTGCCCTGGAAGAACTACCTGAACTGGTGTTGATTGCGGTGGCGGAGAAGCGTGGGCTATCCCAGGCAAGGGAACCTGTCCTGCATGTGCCTGTAGCATTTGTCTTGCCAAGTCATCAGTTCTTTCTCGAGTTACAATAAGATCCCTCCTTAATGTACTGCCCTCCTGTCTTGAAGCATGTACTTCAGCCCGTAATTCCCCCAGTAGTTGGGCCAACGCCAACAGATCTGTCTCTGAAGCTTCCATAACGCCCAGGCAGAGAGTTTTAGAGGCTTTGCATTCTGTTACGCTCACCTTGTCTCTGTGGAGGCATTGGGGCATGGTTGCAGCCCTCCCAGTGCTTATATCACCCACTTCAGGTTTCTCCCCCTGCGGACAAGCTGCGGGTGGCGACAATTGGTGGCACTGCTCCTGCATGGATATGAGAAAACGTGAGTGCGCTGATTGGTGACTGTTGTACCTCCCAAACCCTTCGACCCCAGGTGCGATTTCTGTGGGCACGTACCGGCTCATAAGGCTCACCTGGTAAGTATGGAGGATGAGCTCTCCATCTTGCTACTTCTGGCAGGGGCGCTTGTAGATGGGATCTAGTTGCTTCACTGATCCCTGATAGGTATAGTCCAGTACAGCTGCAACTATGCTCCTCCTGGTTGGTGGTAAGTGTCTCTTGTCTTTTCCTCTTTCTATTTTCTGTCTTGGTATTATTGTTCTCAATGTTGTTCATTCCTGAATAACATTTTCTCTTCTGCTTTCTTCGAATTAGATGGACTTGCAGCCCAACAGCAGCTGTGGAGACTCGGAATGCGGCCGGGATGAAGATAGGTGATACCGCAATGTCCGACAACAGGTAAGTGATAGTTTAAGGTAAAGCGTGAGGTTTAATGGTAGCGCAACCTTAAACTTAATGTCTGTTAAGTGCCTAACCTTGCCTTTCGTTATTATTTGCAGGTGCTGGGGTCGCGGGTGGAGCGCGTCGTGCTGCGGTATCAGGATGAAGATTCCAGCGTCCCTAAAGAATGGAAGATGAGCCGTGGTGCCGGATGAAGATGCATGCGCTCCGGGAGATGTTTGAAGTTGAGCCACGATGTCCAAATGAAGATGCCTGCGCTCAGGGAGATGAAGGTGAGCCGCGGTGCCAAGAAGATGATGTCCAGAGGGACCACGAAGACGCGCACAGGTGAGAGCAGGATCCCGAAGGTGGTAAGTATGGAGGCAGATGACAGGACTTCTAAAGGTAAGTAGAATCACAGGCGGCGGTGAGCGTTACGCTGCATGTAAATGCAGAATAACGCGAAGCGTCTGCCTCAGGGATCAGAGCAGCTTATATAGCTGTGATCGTGGGCACGCCCAGTAGGCTTGGCTTGCCTGCCACACCCTGCCACTCCTAGTGAGTCAGCTCGTGCTAGGCAACCCAATAGCAGTAGCCCCACCCAAGTGTGCACGTTGGGCTACTTTAAAGAGGAAAGTTCCAATGTTAAATATATGGTGCACCCAAAATGGGGTGCTATGTCCATAATAAAGGTCTTTTTTGACCCAAATGAATGTCTCGTTTATTGTTCTTTATGAGCTTGGCGCCTGACTATGTCCATCCAGGCCCCCTTTGTGTGTGACCCTGTAAGGTCTGTGTCCTTGGCCGGATGACCATGACATTCTCCTCTGAACAAGAGTACCAACAGCAGCCCTAGACATGTGTTTCGGTCTGGTTGGACCTCATCAGTAGGGTGGAGCTGTGCCTCTCTAAGAATAGTGAGCAAGGGGTCCATGTCTGGATTCCTATAGTAATTTAGGGTGATACCCAAAGTTATTTAAATATGCAAATTAACAAGCGGGGTCCTGGGAGTCCCTCTGCCAGACATCAGTCCTGGTTACGAGAGACTTACCCAGAGTCTTTAGCTCACCATCTTTCAGAGTGAAGAAATATCCCAAACCTATCAGTCTTTGTCCTGCCCTAGGGCAGTCCAGCACTGAAATGCTAGGCAATTCTCCTCTGAACAAGAGTGCACCTCATCAGTAGGGTGGAGCTGTGCCTCTCCAAGAATAGTGAGCAACGGGTCCACGTCTGGATTCCCCTAGTAACTTAGGGTGAGTCCCAAAGTTACAATGCACGACATACAGAATTATGAAATTAGGTTTAAAAAAGATTTTAGGACCACATAAAAATATGAGTAAGATGTGTGGAGTATGAATGAAAATGAGTTATACAAATGTTTTGTTTTTACTGTGGGCTAGGCCTCAAAGTTTGTAAAAATCTGCAGGGCTGCAGTGTGTGTCTACGTAAGGTATTCATACGTTAAGTAGCTTGGCTGCCAGGAATTGCTGATGAGGAAGAAAGGAAGACTTTGCAGAATCCATTGTATGGCAAGAACAGTTTTGGATGAGCTCTGCCGGTATCCAGTAACCAAGTCGGGAGTATTTAAGCTCCAGGCCCAGCATCTGTCTTCATGACCTGGGAGCCAGCCACGGACGACAGAATGCTAGTCGGAAATGGCAGTCCTCTGCCATTCCCCCAATCCTCATAATCTGTAAAGATTAAAATGTGTTTTCTCTTGCAAGATAGATTCATGACCTTAATTCCCTAGAGGGGTGTATTTACTCTGTTAAAGCGTGATCAGTGGGTACCCCAAAATATTTAAGGGGCTCCCCTGTAAGTTGGAGTTTGCTTTTACTTTGCAGGACCCTCTTTACCACTGCACAGCCGCTGAGATTCATGGATGGCAGCGATGTCCTCCCACTGACCCGACAATATAGCATGTACCGCTGTCATGTTGATGCATCTGCCGTAGTCGCAGGGGCGGTATGCAAGCGTCCATTTGGACTTAAAAGACTATGAAGTGAGCTTGGCAATAATCAGGAAGGGGTTTTGCCTGTCCCGTGGTGAGCCTCCCTCTGAGACCAACCAGCGAGGGGGGGCTTTAATCAAGTAATAAAGCTCAGCTTCCCCAGTTAGGAACGGCACTCACCCAGCCCAGGATCTCCTGCAAGGGCAGGCAGACCGATGAGTCTTTTGGTTGGGGAGCTTTGTCCTAATAAAATATGGAGATGATTGATGCAGGGGGAAGTAAGAAACTTTTGATTTTAATAAAGCTCAACTCCCCCCATCAGGAACAGCTCTCCCCCAGCCCAGGAACTCATGCAAGGGCCATACATGCCAACATTGCGACGTACCTGGGAGGGGGATTTCCCCAAGGAAATCGGGAGACATGCATTTTTCCATAGGAATGCATTGTGGCTATGGTTATTTTAGGTGGGAGACTGTGAAAAATGACAATATTTTTTACTGAAAAATCGGGACTCTCCTGCCTAAATCAGGATGGTTGGCATGTATGAAGGGCAGGCAGAGCAATTAGACTTTTGGTTGGGGAGCTTCGGCCTGATAAAATATGGAGATGATTGATTCGAGGGGGAAGTATGAAAATCGTGATCGAGTTGGCTCGTCGCTGTTTAAGGAGAAATGTTTTTTATTGCAAATATGTTCGGAACCAAGGATTAATAATGTAACCAAAGTGTGATTTTCAATGCAGTATGGATAAGAAGTACAACTGAATAAATGTGATAGTGTATATATGAAATACACCTGCGGCCTTTTAAGCCACAAAGAATAAGATGGGTAGTGACATGTATTCTCAATTTTAGCTTGCGTCAAATCTAGACAGGATTATGTATGGTAGCATGTACCACACTTAGATGGAATTCTTGACTTAATCCTGCTTCGCATCTAGACATGTTTATGAATTTTAGCATGCACCACACTTAGATGGAAATTCTTGAATTTAGTTTGTGCCGCATCTAGACAGGACTATGAATGCTAGCATTCACCACACTTAGATGAAACTGTGAATGATGACGATCATGATCACTAGCCTTCCTCATATCTAGACAGAATTTTGAAATTAGCAAGCGCCACACACTCAGAAGGAATAGTGAATGATAGCAAACATCACACCTAGACACAAGCGCAAGGACTGAAAGGCCAACTAACCAATCCACTAACAATCTCTTCTCTCTGTATACACCGCTCAAACTCTAACCAAACACAACCACAACTCAATCCGCACAAACTTCACTACACTGCAACAACAAAACAAACCGCACATAGACTTGCAAAACAGCACATGACAACTATGGACCGCAAACACCCTAAGCCCAACCAACGGACCCACCGGGCTGAGGCTGCCAACAGCAAATCACTGCTCTCTTGCACTTTTCCAGCTTATTCCCACTAATTCACCCATAGCTCTCAACTCACCCGCTTTTGGCGGGTGTCACCCGCCCTGAAAGCAGATGAATCACCCGCCAAGTCCCTCATTCGCCCATTCACTTCTATGGCGCTCTCACCCGCCAAAAAGAAAATCGGGTGTTTTCACCCGCCTTGGTGACAAAAAAGGTTGGGAGCTATGAATTCACCCCCTCCCTATTTCAGAGCCGCCAGAGCGCCAGGGGACCACTCCGATGGAGATAGTGCACTGTATAAATATCCTTTAACATTAACATATTGCTGTAAAGGCCATGCTGCAGGTGTTTGTAATACATCATTACCAGAAAAGTACTGTGGTTGGGGGAGTTATCACACTCCACTCAAACTTGTAATAAGGTCCAATATTAATAAAACTAAATTACGAAATGATCCTTTCCTTTCCAGTAGATCCTGTTTTTACTTTAATGTAGGTTTCCGTTATCTTGTAGGAGGGATTACCCACGCCCACAGGAACAATTATCAAATACTTTTTTTCTAAATTTTCCTTTACTTTATTCACTCACAATCGCTTTTGGTGGACCACTGGCAGTCATAAGGACTGCGTCTGACTAAATGTGCCATGTGTCGCTCATGAGACGCTTGCTGCCGCCTGCTCACGGTGAGTTGTTTCCAGGAAGCGCGGGCTCACCGCCACTTACCCAGCATTCAGTTCAGTGCTTTGACCGAGCCTCGAGTCCTCCAGGGAGGCCGGCCCACTGAGCACCTATCCCAGTGTTCACCGCGGCACGCGCGTGCCTTCTTTGCTCATTTTTCCTCTGTAAGTCAAGGAAGATGGAGGATCGGAAGGGGGAGTGAAGCTGAAACCGGAAGCAAGGAAGGGGTTGGAGGGGCTACGAGAGGTCAAGGCTGATCCATCACGGAGCAGTGGCATGGGGCAGCAATGATTACGAGCCGAGTCCTACAGAGACTCCCCACGAAGGCTGGGCTGAAAGCCTGACATATACACAGGGTTGGCCAGGGAGAGGCCGAAATATTCCGATCCCGGGTTAAGTCCTTAAAGTAAACCAAGGTACTGGGATGAGACTGCCTCCGGGGCTGCTCTGAACCTCCCAGCAGGATGACGGAACCTGCAGCCGGCGGGGGCGTTGGTGGGGCTGGAAACGCCAATAACAACCACCAGCTGCCCCGGGCTCGGCCGCCCGGCCTGAACCAGAACCCACTGATCTCGGTGCGTGACCGGCTCTTCCATGCGCTCTTCTTCAAGATGGCTGTGACGTACAGCCGGGTGCTGCCAGCCTCTTGCAGGAGGGTCCTTGAATTCTGTGTACTGCTAAAGGTGAGGCATAGTGTTGGAGTGAGTTGACACCTCAGACGAGTGATCCAAGGTGTTGTTTACCCAACGCCACTTAGCTCGATGTCTGTCTAATGTTGATTGTGAGGCACAATGGTGGAGACAGCGTTGGTTAGTGCTCGCTAATTTTAGCGTCCTTTTATTGACATTGCTTTTAAAAGGCAGCGCAGTATGTTGCGGTGTTGCAAAGCGAGCATATATAGGCTAAATCTCCAGTTTTGGCCAAATAATGCTATTCCAAAGAACAAGTGAGCTAATTGTAGTGGTGCGAAATGAGTTAGGCGCTGTAGTTCTGTTTAATGCGAGCTCCGTTGGAAGGTGCGGTGGGAACTGACGGCTGCTTCCTTCTCCCCCTCCGAAAAGTGGGTTGAGGTTGATGTACTACTATAGCGGAACCTCTAATCGCTGTTGATGCTTGTAGTATCTTTGCTACATCAGCGAAATTATTGTGTTCATTGTATGTCTGTGATAGCGCATGTCTGTCAATGGTAATCATTTGGGATAGAGGGTGCGGGAATGGCAAGAGCTGTACTTGAACGCCACTCATTTCTTCCTCACCATATACCAGCCTTTTTTTTTAGATACCTGCATAGCACCCATCTCCTGGAGGGTGATGGGCTTGCAGGGGAGCAGACATTTGCCTGAGGATACCGCAATCGTCCTTTTTGTAGGGAAAGGACATATTGATGAAGTGCATATACCTTGTGGCTTACTTGAGTCTCTTATTGTTCCTGACCTTTCGTTTCTTGTGGTGATGGATCGTTTTGTTTCCGTTCTTGTCTGTGATCATCTTTGTGGCGCCTCCAAGTGTCAGTGTTTCTTTTTAATCCATCGTGTAAGCAGTAAATTGTGTTGCCCCGTTTCTGGGACTTGAATTGGAGGGCAGAATTCAGATAACGTATCTTTGTTTTCATTAGGCAATCGGGTTTTTAGTTTCTTCTTAATTTCCGGGATCTATGTCTATGATCGAATCTGTGTTTGTACCTTTATCATCTATGTCAAGTGAAACATTTCCTTGCAGGTCCGGTATCAATGCTTTGCTTTTTTGTTGTGCACAAGTCAGAAGAACCAGTTTCTTTTGTTATGATATGCTTTATAGATGACGTGATCTGTATCCAGAAGGGAGCTTTATATGCCCATGTTTACTAGGCAACACAGGCACACGTGTTAACGTTGATGGGTGCAATTCAGGGTTCTGCTCCTTTTAGTGTGTGTGTAGGAAGGGGATTTCAATTGTGGAGTGATCGTAGCTTAATCTGGGCGTAGTACAGTGTGTAAACTAGTGTTTGAGCATGTTAGTGAGGGGAAACTGGTGTTCTGCGGACATTATTTTCGGAGTCAACATAGCAGCTAGAGCTGTGGGAAACTCCTTGAGAAGCAGGCATAAAACAATGCTTACCATCCTGCTAGACCTGCAGGTTGAGTGATTTGTTTGATCTATTTGGCTTAAAATAAATTAACTTGATATCTCAGTGCGGGCACTGGACTGGCTGACCACCTTCCTCACTGACGTCCCTCCTGGGTTCTTTCTCCTCACCCACTTTTAACGCCACCTGTGGCGTTTCCCAAGGCTCTATCCTTTCGCCTTGGCTCTTTAACATCTAGCTCTCCCATCTTGCTAAACTTATCTCCACTTTCTCCTTGCACTTCGAGTGTTATGCAGATGACACCCAACGCTACCCTCTGCATCTCTTCCGACTTCCTCTCCCATTCCCAATTGCCTGTCCGCCATCCAGTCTTGGTCTACCTCTAATTATCTGTCTCGATGCCAGCAAGACTGAGATTCCTCCTATCGGGACTCCTATTCCCTCTTTTCTCCCTTCTCTCTGGCCACCCTCGATGGCATGTCCCCCAGAAACCTGGGAGTTATCTTCGACTTGTCTTTCATTGCTCACATCTTGGACCTTGCCAAGTAGGCTGGTTTCCAACTCTACCTCCTCGGGCATTCGCCCTTTCCTCACTTTTCTCCAGAAGCTTCATGTTGCAAGTGCTCTGGCACTCTCCAGGCTGGCCTACTGTAACAGCCTCTTCCACAATCTACCACCTTCTTCTCTCCACCCCTTCCAACTCATCCTAAAAAGGGCTGCAAGATCTATCCTTGGTCTCAAGCCCATGTTCCATATCTATCCAGCTCAAAAATCTCTCCACTGGCTCATGGTTGCTGCAAGGATCACATTTAAATCCCTCTGCATCATCCATAAGGCTGTCTGGGCCCCGGACCATGCTATCTGCAACTTGCTGTCACCAAATATTTTCCTTCCAGATCCCTCTAATCCTCTGGCTGCAACTCTGTTTGTCATGCACTTCTCTAAGTAGAGAGCGGGTGGCAGTTTCCCCGGCTGGCTCCCTCCTTTGGAACAGACTCCCCCTTTCTCTCTGTTTTGAGTCGGATCTCCTCTAATTCTGCAAGCACCTCAAGACTCTCTTCTCTTCCTCCTTCCCATGCTAATCCCCCACAGTCGCTGTGATTGGTGGCCTGGGCCCTCGTGTCCTTCAGGGTCCTGGCCTTTTGTCCAATAGCCCAGTCTCCAGCCGCCCCTTGCCTTTGGGCACAAACTGGCCTGTGTTGTCTTACATGCCTGCACTTACTGTATTGGCTGATGACCTCTCTTCCACCAAGGGGTCCCTGCCTGGCACTTACCTGTTGCCTGTGCAACTGGCTGTTCACCCACAACCCCCTTCGTAGAACCTCTAGCACGCTACAAATGTTCACAAGGCTTAGTAGGACTGCTATTGTATTTTCTCATCACTGTTGTCGTATTCCATTGTCTTGCTGTTCCCATGTTCCTTCCATTTGTTCTGTGAGCGCTTTTAAACACAATTTCTTGATGTGTAAGACCCTTACAAATGCCCAATAAAAGATACAAAAATGAAATCAATTTTACATCAAAATATCGATTCCTTCTTCCAACCCACCACAGTTGGAAGAAATCTTAAAGTTAAGGCTTCAGTTTGTGTTTGGAGAAATAATCCCATACACAATGGTCTATCAGCCGAGCCCTCTTTGGCCATATAAAAATAAAAGCACTAAATAGTGCAGGTTATTCCCAGAAAGAATATGGTTGGCTGCAAACTGATGCAGAATTATATTCATAAGAGTAACGCTGCATGTGTAAACCAAGTCAATCCTCTATGCACACAGTGCAACTACTCACTAATGATTAGTGTCTTATTGCATGACTACATTGGCAGAGCAGGTTTCGAAATTTGAGGGGAGCTGGGGGCTATTTAGCTCCTGCTTGTAGCTTAAAAGAGCATGGTTGGCTCCCAGGAGCTACTTTTGGCTCTACAGGGCAACTGATGCAGAATAAACGCACATATGTGAATTTAAATCTGTGCGTTTGGGACAATCTATAAATAAACATTTAGACGCATCTAAAAAATCATGAAAGCCTAACTGGTCATAAATAATGGACAAAGTGATGTGCTCACATCAATCTTATGTGGTAGTTGGGTTTGTGTAACTCTGTGTTCTAGCTCCTGGTCCATGTTTAAGGTTGGATAACCAGGACTTGATTTTAGCTCCAGCTTATCCCAATTGCGATCCCTGCATAGGTTCTCAGAAAGGGCTACAGTCTACTGCCTACTGTTGGCTCGATATACACTCATGAAAAAAGATGAGCAGTGCCACTCCTGAATATAAATGAGCTTGGGTGTTGGCTGTCTCCAAGATAACCATACTTGATGGACCACATATCTGTTTTGAGTTTCAACATTGGGTAACTCATCTGTCCCTTTCACAGAAGATGGGATGGTTGGATTGTAGCTGCAACAGCAAGAGATGCCACAGGCACAGGGCTGTGGCTCCAGTGCAGCTTCACTTCCTTACCAGCCCTTCACTTATTATCATTCCTTTAAAAATGTTTAAAGAAAGTGAGTTGATGATGCAAGGCCCTTACTACTTTCTCAGATTTCTTATATTCATTCTCTTTAATAGTGCGGTACTTCCAATGAACGCTCAGCAGGCCTCCACTCCATGTCCTCACGGACTACAATGAATTAGTTGTGCATTTCTGTGCTTACTGTGAAAATCAGTTGAACTTTGAGCATAGTGGAGATTGTCACTTTCTGCTTTACTTGGGGTCTGGTGGGTCCCATCTAGACTTTTCAAGGCATACAATAAGTAGTGTTTTAGAGCAATTTGCCATGCAATTCTGTAGGTTTGCTAATTAAATGGGCCACTTGTGTAGCAAAGACAACTATTTAAGTTATCCTGTTAAATGAAAGAACAGCTCGTCCTGCACCCCTCTTGCCCGCAGGCCTCTCTCCACCCTTTTTTCCTCTGTTCATTGCAGTAATCCTCTCCTCCACTCTTAAGTGCCAAAGGCCTGTGTGGGAGTGCTAGTCAAGAATATTTTTTCTTCAATAATTGTAAGCCAGAAGTAATCGGGATGGCACTTTTATTAAGCCAACTATATCCTACCTGCAAAGACACGTATTTGTTAACTTTATAGTTTTTAAAAGACAGTCATGCAATTCCATTCCTTGCATAATTGCAGTATTGCTACTGGAAAACACTGCCTTGTCTCCATGATTTACAGTAAAGTTTAGGTTAGTATATCTAAATCTCAGTGTCGACTAGATTTCATTTTGCTGGGCAAGATGCATCATATAGATGAGTGAACACCTTTGAAAATGTACATGATTACACAGTCAAATACTTTTAATGGCAAACCTAGTTCTGTGATGCACTGGTTGCATACATCTGCAACTGGTGCTGAACCCATGAGTGGATCCTATACTCCTGGACATTCTAGCTTATCACTCTGCTTTATACCAGCTACACTGAAGGTGAGAGGGCCACAAATGACAATGTTCCACCTAGTTTGTGTAGTTCTCTGCCTGCTATACCATCCACTCTGCGTAGTCTTTCCTTCCTCTTAATGAATACACAAAACTAACTAGATATGTACGCAAGGTAGTGATGAATATTTCCATCCAGTCTTTACATCTATAGATATGCTGCAATATCCTAGTCTCTTGAGCTGACTTTGCTCTACAACTGTGATTGCTTTGTTGACTACGATTGCCTTGTATAATAGCAGAAACACGAGATAGGTGGCCAAACTGTTTTCAGAGTCTTTTTATCATATCCATTTGTGTCCAATTCATGCAGCTAACCTTTAACAGACACTCACCCAGGGCATGCAAAAAGTCTACTTACCCACTTAAATAATCGAGTAGATTTTATGAAGGGCGAGTAACATTTGCATGGGACGTTTGAATCTTTTATTTCATATTTACTTTGTTTGCAGTGAATGTCAAATAAAAGTTTCACTGTGCCTGGCTGGCCTCTGGGTGACAGCAGTGTGCCAAGCATGGTGGGTTTTTGGTGACATGCACCATTTTAACAAAAGCGTGTTTACATTTTTGTCATCGGTTGCCAGGGGCAGAGTGCCTTTCTCTTAGGTCGAGTAGGTAAACTGCAATTCCGCTAGACCTGCAGGTCTGGTAACTTAAAGAATTTGCAAGGCCTGACTCTTTGACTAATGTCTTACTTCAGGGATGCATGAAAATGCTGTGATTCTCATTAATACTCATATTCTGTCTTGGGTCCAAACAACTTATGGTGACATTACAAATATTAGTATACCATTGCTAATCAAATGGGTTTGTTTGCTAATCAAGAACATTTTAATTAGTAAACACTGATAAACCATTTTTGGAAACTAATGTATGCCTTGCCGTTGACTGTGTTCAGCAGTCCTTTGGCCCCATAGACACATTTCGGCTCATCGACCAGGCTGCTTTCTGTGCTGTGACGTTTCCCAGCTCCATGCCCCACCATCAGAAAGCCATTAAGCAAACCGCTATTGGCAATATGTTTATTTTTCAAACCCCTCCCATTGCTTCTCCTTCAATACCAGTGCTTGGGCTCTCAAGTCTGCCACATCTTGGGTTCATAGTTGTCTAATAATTGTTTAGTTATTTCTAAGTTTTTTAATTAGGAAAAACTCTTGTGTTCAAGCCTATAAACTGAAAACAGGGTTCGAAATTAAGATTCGATGAGCGGGAGCTATTGGCAGAAGCTACTGCAGGTGAACCATGAGCACCAGCAGGTGGTACTTTAACTTGTTACCCATTATGTACGATCCATTGTCTATGTACGATCCATTGTCTATAAGTGTGTATTAGATGTGTTCCAATTCTTCTTTATTCACTGTCTTAAGTACCCCATGTTAATGTGTCACATACATGTTTGTAAGGCACCAGGTGGCCAGAGGAACGAAAAGTAGCTCCTGTTAACTGTTGCTTTAAAGCTGACCAGACTCTCCTATGCTAGAAGCGGGAGCTAAATGGCCTCCAGCCCCCCTCAAATTCGAACCCTGGAAAATATACATAAATTGATGACTATCGGTGCTTTAACAAGGTATTTGCAAACTCAAATTATTCCTGTGCAGACATGGCGTCTGTAGCCAAGAAGTCATCCGCCAAGTTGCATTGTGGACATTGGCGGGCTGATGTGGAGTGTTTTGTCCTACTGAATAGTGTGCGATCATTACTGTACCATACAAGTTCTATGATGAAACTACTTGTAGGCCTCGGTGACAGCTCTTCTGTCTTTAAGAGCAGCCCCCGGCAGGCAGTCTGCTTAGTTTTCAGTATGTAGCTACCTCAGTGTGGTTTGCTGAGTACCCGCTGACCCAAACCACCTTCATAACTGATTAAATGGAAGACTGTCACAGACCGACTTCCAGGTGTTTGTGATTAACCAGTTGCATTTCCACCATCAACATTTCACAAGGGACACTCGACCACAGGGTAGAGTACTGTGAAATTGGAACTCAGCCAGATTGTGGTAGTAGTAGTGTGTTTTGCAAACCCTAGCAACATCACAAGAAAAATGTGTAGCTCATGGTAGGGGCTCAAGTCAGAGTGGAGAAAAAACTCAGCGACTGTCACCTCAGAGAGCTGTCGGGGAGTCTCCGCAAAGAGGCATCACTTTGCCCATCACTGATTGCCCAGGCAAGGCTGGCTTGTGGGGTCCCCCCCTAACCCCCCTTTTATTTTTACTACCTAAACCCCAAAAAAAAAGTACAAATAAAAAATAACACATTTGGATTTTATTTTTCGACATGATTTTTTTCAACATTTTTGCATTCCACTTTTTATTTTTGATATTATAACTGGATACCGGTACATAACATACACTTACTCTTTATTCTTTTCCTCTTGTTCCTTGGCCTAATTGTTTACAGCCCCAGAGCTGCCTCATTAATGAGTTTATTTGAAGTAGGCCTGAGCAGCACGTGGTCATCCACTGTAACCATTCCTCCACAGCCCCACTTTCGGGCACGTGGAATCACTAGGATTTTCTCTGTGCCCCAGGGGGCATGCCATTTCTGCTTTAAGGCCACATGCTAACATTTACTTGCCTTTGCTGACCATAATGGCTAATTTTCCTTGGGTGTTGTATAGCATGACATCAGCTAAATATGATGGTTTCTCCGTCCTAGGCTGTTTGGTGGGAATGGGTGGTGGGAGGGGGGGGTTGAGGGTTGACGAGTGCAAACTACTATATGGGTTTTATATTGCGATCTGATCCCTCTGACTGGTGCTCTTAAGTCGCCCTACGCGCATGAGTAGGCATGGGACTGCAATCTGATGGAATGATAGAGTAGATAAGAGTGGTTGGTCTGGATTGCGCTATGTGCAGCTGGGTTTATATACAGATTGTACGGTGGAAGCTGGAGTGTGAAGGACTTGGTTATTGAAGTTAATTTCTTTTGTGGTATTTTGCTGTGATTCATTGGTTGCTCGGTTTATCAGGGGGTCCTCAATTATGGCTCTTTTGAGTAATGTCCCTGTGAGTTCCTCCAAGTAACATGGGTGCCGCAGTTGACCAAGTTAGGTGAACAACAGAGTTTTTAGCACTTTCCTGAAGGTCCAATAAGACTGTTCGTCCTGCAGGTTAGATGGGAGTTGGTTCCACTGTGTGGTAGCGATTGCTGGGAAGCTAGATCCTCTTGCTTTAGCCCATTTAAATTTGGGCTGGGTGATGCGGAATGCATAGGCTGCTCTGGGTGGTCTGGAAGAGTATTGGCGATTTTTTTTTTTTGTTTTGTTTTTTTTGTTTTAGATAAGTACAGTGGGGCGTCTACGGATAGGCATCTATGCATGATAGACGAGGATCACTCGAATCGGGAGCCAGTGGGCATTTTCTCTTACTGCAGTGGTATGGTCAGCTTTATGGATATTCAGTGCAGCTCTGAGGGCGTTATTCTGAATGATCTGCATCTTCCGAATATTGATATTAGAAGTACCTGCAAATAGGGCATTACAATAGTCAAGCCTGGATCCTATGGTGGCTCGGGCTGTACAGGCAGCTGTCGAGAGGGGCTGGGGGAGGCGGCTGAGAGGAATGGTCTGGAGGCATTGATTAGTTTGGTAGTATAGGCGGCAGTGGAGGCAATGGCACTAACCTGTTGTGACAGCAAAAGTGTTGCATCCAGATACAGTTGACCTCCTAAGATCAGATGGAGTTTCTTTGCACTGAAGCATCTGCTACCACTAGGTCTTGCACAGGTGCATTTATTTTATCCTATCAAATTTCAAACTCTTTAGTCGTTATTTTAGTAGTTATTTTGTAAATTTTTGTTTTTTAAACATTCTTTTTATACCTATTGTCGGGCTACGTGTTCTGTAGCAGGTGTTGTCTGTTAGTATTTGGGCAGGGTCATTCACGTTTATAAACGCTCCCTACATTGAAGGACATTAATGGTCTTGTAAAAGTAGTGCCTGGTCGATGTCAGTGATGCCACTTCATGATCCCCTCTACAAAGTTAAGAGCAGGGTGCTAAATTTGCACTAGCCATTGACTTGACCAAGATATGGTGTGCTGTGTGTGTATGTATAAAATGGAGTTGGCAAGGGAATTTTTTTATTTAAAAAAAGTTTGCTGGTTAGCATGTTCCCCCAATGAATAGGCAATAGCCGCTGTTGCAACCAATCACTAATGGACTCGACTGTCGGGAGCGTTTTTTTCCACTGAAGTGTAATGATTAATATTTTGATATTATGATGCTGATTTTGAAGTTTTTGCCCCACTTTTTATTTACTTATATTTTGTATATTTTCAACAGCAAAGACACAATTAGAAAAACACCCCTTCAATCTTGCAAAACTTTACCAATTCCCCTCCCCCTGCAGGCAGTTAGAATTGTGCAACCTAGAAGAAAAGCAGGCGAGGCCCACCAAGGAGCTTAAGTTCCCGGAGCTGAGGGCACCATTGATATATTATATGGCATTTATAAGGCGCCTATACATAAGTGTTTTAAGGCGCGACGAGGCAAGGGAGGGGGAACAGAGGGAAGACCGCGATCCTACTATCCCAGGTGTCATTCAGATCGCGCAAGTGCATGGGAGGGGTCAGTGCAGTACATGGGATAAATAGAATAAATAACAATAAGTACGGCCAGTAGGTGGCAAGTGCAGACATCAGGTGTCGAGTGCTGGTAGTGGGACTGTAGGGATACAGAAAATAGTCCCCAAGTGCGGGGGTTGCCAGGAAGGCAGTGCATGTGTGTGTGTGTGTGCGTGACTGGTGGGGGAGGGACCTGGGCCAGAGATCAGAGGGTTGCCAGATAACCAGTGCACAGGCGGTCAGCAAGGAGGAGAAAAAGCAGAAGCAAAGAGAGAGGTTTTGTGGTGTTTCCGGACAGGGAGGCTGTTCCAGAGGGAGGCTCCAGCCGAAGAAAGATTTACCACCAACACCTTGCTTGGAGAAGCGACTGACCCTCAGGGTGTTTGAGGCGGTTGAGCAAAGAGCTCGAGAAGGAAGATATTTAGGTAGAGCGAGTCGAAGATATTGAGGCTCCAGAAGATTTAATTCCTGGTGAGATACGATCCCTGGGCTTGAGGCCAAGGACAAGTCTTGCAGTCCTGTTCTGGATGAGTTGCAGAGGGCGGAGAGTAGAAGCAGGCAGATTTAGATTGAGGCTGTTGCAGTAGTCCTGCCTAGAGTGAAACAGAGCTCTGGAGACAGTGAGCCTCTGGGGGAAGGATGGGAAGCAAGAATAACTCTAAGGATGTATGTGCAGCTGGTAGTGTGACTTCTTAGAGACGTCGGAGATATGAGGAGAGAAGGAGAGTGTGGAGTCGAAGATGACCCCAAGGTTTGTAGCCTCGCAGGTGGGAGCAGGATGAGGGCCAAGAGAGGCAGGCCAGAGAGCGACAGGAAAGGAGGGAGCCGGTGTGCCTATGAGGAGAATCCTGGTCTTGCTGGCATTAAGGCAGAGAACGCAGGCGGCACACCACTCCAGACAGAGACGAAAGGAGAAGAGGTGGCTGAAGGTAGCCTGAAAATGAGCTGAGTGTCATCTGCATAGCACTGGAAGTTGGGGCAGAGCGTGGCAGTGCAGTGGGCAAGAAGTGCCAGGTATTGGTTGAACAGCCAGGGAGAGAGGTTAGACCGCTGGGGAACACCATAGGTAGAGATGGAGGAGAAGAAGGAACCAAGTTGAACCTCGGTGGGTCGGTCAGAAACAAAAGAAGTCAGCCACGCCAGGGCCTGACCGGTGATCCTCATGTTCTCGCTGGGACGGTTGAGCATGGCATGGTTGACCGTGTCAAAGGGAGAAGAGATCAAGTAAGATGAGGGTGTTTGACTCAAGGTTCGAGAGCAGGTCGTCATGGATGTTCAGCAGAACAGTTTCCGTGCTTGTGGCAGCTCTGAAGCCAGACTGATGATCATGGAGACAACCAACAGATTCAGTGTGAAGATTTATCTGAGAAATGGCCAGCTTTTCCAAGAGTTTGCCCAGGAAAGGAGTGATGGAGATTGGGTGATAGTTAGCTGGGCAGGACGGGTCAACAGAGGGTTTCTTAGGGAGGGAAGACTCCAGTGGCGAATGAGTGGTTGCAGAAGTCGGCCAGGGCAGGAGCCAGGGAGTCGATGTGGTCCTTGATGGATTTGGAGGAACTGGGATAAACCTGTTTTTGATGAGATTTTCCTAGATCAGACATGTCTAGAAACCTCGTCTGGGGAGAACAGGGGCAAGGCATAGATGGTGGTAGAAGAGGAGGAAGAGCGAGGACGAGGAGGAAGAGCGAGGACGAGGAGGAAGAGCGAGGAGGAGGAGGAAGAGCGAGGAGGAAGAGCGAGGAGGAAGAGCGAGGAGGAAGAGCGAGGAGGAAGAGCGAGGAGGAAGAGCGAGGAGGAAGAGCGAGGAGGAAGGAGGAGGAGGAGGAGGAGGAGGAGGACATGGAGGACATGACAGGGGCAAGAATATCAAGAGTATCAGATATAGCAGAGTGGAGCATGGAAAGGGCTGTGTCATTGTGTGAGTCAGCCAGAGGGGGTGGGTGAGAACGTGGTGGCGAAAGCCTCAACTGACACGAGCTTCATGGGTCGGATGACCGAGAAGGTGGGTGGCAGTGATGGAGTTGGCTTTGCCTGAGGGGTGTAGAGGGTGAGCTGGGAGGAAAGGACAAAGTGATCATTCCAGGAGAGAGGAGTGGTGAGAGGGACAGAAAAGGGAAGGTCTGAGGAGATCAGAACATCCAGAGTGTGCCCTGCAGTGCGAGTCGGGCAGAGGGGAGAATAGAGAGAGAGATTTGCAAAGGTTGCAAAAGAGTCCAGAGGAAGGACAAGAGGGATCCAGGTGGATGTTGAAGTCTCCAAGAAGGAGGAGTTGAGTGATCGGGACCAGGAGTGAAGAAGAGAGGTCCGCCCACTCAGAGGAATGAGGCGATCGGACCAGGTGGACGATAGATAGTAGCCACAATAAGAGAATGGCTAGGGGAGAGAGAGCCTGCAGATGAGGCATTCGAAAGAGGAGTAGGCCTGCATAGGAATGACAGAGGCAGAAATGCACTCGGGGACGATCAGGGCTACACCCCCTCTGGATCGATTTGGACCTGGGCGCAGAGAGTATCTTGTAGCCATCAGGAGGAGAGTGTCAAAGCTTGTGACGGAGCTGGCCGTGAACCATGTTTTGTTGAGACCGAAGACATTGAGGTCAAGTTCCTCCAGAAGGCCGCAGATGTCGAAGAGTGTTTGACAGCTGAGCAAGAGTTAAGAGTAGCAATATGGAGGAGGTTGCCGTCCTTGAAAGACTTCCGGGGAGGAGTACAAATCAGAGGTATGCCTTGCAGAGGTGTAGAAGAACCCTGGGGCGGGGGGGGGGCAGAAAGGGAAGGAGAGTGCAAGGTAGCCGGGGAGGCAGCAGGGGGATTAAAGGGGACAGCAGGAGAAGAAAGGAAATTGATGAGGCACAGGAAGCGTCTATTGGTTGGCCCACCAGTGACTGATATATGCTATTTAGATCCCTGTGATTTTACACGTTTGATTGTGATTTTCCTTGCATTTTTTAATTTTATGTTCCTGCCTTTCTCGCTTCCCAAATCTCTTGTGTGTCATTTATTTATTTTTAAATGTATCTGGTTAACAAAACCGTTTACAAAAAGGAACATGGAATATACCAAAAGAAACAAGCAAAAAAATGATTTTGTCTGAATTTGATGAACTCTCAAAATACCAAAAGTAGAATAGAAAGCTTGCAGACAAACTAAGCAAATAAGAAAAAAAGAGGAATAACCAACACATAAAATGACCGATAGTCCCACTCTATGCATTTACAATATTGAATAGTCATAAAAAGAGGAAACCCCACATCTGAACCAATAAAACATTAATTCTAGTAGCGATAAAGGTCAGAGTGGACTATCGTCATTAGACGACTGCTTCAGGTGACCCTATTAGCAATAACAAGAGGATCATACAGCGATGGCAATTTTACCACGAATGTCCCATCTCTGTTGATACAGCTGACCTTCCTCCTGTTCTTACACCTATTTTTAACTGATATATTTGCACTGGTTTCAGGGTGTGATAGTGCATCTTTCTAACACCTGTACCACAGCAATAGTCTCATACCTGGATATCAATCTATCCTAGAATATTTCCGATAGAATAATCTCTTCCCTAGCTACAAATCTGGCAGACCAAGTGCCCTCACGGGCCATCAAAAGGTGTTTAAGTGATTGGTTTTCTGGGTTTCTGCACGTGTTGCACAATATGGTGGTCGGCTCTGCTTGCCCCCTTTTAATCGAAGCCCTCTCCCGTATGCAACACATTTAGACTAGTTCTGAGGAATAAGTTCCTAATCTTTCAATCTGGGAATTTAATAAGTTATCTTGGTAAAGTCCCCACTTTCTTTTTTACTTTCAGGAAAGAGTTTACGGGTGATATGGACCGCATATGATCAATCGTTGTGATCCAATCCATCGCCTCCAGTGATCTTTTTATTTATTTGTTTTCTTTTTCTTTAAATGGGTTGTGTATTTTTATGATTTCATGAAGTATTGTGTGTTCTTGGAGTATAGTATTTCTTCCAACGCTCTGGACTTTAGTGGTCTTTTATCACTGCGCATTTTGCGGTCACGTGGCCCTCATTGACAGAACTTATGTGCCGGTCGAGAGCAGGTCAGTGCTGACTGTGATGGATGCTATTTAAGATCCCTGTGATTTCAATTGTTTTATTGTGATTTTTCCTTGCATTTCTTTTTATTTTGTTTGCCTGCCTTTCCCGCTCCCCAAATCTCCTGTCTTTTTTTTTTTATTATTATTACATGACGGTATTGTGTTCTCTTGGAGTGTAGTATTTCTTCACACGCTTGGGACTTTACTAGTCTTTCTTTTATCGCACACCTGTTGTGTGCCAAAGGCGCACTTAAGGCAAACCCGTCTGTGCCCATCTGGGCAGGGTGGCTGGGTCAGGCTCCCTCTTCTTTCATTGATGAGGCTTTTGCTGTTCTTGGTGGACGGGAAAAGCTTATCGGCCTGGCTCCGCCCGATGGTCTACTGGTTTTTTATTTAATTCAGCTCCTACTATTTCGGGGTCGGTATTTAATTCCGATCAGCTAAACTGTTTGCTATGCAATGCCATGTCCCTGGTGGCCCATGCTGTAGATTGTTTTGATCTATCTGACCGTAAACCAGATTGCTTACTGGTGAGTGAAACCTGGCTCACCGAATCCTCTGATCAGCTGTGGTAGCAATGCTCCCTGTTGATTATAATATCCTGAGATCGGGTCAAGTTGTTAGTCACCCTGGTGGTGGCGTTGCTTTTATTTTTAAATATATATTTGCATCCACTGCAATTCATTCGCCTGTCCATTGCAAGGTTGAGGCACCCTTGGTGTGCATGGTTCTTTCTGCTTCCAGGACTGTTCACGTTCTAGTCCCTTACCGCCCTCCTGGCTCTTATTCGACCTTTATTGATTTGTTTGCTGATCTTGTGTCGTCATTACAGCTACAATATTCTAATTTGATTGTCTGTGATTTTAATTATAGGTGCAATGACCCTACTGATAAAGTTGTTGCCAAGTTCATTGCAGCTGTGGATGATCTTTTCGTTGATGCAGCTTGTTACTGAGCCGACTCGTATCCTTGAAAATCAGCTGGATTTGGTGTTTGCCAAACATGACCTAGTGGTGGTTTCTACTCATCACTTGGTCTGATAATTTTGTCATACCGTTTGTGTATGATTATATTGACCGACATTCTGTTTCTGGTAATCAGAGAGTTAGGAAGCGTAATTGGCGTGCGGTTGATTCTTCTTTGCTTGCAGCTCATATTAATGCTTGCTGCCATGCTGTACCTTCTTTGGATCCTGGTGCGCTTTCCAAAATTACCACTGCAGCTGTTCTGCTAGCTCCATTGGTGGAGATTTGGGTTTGCCGTCTGCTGTCTGAGCCGTGGTTTAATGAGGACCTAAAATCTCTCTGCCTCAAAGTAGGCAAGTGGAACGCAAATAGCACTCCTCTGACTCTGTTGGGGATCAGACTTTTTTTGTTTTGTGCCATCACCTCTTCGTATCATCTGGTTATCAAGCAAGCAAATGAAAAATTCTTTACCTCTCAAATTGTATCACTCAGCCTAAAGAGTTTTTAAGGGTTGTGCGTTCTGTCTGCAAAAGAGTCTTCCGATCTCTCTCCCACCCCCCCTCCCGTCCTCGACACAAGAACGTTGTGATTCTCTGGTAGATTTCTTTGTAAAATTGACAATATTCGGGATCATATCTCTGCCATTTGCAACCTGGTGATAGTAACGCCAGTTTCATCTCCTGTTTCACTTCCGGGGCTTATGTTCTTTTCTGGCACCCTTTGGGATTCCTTTCTGCTGTTTACTGCTGCGGATGTCACTGCAGCAGTTGCACATATGAAGTCTGCTTCTCCTATTGATGCCATCACTCTGACAGTGGTGAGTCATCCTCCCCTAGATTCTGCCTCACATAGCTGCAGTCAGTCATTCCTGTTCGACTGGGACCATCCCCTCTGTTCTTAAATGTGCTAGTGTTTCCTCTGCAAAAAAACGCTTTGGATCCCTTAGTTCTTGCCAATTTTGACCCTATCTCTCGTGCCAATTCTTTATGAAGCTGTTGGAATTGCTGGTGTCTCGACTGCTTGGGTGGTTCTGTGAGACCACGTCCTTGCTCAATGCTTTTTTTTCCTTTTTTTTTTTTATTGGATTAGTTGAATTTAATCAACCTTACAATAATTTTATACATAAAAAGACAAAGAATAAATTCATTCTAAAAACATTAATAACATAACAATCATACAATTTCTAAAAGGAAAATGAATTGAATTGGTATCTACAATGCTTTTCAGTCGGGCTTTAGACCACGCCATGGTACTGAGACTGTTTTTGTTTCTGTGCTTGATGTCCTGATACTCATTGTGGATCAGGGTGGAGTGGCGGCATTGATTCTGTTGGATCTTTCTGCCGCATTTGATATTGTCGATCACTCCATCCTAATCAGTTGTCTGTCAGCAGCTGGTGGCTGGTTCCGTTCTCTTATGGTTCCATTCTTTTCTCTGACCGCTTGCAGCGGCTTTCACTTCAACCTTTTCTTTCTGCTTTAGTGTGTGGGGTTCCTCAAGGTTATGCCTTATCTCCCACCCTCTTCAATGGTATTCAGTTAATATGTCAAAAAAAATGTGATGACAAATGTCAAACATTTTACTGAGATATTTTTTTCGAATATATTTTTTAATTTACATGTTTTTTGTTTCACGAGTAAGAAAAAGGGCTAAAAAAAAAGGGGGTTGGGGGGGAAGCCCCCCCATTGCAAACAAAAAGTAACAAAAAAGATATTCAATTTTTTTTTTTTTCGGTGACATGTTTTCAACATTATGGCATTCGAAATAGTCACTAAGAACCCTCTTCAATATCTACATCCAGCCTCTAGTTGCTCTGATCCTCTACCATGGATTTAGATGCTACTTGCATGCTGATGATACTCAGATTCTTGTTCGGCTGGATCTTCTCCATGTAGCCCATGACCCTCATCTGCAAGGCTGCTTGTCAGCTGTGGGATGCTGGATGAGCTAAAATTGGCTCAAATTGAATAGACATAAGTCTGAGGTTATGGGCTCTACTACTGTCACGTTGCCTTGGAACTTGTCTTTCTGGCCGCCTTCTTTTGGTTACTTTCCTGTGGTCAAGAATCTGTGTGTTAAGCTATCTGCTTCCCTTTCCATGGCCTCCCAGATTAGCTCAGTCTGTCGGGCTGGTCATTTTCAACTGAAAATCTCAAAGGATTTGCAGTTTATTCCCTTTCATTTGCGGGCTCCTGTGGTCTCTGCTCTGGTCCTTAGTAGGATTGACTATTGTAATTCTTTATATTTGGCCCAGCCTGACTACTTGTTACGCCGCCTTCAGTTTCTCCAAAATTGCGCTGCCCGTCTTGCCACCGGGGCTTCCTATCGGGAGCGTATTTCTCTAGTTCTCAATGCCCTATGTTGCCTGCAAGTGGCAAAATGGGTGCATTTTAAATATTTGTTTGGTACATGGGACTTTTCATGCTGCTGGCCCTGAGTGTCTGCAGTCGAACTTTTGACCCTAAATTCCTGCCCGCGTGTTCCGTTCTAGGGATCGCTTTCTTCTGGCTGCCCCTAGGTTTCACTGTGTTAGAATTGAAGGCCGCTCTTCCTCTGTTAAAGCTGCCATGTTGTAGCATGCACTACCTATTGTTCTCTGGGCTGTGTCCGCCCACTTGCAATTCAGAAAGGCTCTGAAAACTCTATTCTTCTAGCCTTGTTCTTCCTCTATTTTTGCTTCCTCAGTCATAGCGCCAGGTTGCCTCTGGGTGTTGGTTGCGCTGTACCTTGGTACGAAAAATCTTAACATAACCTAACATACACCAGCTCCTGCCCATTCCCCCTGGCACAGCCTGTGAATCACTTCGTCATATCTTCCAGGTTCGGGGAGCAGAGCCCACAACCTGCCCACTCGGAGGCCGTTTTACTGATTACCGCACTGATGGGACTCTCACTCCACCGCTGCCTCTAGTAGAGGAGCCTCTTCGTTGTCTCCTTGGGTGGGGTGAGATGTAGCTGTGGATGCACCACCTCCCTCGGGTGCTCTGCTCCCAGGGGGTCTCTGTTGCACTCATCTGTAAACAGTCTCGGCAATTAAGAGAGTGGCAGGGTTTATGAGAACACTCCCAACAGTCTCTCTTGCTGTGCAGCTAGAGAAAACTGATAGCTTTTTTGGGGTCTCACAATGGTTCATAAAGGTTTGATCCACCAAAAAGTGTACCTTTGCTGTGAAATTCTGAGAATATCCTCCGCGCCTGTCCTATGGTGGCAGCAAAGCAGGGTCAAAGGTCGGACATGCATTCCTAAACAACTGAGAAAACATAGTGCCAACAGTCAAGCTGGCTTTTTAACCGCCTGCATGTCCGGTTCAAACTCGTATAAAGCCACAAGCATTTGGTTGTCCTTTTTAGTGTCAGGTTGGTGAGCATCTCGTTCATGACAAAGCTGGTTGTATTAGCTGTCTGGTGGGTTTACCCATAACCAAGTGGTACCCTGCCCAGGATGCCTCTTTTAATCCCCTTGACGAGACTGGAATCCTTCATGAGAGGTGCCCTGTGAACCTGTACTTCAAAGTCTGTCCTGATATGTTGTTGGCCCTCACACCAGGGTGCTGAATATTGGAACCCAGAGAGGGATTCCAACTTGGTTTTTGCTGGTGCTTCCCACATGTTTGTACCCTCCCCACTGCATGCAAACAAAGCACTCTTTGTATGACATTAGGCGGCTAAGGACATTTTGTGGTAGCCAAGGTTGGCCCCTTCCCAAGGGTCACTTCGGCATCAGCCTTGGTTTGCAGCAATAGGGAGACAAGACACAGAACTGATGGATATCATGCAGTCAATAATATTGTAGCATTTGCACAATGGTGGGAGGGCCTTGGCAGGAAATTGCAGACATTTGGCAATAGCTGTCAACCTCACTTGTGACCTTGTGATGAAGCCTTGTTGGGGCATGGGCTGGGTACATCGTGTTGTCATATGGATATTCGCAGAAACGCTATTGTTATCTACCATATATAGTGTTCATGCAATACTTATAGAGAGAAAACTGACAAACGGAAGAGACAGTGTGATATGTCCCTATGCCTTGTTGCAGGGCCTTGGTCCAATCGGCACCAGGAGGGGGGTTTGGGCATGTCCGAGGAGCTGAGTGCAGAGGAAGGCAGAGGGAAAGGCTATTTGTTTTTGGCTAGCAGTAAACGTGGTGTGATATGACTTGAGGTCCACGTAGATTATAATGCCTCCGTCCCCAAGCACCAGTCAGAGAAGAGTAAAGTACTCACTGACCAGTTATTGGGGCCGCAGGAGGTGGGCAGGAACAGGAAGCACCGGTTCCCCGGGTGGCTGAAAAGAAAAGCGAGGTTAGAATGCAAGTTTAATAATACCACAATTAAAAAAAATGGTGAAGAGGAGAATAATAAACACCTACCCCAAGGATAACCGGTGCTAACGTGGGACCTAACTGTTCCTGCCTGAGGGAATTGAAGGCAAGATGCTGGCAGTCAAGGTTGCAGAGATTTGGCTGAATACTTGAATCTGGGAAAGCAGGAGTACCAGAAATGTTCCAAGAAGTTGTGGAAAACCCACAACTTAACGTCCAGGGCAAACAAATCCAAAGGATAATCCAGGTAGCAGTCCAGTAATACAGTCCAGTGGTCAGCACAGTTCCAGAATACAAGGTTCAAATGGGCAAATCCAAAGCAATCCAGGTAAGCAAAAAACAAGGTCCAAAAATCCGTGATTTCAACAAGAAAAGGTCCACATAGTGACTCGCCGGCGAAGACAGCTGAGAAGCAATGAGGAAACGGACCAACGCTATTTTTAAGCGTCTTTTCCGGGTCACGTGACTGAGTCTTATTTCTTCTGGGTCACGTGACCATCTAGCGCGGGGCGCTGGGTTCCTGGGGTGCCTGTGTCGTCGGAGGGCACCCCTGTGTGCCCGCAAGCGCCAAGGCAAGCCCCAGGACAGGCGGGGACTGAGGCGCCAAGGACGCCACAAGGGGCGACGTGCCGCCGAAGGCCGAGCGGATTGGATCCACAGCTCGTTCGAGCGCCGAGGCCCCAGCCAGGTAGGTAAGGGGAAAGGGGCTGAGGGGGCGGAAGATGACGAGGGAGGCGTGACAGGTGAAGTGATGCTCCAAGCCGAAGCGATTGATAGACCTTGTGATTCGATTTACTCTGGATGTGGCCAGGGGCCGCATGCTTGCTGAAATGGTAGTCCTTTAGATCCGACTGTCCGGGACGCCAGTAAAACAGGGGTGGATGAGATAGTTATCGTCAGTTCAAAGAGAACTTGTTTATTCAGCTTTCCTCATGTTATTTGAAGTATCCAATGTGAACCATGTGCAATTACATTGAAGGTTAATGGGTTTCAGGCCAGTTGTGACCTGTAATGACTTGTTTGTATATGAATGTGTAACCATGTCATGTCACAACCTCTCACAGATGCATCCCAAAGAGGGATGTGCTATGAATATGATCTGAAGATGGTAGTTAAGATAACAATTGGCCAATGATACTGGAAGAATTGTAGAAAGATGGGATTTCCTTGTCAAATCACATGTGGGGGGTGGATTGTGAAAACATTTCTGAGGCTTGTGGAATCTGCTTAAATCACGTTATGCATAGGCCGACATCTAGTTGAAGCGGCTGAGTATTAGTTGTGTTTTTTCGATATTCGAAAAGGGACGTAGACGGGGCGTGCCAGTCATACTATCCCTGGTGTGACGTCCACTGTACCAATGTCCTTCACACGTCGAGGTCCATCAGATTGTTTTTTTCATTGGACGCTGAAAGCAGAGTTCTTTCTGGCTAGTGCCATTTTTATTATGTTTGTTACTCTTTTCTGTCCTTTCATAGCTGTTCTTCGACAAACAACTTCGACTGCACAACTTGCTTCAATCTTCCACGGCCTCGGTAGGGAGAGTGGGGGGTGGTTACATATCTTAGTTACTAAGAGACCGCATATTTACCTTGCCTTTCTAATCCCCAAGCTGCCGTTCCAATTAGACATGGAAAATACACCACTTCAATTTTGCCCAAATAGTTTAAAAAAAAAAGTCCATTTGCGCAACCTGTCTTCAGAGAGATCACGACGATGGCTGCTGTAAAGCTTGCAAGCTTTTTAAGCCTACAACCCTGAAGGACCGCAGGACAAAGCGATGGGCCATGCATGCTGAGCCCGCTATAGACGTGGAAAGTGCTTCGCGCATCAGTGACGGCGAAAGCAAAGGGGAAGTATCGGATTCTCACGCGCAATCCCTGACTCCACCAGACAGGCCGGCAGCACTGTTACGGGGATGACACCCGGCAGCATCACACAGACCAATTACCCCACACAAAGGACAACAACCCAAGGTCCTAAATTGACAGCACAGACTGGAGTCGATGGGGACGGTCCACTAGTTCCCTATCTGGGCATTCGCGATTGCCTCACGACAGGCCCCCGAAGTCAAGAGACAATTCAGCTGGTTACCAATCGCAGAACGGGCTCAGTTTTCCGCCGAAACCGACTGTCCACACACACGTCAAAGTCTGCTAGATCCCCACAGACTTCAAAACTGTCTTGTCTTGTTAAGAAACACGTTCCCGAGACACTGCTGAAAAGCCGGGCTTCGAAACACCATACTTCGAAGTCCCACACATTACATAGGCAACAAGAGAGTTACCCAGAGGGAGGGAAATAGGTCTATGAAGCATAAGAGGCAGCCCATGAAGCATAAGAGCCAGCCCACTCCTGAACTACCTCACTCCTAGAGTTATCCCTCCTGCAGTCATCCAAGTTCTTCACAGTGGTCTGCTGAAGACATAGACCATGTCATGAGACATATGTCTTTTATTGGCTATTTATTTATTTAAATTTTATTTCTTTTTTGTTGTTGAAAGAAATCCACATGCGCTTCACAACTTGCAGAATACACCATCAGCTAGTGGGCCAGCACTGTAACTACCGCCCCCCCCCCCAGCCCCCAAAAAGAGCACAAACCAACCCTTCAAGCAGACAACACTCAACATCACCCATACCAGTTTCAACTTGAGGACCCCAACCAAAGCCTCCAGGACACGGGATTCTTTTCGGACCCCGAGGTTCAAGAGCACTTAGAAGAGGTAGGTTATTATGACGAGAATTACAATGTCTTACTGTCTCCAGATCATGCTGACCCGCCGGGTGCAGACTCCCTGGTGGATAACCAGCTTCAATTTAATGACCTGCTCCTCAAGGCAGCTGATCATTTTTAAATCCAGACACTATTCGACAAAGACTTTGAGGATATATTGGGTGACAAAAAAGCAGCAACCCAATTTATCCCCATATTGCAGTCTGTCCAGAGAAGAGTACAACCCTCTTTAATGACACCATACCTAACGCGGACAGTAAATCTCTGCATTGAGAAAATGTTCTGTCCAGCTCCCTGTGACCCCCCTCTACATCGGGGGCCAATTAAAGCCAGACTCTGGTGATTGCCACCACAAGAAAAAGGGCCGGGCGACCGCTCGCATAGAGGCACCCCCGGACAAAGAGAGCATAAAGATACATACATTCGGACGGAAAGTGGCCACCTTGGCGGCATATCAGGCAAAAATTGCCAATAATACCACTCTGCTGGCCAGCTACAACTGACAAGTGGGAGAAAAAATCCACATTAATGGCCTCGGTCCAGAGCCACTAAAATCCCAACTCACCCTTGCAGTAGCGGAAGGTAAGACTGTCTCCATCTAACTGCATCTTAAAAAATAATTTGGATGCAGTGGATAATGCTGGTAGAGTCCTCGCAGAGGGCACACTTATAAAATGGCACGCATGGTTGCGCCAGTCAGGTTTTCAATTGGAGACACTGGCAACTCTCCTCAATATGTGATTGAGCCTAATGTTCTCTTCAGGAAAGCAGTAGTGGGTAGTGGATGCTCTAAAAACAGCAAAGGAAGAATGACACCTTAAAGTCGCTGGGTCAGCTTACAGCTTACAAACAAACCCTCAGGCCAAAGGGAAGGTCATAATTGGTTACAACCACGGTCGGTGTTCATCCTGGGGTTCGAACCAGGGCCAATCCTCTCAGGGCTTCCAGAGGTGCCAACAAACATCTCGCGGCTGAGGAAGACCCTCCTCCCGAGGTGGATCCACACCCCCACAATGAGCACCCGCTTCAGGTCCCCTCCCATGCCACTTCAGTAGGAAGTATAACTCACTTCACCCACGCATGGGAGGGAATCACCTCAGACAAGTGGGTGCTTTCTACCGTGGCAGGTGGTTATTGCATAGTTACTCCAAAAACCCTCCATCCCCTGCGACAAAACCACCACGAAGGAGGAACAGTGCATACTTCTGGCAGAGGCGGAAGCGCTGCTGTTAAAGGACGTTGTCGAAATCGCCCCAGCGAGTTAACAAGGGTATCTATGTGCCCAAAAAGATCTAACCATGCGCCCTGTAGCGCCCTGCAAACCAGCACTACCAATTCAAGGTGCTACCCTTCCGCACCAAGGGTATTCACCAATCTACTGGCAGAGGTGGCAGCACACTTGGCACAGGGAGACAATCCCAGTTTATCCCTACCTGGACGACTGGCTGATCATGGGGAAACACCCCTAATTTGCAAGCAAAATACACAAAGAACGATCAACCTTCTTTTCCAATTGGGCTTCTCAATAAACGAGAAAGTCAAGCCACGAACCAAACAAGACCAAACAGTTCTTAGGAGCTGTTATAAAGACAGAGGAAGGGATGGGTTTTATACCAAAGAAAAGAATCGGAAACCTACTGCTGCAAATACCGCCAGTATCAAGCCGATCACCAGATAAGCTTACGCAAAGCAATGCATTTGCTCGGCATGATGGCATCTTGCATTTACCTGGTCCCACGCATGTTTGCGCATGCTTCTGATGCAGGAGTGGTTGGCGAAACAGTGGTCTCAGGCAAGAGGTCAGTGGGACGATCTAGTGGTCGTTTCGCCAACACTAGTACAGGTCCTACGCTGGTTGACAAGGGAGAAGCTATTGAAGGGAAAACCCTTCCACGACCCACAGTGCAAGCGTAGTTGCGACAGACTCATCACTGTCCGGGTGGGAGCCCCATCACCTTCATCTCACAGCACATGGGCGGTGGACTCTCATCGTGGCATAAAACCATATAAACCTGCTGGAACCTCTGGCAGTATTCAAATTTGTCCAGGCTAGCTACCACTGGAAATGGGCACTCAAACGGGGGATGTTCTTAACATCACAACATGTACTAGGTGAACTCGACACCCTAACGGACTCGCTAAGCAGACCTCTGCTTCCAGAAGATCACGAGTGGTAACTCGACAAAGATGTCGTAGATCGCCTTTTCTTGCATAGGGGCTACCCCACGCTAGACTTGTTTGCTACAAGAGATAACGAGCAATGCCCACACTTCGGATTGTTTCCCCATCCAGACTCCAAGGGGAACGCCATATGGATGAGTTGGTCAGGGAAATTTTCCTGTGCTTTCCCCTAACTCCTCTATTCAACAGGGTGGTGAACAAGAGTCACAGAGAACAAGTGACGGTTATCTTAGTTGCTCCCATGTGGGTGAGACAACTATGGTATCAACATCTATGAAAACTGCCGATGTGCAATACAATGAAGCACCCGTGTCATCCCAACTTGCTTTCCCAGCACAGGGAACAACATTTCACCATCAAAATCACTCGCTGAACTTGACAGTACGAGTTCATAGTTTGGACATCTTAACTTACCACAAAGGGGTATGGACATCCTCAAGGAGGCATGTAACAAACACCAGACACTGTTACTTTGAAACGTGGGGAAAAGTTCTCCAACTCACATTCTTCTCTACATGCTACACCTGTTAGACTCAGGATTAGTATTTAACTCGAAGTTCACCTGGCGCCGCTAATCGCATGCACCACCTCTGAGTACAATATCATGGTGTAAGATATCTGTCATTAAGGCATTCATGGAGGAAGTAAAGAGACTACCCTCTTATATCAAACCTGCTGCCAAGCTGGGACCTCAATTGAGTACTGGCGAAACTCATGGGAGCACCTTTGAGGCTATGCAGAAGTCCAGCCTTAAACATCTTGCGTATAAAATGACTTTCTTGGTGGCAATTGCCTCGATAAGGAGTCAGCGAACTTCCAGGCATTGTCAGTACAAGACCCTTTCCTTGCTATCCACAAAGACAAATTGTTTTTAATAACACACCCTAGGTTTTCACCCAAGTTCATTTCGAAATTCTACGTAAACCAATCCATAGAGCTACCAGCCTTTTTCCAGAACCCAACCAGCTCAGCTGAGAACAAACTCGTCCCACAGAACTCTCTCCATAAAGGGTACACAGCTACTCTGGCCTTTATAGCAAACATCCTGCTGGACACCATTTGCCAATCGGCTACACGGAGCTCAGTACACACTTTAAATCTGCACTACTGCATTGACACACTCTAAAGCAGATACTCGGGTGGGACAAGCGGTTCTAAAACATCTATTCGCTGCAGAACCTTCTCATAACACTTCTTGCTAATTTATGCATAGCATGTGATCTAAGCAGACTCCACAAGCCTCAGAAGGGAATCATTACCGTAATCATATTTCTGATGCTTGTATCTGCTTGGATTCAAATGCGCCCACCCTTCCTCCCCTCGGAGTAGGTGCATAGATGTTTTACATGGCTTTATCTGATACAAATCTGCTTTAATACACCTGTACTCACGCTACACTTCATGCAACCTCATGGCAGAAACAAAACTATCTGAGGAACCTCAATGCGTCAAGGACCATGGGTATAGTGGATGTCACGCTAGGGATAGTATTACTGGCACGCCCTGTCGAGGTCCCTTTTGAATTTCAAAAACAACTGTAATACTCTGCAGCTTCCACTAGATGTCGGCCTATGCACAGCATGTGAATCTAAGCAGCTACAAGCAACATAAATTCGATTACAGTGAGTAATGTATCCCATATGGGAGTGTTTTGTAACTATTGCCGTACCACGTAAGTTGACACATTATATACATTTTTGCGAGATTTCGGCTTGTTTGGCCCTACAGCGTCATTTAGCTTCTCCCTGGACGATTGTAAAAAAAAAAACATGCTTTATGTACAAACTACTTCTTAAGTGGTGGGTCTGCTTGGTTAAGAGCCCATCCATATTTTTGGTGATCACAAAGGGACCCCCAGGCTTTGAGATGTTGGTGGTCTCCTGTCAGCACAACTCTGCTGGGACCAGGCTTCCGTGCACAGTGAAAGAGATTTGCCTGCGCCATATCGGCTAAAGGCCTGTCTGTGGTACCATGGCCCAGCTGTGTAGGAAGTCTTGACGGAGCACCGCATTGGAGCGCTTTGGGTTCACATGAGTGCACTTTTGGGGGTAAAGCAAGAGGGGAAATGGTTTTTTCTTTGATTTTAAGAAGTTTAGTAAGGGTAGAATTGGAGTGTGCGCGTGGAGTTAGCTGAGGTTACAGGGATTGAAACAGTGTATTCTTTGTAGGAGTGAGTAAATGTTTTTACATTCTAACTCGTTTGTATTATTTTTGCATAGTTATTTTAGAGGTGTAATGTAGTAAACAAGAAAAAGTGGCAGGTAGAGACCACAGAGCTTGTACCATAAATGTTTAAGGGAAGCTGCTGCAGGTGAGTGTAAGGCGTTATTACCCTGCTGATTACTACACAGTTAAACAGTACTACTTAAACATTAATAATCGCTCTGCATGCAAATCAAAAGTCCATGCATTAGTTGCGTAACACTTAATTGATTGTAGATTAGCCTGACATGTGTTTCGAGCAGCCTGACATGTGTTTCGAGCTATGTGCTCTTCTTCCGAGGCTGAAGACATCACATTCACATCATATAAGAAGTACATAACAAAAGATAGGTAAACAAATCAAGGGTGCAAACAAGAAGCTAACCAGACCATTTACAATTGTTCAATGATACCCCAATATGATTAAATGAAAGAACCATACAATTGATCACATAGATCAAACATAAAATATACGGAATTATGCATTATATCATGCCAGTTGTATATGCCAAAAGAACCAGAAAGGGGGGTTGGAGGGGAGAGAGAGAAGACGAAAGACAAATACAAAAATCAGAAAAATCCCCAAAAAGTATCCCTGTGAGATTCAAATATGAAATGTCAATAAGCTTGCTAGACTAAATGGTAGTCCATTATTCGTTCAAGTCTGATGAAATTTGTCCTAGTTCCATTTGAAAATTTATCGCTGCAAATAATTCAATCCACGTACCCCAAAGACTATATATAATTGCCCGTTTAGGTAACACTTTGTTCCGACACTGGATAGGAATAATTAATGTGAAGGTCCCATACATTTCAATATGAACCAATAAAAAAGTTAATTATTAAATCTAAGAAACTCGTACCTATATTCAAGCGCTGTTGCGAGCATCCATGGATTTATTCTGAAATTGCTGCAATCGCCGTAAAGTGAAAGTGAAAATCCAACCAGAATCGTACCGAAACGACAGCGGAGCATCACAAGGAGATAAAGCAAAACAAGAAAAGCACAGATGCACCTAATTCGAAGTCTATTAGACCATACTCAATAGTGACTGTGCGGGCAGAGATGCAACTCTAACTGCCTAAGGGATAGGTAAAGATGTGAGCCTTAGCGTGCCTTTCAGCGATGTGCACAATAATAGGGGACCAGCCGTGTTGCGGCTGGCTCAACTTTATCCATGCTGTACAGCTAGAACTTTACTTGGCCAAAGAAGCCATGTGCTTTTTGTGTTCCTCCATTTTGGTTGAGGCATTGTAAGTAATGGCAGTATGATTCTCTATCATTTGTATAAACAATAAGTGTATTCACTAAACCTTGGAGTAAGAATGACTGACACCCGAGTTAATAGCGGGATTGCATACTGCTACAAATAAAATACATGCGTGCCACCATGATTGGCCGTTAACAACCGTAAATTCAAAGTTATAAAATATAAAACCACCCAAAAGGTGCTCAACATTATACCTGACCAGTGTCCTGCCTTTAAATAAACTACCTAACCCGCTCGATTTATAATTAACCATTGAGTTGCATTGGCATAAAATCAGGTTTGTAAAATATAAAGACAACCATTGGGTGCACAGCATTAGACCCATCCAGTATCTGCTCATACTGACCGTAACTGCAAAAAGCTTGTCTAAGACGTAGAAAACTCTCCATATTTACTTGCTTGATTTTCCGAATGAACAAGTGATTGCAGGTATATATTACCTCATAACATTTACACCAGTTGCAAAATGCGGTTTTACACAGTGTGGTCAGACACACCATCTCTCCATTAAGCTGCAAATAATTAGAATTGTTCCCACAAAGATCATCACTCTATCGAAATCATTAGGTACCCTTCGGTTGAAGTGACATTGGTCCCGACTGTATAGATATTATTAAACTATGAGGATAATCATCAATCAGTCGATAAGATTCAAGTCCAATGTTTTGTATCTATAATAAAAGATATATTATAACAGCCATTGTAGAATACTTCATAAAAATACTGAGAGTTCATGGTCCGTGTTAAGGCTGTTTCATATTGGCAGATAAGCCGGGCTTCTAGTTGTCTCAATTTCAATAAGAGGTTGCCCCCTCTCTGTGGTAATGAAACTTTTGCCATACCCACAAATTTGATATCCTTCTTGTCCATTTGGTGGACATTTTGCCAATGTGTGACTAAAGGGTATTTGGCATCCTGATTGGCTATTGTTCATAGGTGTTCTCTAACTCGGATTTTCAGAGGTCTAATTGTACTGCCAACGTAGTGTGAGCCATATGCACAAATCCTGCAGTAGAGACAACATTTAGAGTTCCAATTAATAAATGAATTAACCTAGTGCATGCCTAAGGTTCCGAAATCCACACTTTTGGTTTCCAAGGCATGAGTGCACACGGTACAAGTACCACATTTGTAAAAGCCTTTGTTTTGTGCCATTTTATAGCCAAGTTGGTGTGCCTGGAGGGTTAGACATGAATGAAGGACATATGTTCTTCAAAGTACTTACTTTACTGTATATGAAGTTTGGATTGGGGTCTATCCATTGGCTAATATAGTTATCCAATTGCAGTAGGTGCCAGTGTCTCTTAACAACCGAATATATCTTCTGACTGTCAACATTCTCAATTTGTTGCATTGCATGTTCTTGTTGTGTACTTTGGGTGCGAGAAAGTCAACTCTCTTCATATCACACACTTGTTTAATAACTGTATTCAGAATGCGGTTATCATAGCCTCTTGCAAGAATTCTCTTCCTAATTCATTCACGCTCCAATTTGAAATCAGTGCTATTGGAACAATTCCCTGTAGACCTAATAAGTTCCCCTTTTGGGATATTTGAAATCCCTGCCTTTTTGTGACCGCTATCAGCATGAAGTACTGCATTAACTGATGTAGTCTTGCGAAATGTCTTATTCTCAAATCCTTTCTGTCAAAGAAATTGTTAAATCTAAAGTTAATGCTGGCATCACTGTAGGTGTGTTAACTGAATTCCCCAATACTCGTACGTCCTGTCCCCTTTCCTCCATACTTATGGGACATTCCTCCGTCCTGTCGGGCGGGACCGGAGCACTTTGTAAAAGCATCTTTTTATTGCGATTCTCTTTCGGTCTGGGCACTTCAACGTCGGTTAGAGCAGTGGGAGGAGGTGTTTCAGTGCACTCCTATGCATTTTCAATCCTTCATCGACGAAAAGAAGAAACCCAGTAAGTTCCTTACTTTTTAGGGCACCCCGGCCTCGGGAATCCTTCCCGGTCTGGGAGGAGCGTCAAGGGCTCTGTTACCGGGGCTAAAAAGTGTACCAGAGATTTCTCCGGGGGGCTGCGTAAGGGGCCTGTAGACACCGGATTACAATCCAAGGCCCCTCCTGTGGGGGCTGTTTGTAGACCCAGTTCTACTGAGTCGTGGGGTACCGGTGCTCGCTCGCTCCAAGGCCTCCTTCATTGGAGCTTCCCTCAAAAGTACCGGGGTGCGCCCCGAAGCCTCGGCTGGGCTTGTTCATACTGAACGGAAGTTCGAGGCCCGGTGTAAAGAGGCTTCTACCAGACTCTGGTCACAGGTCCCTCGTTTAGAGGCTAAGGTGACCAACAGTTCTGAGTGGCCTGTTAAGGCCTTGTCGGTGAAAGGTGTTCCTCATCGTTCCCGCTCTTGCGGTGACTCCAGAGCTGTTGAGTGGGCAAGGAGAGGTTTCGTACCGTAATTCTTCCTTTACCGGCAGTGCCGAGGTCCTTCCCGAGAAGGCTAGTTTGGCTATTAGCATGTCACAAAAACATCCAAGGCTGCACAGTACCGGCTCGGCCGAGGTTCCTTGTGTAAAGGCTAAAATGAAGACCCCTGACCCACCTGTGGGGACCTCTGCCTCACTTCCACACGTGTCGCAGTTCTCCTCAGGTGCTGACAAAATGGTGGCCGTTCCCGCCAAGACCATGGTGGCCATTTTGGATGCATCCCTTACAACTACGCCATCGGCCTCCGGTGTAGGGATTAGTTCTGTGGGTGAACATCAGTTTCCTTGTGCACATCCGTTCTGTCCAGTTTGACTGGAAGGCCCGGATGTCCCTTCCGCACATTGTCTCGCTGCCTGCGGCGTCAGCACCCTTGATTTAAGTGGACACTGCTGGGGATGGGCCTTCTTGGCAACCCTCTCCCCTGCGGCCATGAGAGGCCTCCTCCGGCTGCTCCAAAAGCGTTGGCGTAGGACGTCTTTTTCAGCAAGTTTCAAAAACATATGCGTTCGGACCCCATGAAGGAGTATTTTAAGGGTCTGGTTAGGGAGATCTGCGCGCCAGCGCCGTTGGTTCAACCTGCGTCTCCAGTGGTTCCGCCGGCGCCGCCCTTGCCTGCGGGGCCTCCCCCTACTCTTCCACCATTGCCCCCCAGTGGACAAGGTTGTTGTGGTGCCTGATGTGGTTCAGCCGGACCCTGACCTGTCGGATGACACGCAGGGCGATCAGGACAGCGAAGACCAGCCCCGCTCTATCGGAGCTTTTTACGACCGGGTGCTGGACATGTGTTTGGATGTCCCAATGTCCGAGGCACCCGCTCCACAGGAGGGCGTGCTTTCGGGGGCGTTCACCTTGTCTCCTTCGGAGCATAACGGCCTGTTCTTGCAGAAGGATGTTTTGGACGAGGTCTGTAGAGTCTGGGAAAGGCCGCACTCTGGACTGTTCGTCAATAAGAAAATTGACGCATGCTACAGGCTGCATTCTTCGGAAGAGGTGGCCTTAGCATCATGTCCGCCCCCCCCCCCCGTCCTCCACGGTGGTGGCTGTGGCCACTTTGCAGTCCAGGCCTGCAGCATCCTCTTCTACGACGGCTACTCGGGTCCTGGGGAAAGAGGATAAGCTTCTTGACTCCCTTGGGAAGAAGATTATTGCTAACTCGGCCCTGCAACTACGACAGGCTAATGCAGAACTGGTGTTTGCGGGGGCGAATATGACCATGTGGAAAGGTCTGTCGGAGTTTGAGGAGTTCATCACATTGAAAAAACTTGAGGACTTTTAAGGCGGGATTGTCCTGGCTCAAGATCTGCTGGAGGCCGTGGCTCATCATGTTGACACTTTGGCCCGGGGCCTTATGCTTGGTGTAGAGACCTCTCGGCAGTCTTGGCTGCATGCCACCAAGTTCTCCAAGGAGGTACAGGACAAGGTTTTGGACCTGCTGTTTGACGGCAAGGAGCTCTTTCATTCCTCAACGGATGTGGAGCTGACCAAAATGAAGGATAGCACCCAGACCGCCAAATCCTTCTCTGTCCTGGTAAAACCACCTTTTAGGACGCAGAGACCGTTGTCACAATCCCGGCCCTTCTCTGGTGTCAGGGGTTTTCTCGATCGAAAATCCTGCAGAGTCGTTACCCCTTTGGGAAACTCCCACCGGATGCAGCAACAGTCGGTTTTTCTCCCGCTCCTCAGCCTCCTCCTCAGGTTCAGGTGGTGCCGCCACTGAAAAACCTGCAAAATGAGGGTTCTCTGCGCTCACACAAGACCCCGTGGGAGGACGCATTGGGTGTTATTGGGAGGCATGGCAGACTATCACCGAGGACCGGTGGGTCTTGTCAGATGCTCGGGCGGGCTTCTGCTTACCCCTTTCCCCTACCCCACCCATCAATCCTCCTTTCCAGCAGTCGGGTTTGCCCTCCCTCGGGGCCGAGATTCAGAAGTTAATGGATCTCGGGGCAGTGGAACCCGTTCCCCTAGGGGAACGAGGGGAGGGCTTCTACTTCCGACTGTTTACGGTGCCCAAATCCAACCAGGCTGGCCTGCGCACCATTCTAGACCTTTCCCTGTTCAATCTTTTCCTACCCCAAGAGAAATTCAAGATGATCACGCCTGCTCAGATAAAGTCCTCTTTGCAGATGGGCAATTGGCTCAGCGTGGTGGACCTTCAGGATGCGTACATGCATATTCTGATCTGGAATCCACACCGGAAATACCTGCATTTCTCTGTGGGAGAGGAGCATTTCCAGTTCAGAGTGCTTCCTTTTGGCCTCAGCTCGACACCGCGTGTCTTTACGAAGATGTCTGTGATTGCAGCCCATCTTCGTCTACAGGGTATCCATGTGTATCCGTATTTGGACGATTGGCTGTTGGCTGTTGAATGCCGCGTGCAATCTTCAGCCTCTCCTCCAGCTCCTGTTCCACCTCGGGCTATCGGTGAACGGGTGGAAATCTTCCATGACGGTCTCTCAGGACTTGATTTTCCTGGGTTCTCGCTGGAACACGATCGACTGCAGAGTTTACCTGACTGGGGACAGAATGGCAGATCTGTTGGCCACGTGTCCGATGTTTGCGCAGTCGGAGAGTATGTCGGCCTGGTGGTTCCGGAGGCTTCTGGGCCTCATGGCCTTGTGCGTATTGGGTCTACCTCTTGCTCGACTCAAGATGGAGTGGACTGAAATGGCTCTTCGGAGTTCTTGGCATCAGGCTGTTGATCCCGACTCCAAGTTGATATTGATTCTGACTTCCATGAGAGTAGACCTGGCGTGGTGGTCGTCTCTCAGCAACCTGTCGGTGGGTGCACTGATCAGGCTACCGGTGAGTCACGATCTGCTTGACCAGCTGGATCAACAGCTGTGGCACCGCTCCCCACAATCATTCAACTTGGCGGCGTGATGCCTGAGTTCAGGTCTTTAGAGCATCTCAACCTGTCTGCTGATAACATGCGAATAATTCAGGCAGCCAGGAAGCCCTCGACGAGGTCTCAGTATAAGAGCAAGTGGCTTCGGTTCTGTCACTGGTGCTTAGCCATATAGCTGGACCCCAGGGTGGCGACGATTGACACAGTGCTGTCCTTCGTGTCTCACCTACCAGATTCGGGCGTTCATGTTCTGTCATGCAGGACTTATCTTTCGGCGGTAGGCGCCTACCTGTCCATGGATCAGTGCTCTTATTCACTGTCAAATCCAGGGGTTAAGAGGCACTTGCGGGTTTGACGCATCTTTTATCCTCCGGTTTGCAAGCCGCACCTGACGTGGGATCTGAATGTGGTCCTTACAGCGTTGTGCCATAAGCCGTTCAATCCAATGGCCACGGTGGACCTTAAGTACGTGTCTTGGAAGGTGTCTTTTTTTGGTTGCCATTACTTCAGCAAGGCGGGTGAGTGAGCTCCAAGCTCTGTCGGTGGAGCATCCCTTTTTGGTTTTCCACAAGGATAAGGTGGTCCTACGGACAAATCCTTCTATCCTGCCAAAGGTGGTCTCTGATTTCCATATGAATCAGTCAATCTCCCTGCCGGTCTTCTTTCCAAACCCAGCTTCAGAAGCGGAAAGGGTTCTACATTGTTTGGATGTTAGAAGGGCTCTTAAGTTCTATCTGGACAGAACATCTGAATTTAGGAGCTCTTCTCAACTGTTGGTGACGTTTGGTAATCATGGGCCTCTAAGGTGACTATCTCCAGATGGATCGCTGCCTGTATTACGGAGTCTTACACTGTCCAAGGACTGCAGCCTCCTAAAGGTATTCATGCACACCTGGTGTGGGGCAAGGCAGCCGCAGTTGCCTTTCAGAAATATGTCCCCGGGGAGACCATTGTAAAGGCGGCTACTTGGGCCTCCCCATCGGCTTTTTGTAAACATTGTCTAGACCTGAGCGCCAGATCTGATGCTTAGTTTGTCCAGGCTGTGCTGAAGAACCTGTTTCAATAGAGGATTTTCCATCCACCCGTAGTTCCTGTGAGGAGTGCTTGGGAATCTCCCATAAGTATGGAGGAAAGGGGACGGGATGTAGGAGTATAACCAGGTTACTCACCGTAGTGACCACTTTCCTCCGAGTCCATAGTCCCCTTTCCTCCATATGCCCCTTGCTGTCCCCTCTAATAAGGTTCCTCCTATTATTGCTTAAACGTCTCTGACCTAGCGATAGAAAAGGACTGATGGGCGATGCGCGGGGTGGAGCTAAAATGGGCGGGGTTATGGCCGCGTGCAGTACGCCCACGTAAAAGAAAGGAAGGACTAACATTTTTGCTAAATTTTAATGCTTTTACAAAGTGCTCCGGTCCCGTCCCACAGGACGGAGGAATGTCCCATAAGTATGGAGGAAAGGGGACTATGGACTAGGAGTAGGTGGTCACTATGGTGTGTAACCTGGTTATTATTGTTTAATAAATTCACAAAATCAAGGAAGCATTCCACAGTATCCGACCATGATCACATCGTCCCATAAAATGTTTCCATACATGAATGAATTGTGAAAAATATACATTCAAAAATACATATGGTTGTTCATAACGATGCATCAATATGTTAGCCAGGGCGGGCGCAAAACCTGGCCCCATGGCTCTCCCAATTAGCTGTTTGTAATATACGTTATTAAACAAAAACACATTATTTTCAAGGGTGCACATAAGTAATTCCTTCAGCATTTCAATATGTTCGCCCCTTTTTGAGTTTCGAAAAAAAAAAAACTAATTCTCCGCAGCTTCCACTAGATGTCGGCCTATGCACAGCATGTGAATCTAAGCAGATACAAGCATCAGAAATACGATTACAGTGATTAATGTATCTGATATTCAACACTTTGAATAGCTTTTTGATTGTCAATAGAGGTGTATAGGGCCTTAACATCAAGCGTGAACAGGAAAGGATTATAAGTAAATAATTTCTCAAATATTTGTAGTATATGCATCGTATCTCACAAAAGTAGGTGTCTGAGCAAGCAGAGGTGATAGGCGTTCATTAATATAGCAAGACATCGGTTCCAAGATTTCTCCTTCACCACTGACAATAGGTCTGCCTTCTGGGATTTTAACAAATGCTTTATGTATTTTGGGCAGGAAGTAAGCAGTGGGCATAGTTGGTCCTTCAACCATTAGCTAATGTTTTTTTTCTGTTAGTATACCTCTAGAATGCCATTTGTGTACTCGCTGTTATTATCAGATTTTTAAGGGGTTAGCAGGTAAGATCTGATGGCAGCCTTCAGAATTAAGATGTTGAAGGCCCATAGTGATGTAGTCTTGTTTGTGCATGATCTCCACGTTCCCCCTCCATCCCCCCAGCCCCCCACCCCCCTTTGTCCGCTCCTTGGTAATTAAGGTTTGGTTGAAAGCTAATCTTTGCATAGAACATTTGTTCTGATTTGGTCAAATTATAGCATTGGTGAGTTTTGAGCGATTTTGCACGATCTGCCAATTTATGAATATCCCTGGTCACAGCTTGATAAAAGGTGCTATGATGTTGTCATTAGGAAACCTAGGCGGGAACTTAGATTCTCCAGCATTGGATCTTTCATGGATTCACATGCTGTGAATATTTACCCATCGTCAGGCTGGGAAACCTCAGTAACTTTAACTTGGCGGTTTCCTATGGAAAACTTCCACACTTTAGTGTCCTATCAACGTCCTTTTCGGGTGCATTAGGCACCACCAATAGGACGTCTGGTATAAATAGCCCTGCCTCGCGGCTTCCCTTCAGATTTCAACCGTCTCCAAACTGTGGGATCACCTCATGCTTTTGTGGGCTAGGAGGTCGTCTGTAGCCCAGAAGTCTTTTTTTTTGGCCCCTGTGCTACCTGTGGCTTGAAGGGGTACGAAGGAGATGGCCATATGGACTGTCTTTACTGTCTCTACCCCAATCACTCGGCGGATACCTGCGAGGGATGTCCGAGGTTTTTGCGGAAGACCCTGAAGGAACGTAATCGAAGGCTCATTTGTTGGCTTAATGAGGGCACGTACCCAGCTTCTGAGGTGGGTTCGGCCCGAGGTAGCCAGTCTTCGGATAAAGCGGAGAAGTCTGCGGAACATAGCCGAGCGGCATTGGCAGAACCTCCGGCGAAGAAGCATCGGGCTGCAGTGCCTGCGTCGGATGTGGGGGAAAGGCAGTAAGTCTTAGTCAAGGCCACATCAGGCGAAGAGTATTTCTTCGTTGTCCAAGCAGGGTCGGTCGGACCATTCCAGGGGGGGTCTGGTAGTAGGCCCGAACAATCTAAGGAATCTGGCAAAGCCGAAGGGGTCTTCGAAACGCTTGTCGTCCAGGGACCATTACAGGTCTTCGTCCAGCCCAGAGTCCACGAAGCACCAGTTTGGTTCTTCCAAAAAATCCAGCTCGCTGGTGAAATCGAGGCCTGTGGACGTGGTTCTGACGACTAGCGACGGTAGTGCTGAAGCCTATGGTTCCGTCGTCGACTATGGGGTCATTGGTGCTGTCCACGACACTGACAAAGTGGCTTGTGCTGTTATTGTCCACGCAGATGGAATCGGAAGGACTTTTGTCATCTGGTGGGGCGTAGCAGGCCGCCGCCTTTTGAGTCTATCCTTCCTGAGAACATTTTGCAGCAGGATCCAACTACATTTTCTGTGTCTTCTGAAGTGGAGGAGGAGCAGGTGTTTGACCCGTTGACTCTGGGTTTACAGAGTGTGAGGCCTTCGACGTCGAGTGGAACGGGGGCTGGGCCACCCGGTTATCTGCTTGTTAACCCACAATCTCTGCGGTCGTTGCAGGCGCTGCCGATGCTTCAATCCTTGTTGGGACAGCTGGATGTGAGGTTGCCTCCGCCTCCGAGACCAACGGTGCCTGTGATCGGGCTGTTGCCTGGTGAGGCTCCTAGAAAGTCTCCTCCGGCACGGTTGCCGTTGCCAGTGGAGTTGGGCCGTCCACGGTCTCATCCGGAAGAAGGAAAGCTACCTGAATCTGAGCCTGAGAGTGTTCCGTGGGACACCCTCAAAACTGTTTCGTCGACGAGGGATGACTCGTGCGACACGGACGCGCATGTGGAGCAGCCTCATTGCCCGGCGCAACCTTCGCCTCTGGATGATATTGGGGCATTCCACGCCATGATGTCAAAAACCTGTCTGGCGTTAGGACTAACACCTGAAGAGGAACACAAGGACTGCTTCCTCCTCTACCATATGGGCAAACGGAGGAAGGCGGTATTCTCCGTGCCGATACTCGACCATGTGTGGCAGGAGGGTCTGCGTACGATGCGCCATCTGTTTTCAGAACCGACTGTGAAGGGTCGGCTTGAAAAGCAGTTCAAGGCTCTGGAGTCTACCCCTCGATGTTGGTGTCACAGCCCTCGCCGGAGTCTGTGGTCTCGGCGGCTGCCATCCGGAAGCCAGGGGCCAGCATAAATTTCTTTATGCCGCCTGACATTGAGGCTAGGAGACAGGATGCTTTTGGAAAGAAGGTCTTGACAGTCGGGGCTACGACCACGATCATGGCCAGGTATGATCATGAAATGTGGCATCGGCTGGCTCTGCTTCCTGAGCATCTGCCGGAGCAACAACGAAAGGAAGCAATGCTGTTGATGCGTGAGGGGGAGGAGGAGCCCTCCAACAACAGCATAAATATTGCTGTGGACCTGGAGAGTCAAGCTTTAAACAGATTAACAATGGGGTTGTGCTTCGGCACCAGGCCTGGTTGAAGTGCACTGATTTTCGGCCAGAGGTGCAGTATAAAGTCATTGACATGCCTTGTGAGGGCGAACACTTGTTTGGTGAAAAGATCGATGAAGCCCTGAAAGGTATGGAGGAGGATAAAGAAACTGCTATATCCTTGAGTTCCTTGCAGAGCGGGTGCTCTTTTCGCTCCTTTCGGCATTTTCATGGAGCCTCTGGAAATGCACGGTTTGCTTCCACCAGAGACCGTGGTTACGGGCGCTCTGGCTACTCTTCTCGAGGGTATAGGTGGTCTGTCCAGTCGGCGCAGAAAGGCTGGCGGAAGAAGAGTGTGCAGTCCTCTGCGTCTTAAGTAGAGGCAAGCTAAACCTCAACAATGACTGCCATATGGACAATCTACTGGGGGGGCAGGGACGCCATACACGTCTACGAGTGGAGAAAAATGACATCAGATCGATGGCTGTTGGACACAGTGCGTCTTGGCCACTCGTTGGAGTTCAGGAGTCCTCCGGTCCCTATTCCGCTGGTGTACGTACTGCAGCCGCATCTTCCAATCATGTGGCAGGTGGTGGTTCTCATGCTGGGGAAGGGGGCAATAGAACCAGTTCCGGTGGCCGAGCAGGGCCTGGGGATTTACTCCCGGTTTGTGTTGAAAAAGCCCAACGGCAAGTGGAGGCCTATTCTCGATCTTGAACAAGACTCTGCAACGCCTGAAGTTCAAGATGCTCACCCTTCAAGATCTCATCCGGTCGGTGCAGCCGGATGAGTTCCTGGCATCGTTGGATCTGCAGGATGCCTATTTTCACAACCCTATGCAGCAGAGGCACTGCAATATCCTGCGTTTTGTGGTAGGAGAGGAACACTATCTGTTTCGGGTCCTCCCGTTTGGCCTGAAGTCGTCCCCCAGGACGTTCACCAAGTGTCTGGCACCGGTGGCGGCCTTCCTCCGGCGGGAAGGTCATAATGTGTACCCCTACCTAGATGATTGGTTGGTGAGCGGGTCATCGCAGGTAAGTGCACAAGTCTCTTGTGGCGACAGTGTGGCTCTTATGGCTGGGATTCGCCGTCAACTTCGTGTTTCTGGGGGCGCAGTTTCTTACCCAGCAAAATTTGGAGAAGCCTATCGACGAGCGTGTGCGAGTTGCGGGCCCAAGCAAGCAAGTGGAAGAAGGGCGCAAGTGTATCAGTCTGAAGTTGCATGTCGCTCTTGGGAGCCATGGCATTGCGTATTTCGCTTCTGCCCAATTGCTGCCTCTTCATTAGGCCAGTGCAAGAGTTCCTCGAAGACAGATGGTCGCAGAGTGGAGGATTGTGGTCAGACAAGTTGCTGATCAACAAAAGCCTGTTGGGACGCCCTTCGCTGGTGGGCATGCACAACCAATCTGGTGAGGGGTAATGCTCTTACTGGAGCCAAAGTTCCAGTTTACGATTGTGGCAGACCCCTCCCAGTTGGGGTGAGGGTGGGGGCACACCTCGACAGCTCGCGGGTGCCAGGCCTGTGGTCTCTGGAGGCTATGTTCCACATCAATGTGCTCGAGTTGAGGGCAGTGCACTGGGCCCCAAAGTAGTTTCATCCGCGGGTCGGTGGTAAGGGTGTTGACTGACAATGCTACCATTGTTTTATTTAAGAAAATAGGGAGGTACACATTCACGAGTCCTGTCGAAGGAGGCACAGGACGTTTGGCATTGGACTCTAGCGCAAGGAATCTGCAGTGCTGCTTTCCATCTGCCCGGAGTGCTGAATATTCAAGCAGACACGCTCAGAAGGGACACCATCCAGCTACACGAGTGGAGGCTGTCTGAGCAGCAGGTCTCAAGGATCTTCCGGCGATGGGAGCATCCTTCGTTGGATCTTATTGCTACAAGGGAAAACAAGCAGTGTCTGGAGTTTGCCAGCAGAGGGGCACATCCAGAGTCCTGGGGGGGGGGGGGGGGCGCGTTTCCGTGGATGGGGCTCTTCGTGTATGCGTTTCCCCCGTTCCCGCTCATTTGGCGAACCATCCAGTGGATTGGGAGGTACCAGTGCCAAGTGATTCTAGTGGCACCATTTTGGCCCAGGCCGATGTGGTTCTCGGACCGCCTGCATATGGTGGAAGAGCGGCTCCAGATTTCAGGTCTCATGACGAGGGCTGGGTGTGGCATCACGATCCGGCATCTCTCAGCCTGACGCCGTGGCTCCTGAACACGGAATCTTCCAAGAATGTCGACGGATTTTAGAGTCAGCGAGAGCACCTTCCACGAATGTCTCATATGGGCATAAATGGACGAGATTCTGTGACTGGTGTAAGGGTTGATCCTTTGAACATTTATCCTGTACCTGCTGCACTTGGCTGAAGGGGGCCTAGCATTATCATCCATTAAGGTGCACCTGGCGGCGATTTCTAGGTTCACGAGAAAACGCCATGCTGCCCCACTTTTCAGTGATCAGTTGGTGAAGCACTTTCTGAAAGGGTTGTTTCGGACATTTCCTCCTGTGAAGAAATGTGCACCGGTGTGGAACCTTAATGTGGTCCTTTAGGCTTTGATGAAGCCTCCTTTTTGAACCTATGCCGACGGCTTCCTTGAAGTTCCTCTCGTGGTAAGTGACGTTTCTAGTGGCATTTACCTCGGCCAGGCGGATGTCGGAATTGCAAGCACTGGTCATTGACCCTCCTCGCCACTAACCTGCACTTTATCCCTAAAGTGCAGACGGCATTTCATAAACCTGCCTCTATTGCTTTACCCTCGTTTTTTGCTAATGCATCCCCGCCAGCAGAAAGGGCCCTGCATTCTCTGGAAGTTAAGAGGGCGAAGTTTAATCTGAATCGCACTCAGGACTTCAGGAATTCAAAGCAACTGTTTGTGGCAGATGGCCCGTCCTACAAGGGGCAGGCCATCTCCAAGCAGGGACTTTCCCGATGAGTTTTATCTTCAATTTTGTTTTTTCTCTTCAATTCCCATGTTTTGCCATGTTAAAGCTGGAAAGCATTTGCGGAGTGCTCTGAAGGCTCATTTCACGAGGTCCACTGCCTCGTCGGTGGCGCTGTGGTCTGGGATACCGCTGGTGGACATTTGCCAGCCGGCGTCCTGGGCCGTGCCGCATACCTTCACCAGGCATTACTGTCTGGGGCAGCAGCATGTGGAAGATGTGTAGGTGGGGCGAGCGATGCTCTGCTTGTTCCAGTAAGGTATGCCCCGCAGTTTCTGGGGTTTGTTTTTTATGTGCTTGTCACTTGCTGGGGTTGTTGTCTCATGTATGTGATTAAGTACTGGTTGTTGGTTTTGCCTGTTGCACACTGCCAATGATTGGTTGTACTGCTATGTAATCTGTTCACAGCATGTGAATCCATGAAAGATCCAATGCTGGAGAAGGGAGTAGTTTCTTACCTGTAACTCCATTTCTCCAGCTTTATTATCTTTCATGGATTCACATGCTCCCGCCCCTGCAGCAAACCTAGGTTTAGGCTCCCTCTACTTTGCTGGTTAAAATCTGAAGGGAAGCCGTGGGGGCGGGCTACTTATACCAGACGTCCTATTGGTGGGGCCTAAAGCGCCCGAAAAGGATGTTGATGGGACACTAAGTGTCGAAGTTTTCCATAGGAAAACGCTAAGTTAAAGTTGCCGAGGTTCATATTCACAGCACGTGAATCCATGAACGATGCCAACGCTGGAGAAATGGAGTTACAAGTAAACTACTCCCTTTTTTTTACTTCTTCAAATTTCAATTTTTGCTGTTCAATATTTAAATGTTACTATATCCATTATACTAGCTTTCTGATCTTGACCACAATCCTCTAGAGACATTAATACATGTGTATTTAACCTCTTAAGTGCCATTGAGGTTCCCCCCCCAGTGCCAATGGGTTTTTTTTAAAATCGCGGTATTCACCGCCAAAACCCGCCAGCATTTTCCCCCCTCATTAACCCCTTAAGTGCCACCGACGAGCCGGCTCGTTGGTGGCAACCTGGAGCGGTTTTTACCGACGAGCCGGCTCGTCGCTGGCATTTAAAGGGTTAACATAGTTTGCAAAGATATGTCAGATGGTGCAGGTATGGTGTGTTTTGCTGAATATCTCTGCACTTGTGTTGCACATTTTATTTAAGTTTGGCAACACATTTAAACAGATCAATTTTGTATGTGCACAAAATTATTGAAGCCAGAGGGAGCAAATGAAAGCCCTTTGTTAAGGACAGAGTGTTCATCTGAAGAGTTGACATGTACTCAAATTACAGACTAAGTCTACCTGTTCTGATTCTGCAGCGATTGCTGATATGAGGCTCTTGTTACTCTTCGTAGCATGGCTGTTGCTTTTCCGCCATAATTTCGTATATTATCTTTGCTCTGTGATAAATTGTATGGTTCTTTCATATCAGATCAGGGGATTATTGAACAATTGTAAATGGTCCTGGTATATGGCTAATGGTTTACTGCGTCTTGTTTGCACCCTTGGTTGGTTTACCTATCTTTTTTTAATATGATGTACTTCTTATAGGATGTGAATGTGATGTCTTCAGCCTCGGAAGAAGACCACATACCTCGAAACACGTGCCAGGCTGACCTACAATCAATTAAATGTTAGGCAACTAATGCATGGACTTTTGATTAGTGCGCAGTGTGATTGTTAATGTTTAACTAGTGATGTAATATACTACCCATCATGTCCAAGTGAGGTTTGTCTTGATACCCTTCACTTTGCTTGTCTGGTTGGCTTGAGCCCTCACCTAGGAGTGAGACGCCATCTTATGGGAAGTCCACCCATAGATAACTTCCTGAAGTATACCGTTGGCATTTTTCATTCTGTATGACACTGCGGGCAGAGCCCTTGCCTCACTTTTCTTGGTTAATTGAAGTAGTGAAGGGAAACGTCCTGTAGTCGGGGGAATGGTGGGGGGGGGATTAAGTGAATAGCGAGTACAATAAGCAATTGTGGGGGGAAGATTGCGGAACCGGGAAGGGTAAAAAGAGGGGTTCTTTGGGTGGAACCTTTGTACCGTAGGTTAGGCGACAGTGTTTTTTTGTGAATTAAATTTGGGTAAATTGGTTTGGAGTATGTAGGCTCGGCATCATTTGTCAGGTACATCCTGGGTATAAGTGGAAGAGTCTAAAATATCAGGAATGGTTGTGGAAAACTAAGGGAAACATCTCAATTCTTGATTTACTGAGGGGACTTGCGATAAGGGAATATTGGAGAACCTGCATACTTTAACTACAAGCTCAAGGACTCAAAGTTAAACCTCCTACAGTTATGGAGGATGTATGAATACGGCGGAAAGGCTTCTAGTGTTAAAGTCTTAGGGGAGGGGCTGAAAAAGGAGGGTGCAAGATTTCCTTCTGCACCGCCCACATGTGTGCTATCCTTTATCGAACGCAGATGGTTATACAGACTCTGAATTTGAACCTCCATTTTTCCCCAGTGGCCAATCCAGTGGTTTTGAGACCAGTATAGGTAATGCCTCCAATGACTATGAAGTGGCATAGCGAGGAAAGTGGAAGGGTAAACCCCTTCAATGGTTATGGTTGTAGAAAGGTTGAGAATGAGGAGCAGGAAGGGAATAACAAACCTCCCACCGACTGCTATGTTAGCAGATGGGTTAATGGTGGGAGAACTAGAGTGAGGCCGGCAGCTAGATGAATGGATGATGGGTTGTAAATGTGAGAGGAGGAGATTATGCCATTCACCGCTAGGCTAGAGGATAGGCTGCAAATGGTGGTAGATGCACAGGAGCTGGAAAAGCTGGAAGAAGCACTGTAGCTAGCAAAGGAAGAGGTAGTGCTGTTGCAGCGGCATAGAAGTGAACCTGTTTGGTTGGATAAATCGGTTATCAAGGAGGTAAATGTGGACATGGAGAACAGAAATATTGCCATGTGTACAGGAGTTTAGCAGGGAGGGTGGGCCTTAAGGTACTGCTGAGTATGCTTCTGAGCCTGTAGAAGTGGAAGGAATAACAGGAGTAGGAGACTAAGAGGAATGGGAATCTGATACTGAGCAGGTTGTAGCAGCCCTAGCTCGTGCTCCATTAGCAGGGATCGAAAGTACACATGGGGTCTTTGGATGTGTCATAGTACTTGTATGGCTGTAGTAAGTAGCAGGGGAGAAATTGGGGGGGGGGGGGCAGTTAAAACGGCTGCAGCTCAGTTTGTTACTCCAGAAGGGTCTTGGAAAGGCCTATTATGTCCTGTGGTTGCACATGGACCAAAATAATTTGGCGCCCCCTGTGCTCACTGCAAGGGTGGGGAAGTGGAGTTATGCGTTCGAGAAACACTCGGCCAGTGTCATGTTGGCCATAGGGGGGGGGACATAAATCGCTTATTCATGGCCTTAATGGTGGAGATATCAGACTAGCTTTGGAGGATATCTGGGTATCTGGGAGTTGAGTTGGATACAAATTCCCACGATGTAGCAGCTTTTAATAATTGCAGGGCGCATGCACTGCGGATAATCTATCCCGATGCACCAGATATAAATTCTATCTTGGCTAGAACGATGAAGTTGGATGATGATCCTGCTGCACACATCCAGTTAGTTCAGGAGATGTTGAGGGCCGAGATGGAAGAAGTGGGGGGATAAGAATGTGGCGATTTTACCACATGATAAACAAGGGACTCTCCATAGAAATCCAGCATAATCATATAAAGCCTTGGGGATAGAGGCCAAGTTTATCGGACATCAAGCACACATTGTGTATTTTTGTAAAAAGAGTCAAGAAAAGAATAATATAGAACAGACACAGAAGGCAGAGGCCAAGATTGTTTAGAAAGAATTGGCAAATATTTGTTTGGAAGGGGCAGTGATTACTAGCTCCATGGAGGGACAGCAGGAGCAATTGGGACAACAGGGACATGGTGAATCAACTATGACACAGGGGTGGATGGACAGGTGTGCCTCCGGTCCAAGTCAAATGAAGGGGCTTTGGAGGGGTAGGAGAGGATTTCCACTGGGAAGTGGGTCGTTTGGCCAGTTCGGAGGAATGGGTCCCTGGTTCAATGGGCCAATGGGAAATCGCTATGGAGAGTTTTATGGAATTCAGTGTTGGTCGTGCGGAAGGATGGGACACGACGCGTGTCACGATTGTCGAGACAGGTCACATTATTTTAGCTGGGGAGCTCCGCAGATGCAATCCACGACCCTGCCATATGCTTTCTTGCAATCACAGCAGGTATGGGTTGAACAGAACCCAGCAACTGGGGCTGCACAGATCTGTGGGATCCCACCAACTATGCAGCACAGGCACCTGTACAGACATGGGAGAACAATCCTTTAACCCCAAGGAACAGTAACTCATTACACTGGGGCAAGTGATTTTGGATGGAGTCCTTTTTCACTCCCCAGTGCTAATATGTACCTAGAGTAAGACAGCCCAGACGGATCTCTGGTGTGTCCAGTTCTGTCTGCTACCACTGATCCGGAAGAAGAACCCAGATAGGTGTGCAGGTAGGTGATGGAATGTTTACATTCATGGTCGATACAGGGGCCACAAAATCATGAATTAAGGAAGGTGAGTTTACCTCGTTTGGCATGACAATGTACCCACAGGGATTCTCTGTGGCTATCCTGTCAGTTCCTTATACTGAAGCTCTACATATCTAGGCAGGTGAACAAAATGTTTCTGCACCTTTGTTGTATTTTACAGATACCTCATTGAATCTTTTGGGCCGAGATAGCCTGAGCAAACTTCAATTGTCGATTGCTTTCATGGAGGAAGGCCTAGTATGATCAACACCAGGTTTGTATCCGGTAAGAGAAGCCGCGCGTTTTGCATGCATATGGTTGTGACGGCACGGTAAGGTGGGTGGGTGCTTGTACATTCAACTTAATTTCTTTATGGGGGTAATGGTTTTGTTGAGTTGGGTCTCGGGAATTAAAGGCCAGACACGGCAGGTACCGATTGAGTTTTTGTTTCAGCCTGTGTGCCGCAGGAGGTAACACTAGGCACCATTGGCACAATTCTCCTAGAGGCAGTCGTGATCAAGAACAGCAGGATGGTTCATTTAAGGTACTAATGAAGTCTGAGAATGGCGCACTGTTCTGTGCATCGGTTCGATTTATTGCCATGGGACGTGTCCAACGAGCAAATGTTCGAAATTGGGGTGCCTTGCAAGATAGCGATGGAGCAAAGGAAAGTACCACAGACCATGCCCGCTATTAAAAATGCATTGCCACATTGGAAGGAGGATTTAGAAAAAGTGCTGAACCATTCATGGACCAGCAATCCTCATGACGTGAGGCTGCTGAAGGGTGTTGGAACAGGGTGAATAAATTTGAAACTTGGAGCAATATTACCATGGGTTAAGCAGTACCCCATGTCTAGAGAGGCAGACCAAGGTATTTAAGAGATATATGGCCTTGTAAAAGCCAGGCATAATACAACCTGTGTCCCCATGATGCTGTGAATCTGAGTGTTTTTAACAGGTTGTTTCAGATGGATTTGCGGAATTTACATGTGTCCAGTACAGTAATCCAGTACGTGTACGACAATTTGTTAGTCTGTATCACTTCATAGGAGCAGTGTGGAGGAGATTCAAGATCGTTCCTCACCCTGGTTGTGGTACAAAGTGGATAAGAATTGCAGTACTGCATTTGGGGCAAGTGAAATTGCCTGCAGGGAGGAAGGCAATGCCAGAGAGTGCCACCACAGTTCAGAATATGTCTCAGCCAGTCACGGTGAAACAAATGCAGCAGTTTCTGGGGCTCTGTAACTATTGTGGATCTTGGACTACTCTAGTTACATCAGGCCCTTACTGCAGGGATTTAAGCAAGGGTAGAAGGTAAGGGTTGGATAAAATGGTCTGAAGAAATGGTGACTTGCTTTCGGGAACTCATAAGCTGCAATCATCAATGCTCCTGTCTTGGTGACCCCGAATTACAAGAAGACATTTTATTTGTTTTCTCATTCCAATGGGCAGGTGATGACCGCTGTACTGACCTAGCGGATATCAGTAGGCCACAAACCTTTATATTATAGCGGACTCCTAGACCTGGGATGCAGGGACAGTTCCTTTGTGAGCAAGCGTTTGCAGCAGCAGATTTTGCAATTCAAGTCTTCAACCATTACCATGGGTTGCCCTGTGACATTGTATGTGGAGCATGCGGTCTGTGATTTTGGTAAAGCCAATGCTGACTTTGTATCCAGAAACTCTAAGTCGGCAATGTTCTACTTCCCGTACGGTGTCACCTAGTCAATCCTGCTACATTTGTATTCAAGCCAGTGAAACCTGATGACCTGTTTTATGATTATGCCACTAATGAGGGAGAAGAGGAAAAAAGGATGAATGTTAAAGAGGACAGTGATTGCTGATTCACGTTAGGGTTCTAGGTTCGGCATGGAACAGTGAGGTGGCAGGCCAGGCGCTCTTAGAGCGGCACTCAACGGTCCGTGCGTGGGGTGAGCAGGTCTGGTCGGTAGTTTAGGGGGGTCACATTTTTCACTCCCCTCCCCCCCAGCCCCCCCACGCTATAGTACTTTATGATGACTTAATGAATGATGGAACGATGACGCTGTTCTGTAGTAACCATTGAATGATTTAATTCATGTACAGCCTTTTTTGACGCATTTTGGGGTTCTAAGACCTGCAATAAATGTGGCCTATTGCCTTCCAAATGAACATGTGTTGTGTCCTTCACTGGCCCTGCCGCCTGCCTCGCCCACAAAAGCGCCCCGGGCAACCTTTGTCTGGGCAGCGGGTTGCAGAGCGTGGAGGCGGGCCATTGGGGAAGGGACACTCTTGTGGGCGGGGGGTTTTCGGGGAGGCACCTTTCTATGCTTCAGGCAGAAGGGGGACATCCTGTGTAGGCACCACTGCCCCGGTACTTGAAATAGATGGGGCAAGGGTCCTGGGTGCGTATAAAACAAGGGGGCGCAATGTGTGCTCCCTCTTTGTCGCCGCCCGGGACCAGTATGCTGCTCGGGCAGCATGTTTGTTTTCCAACCCACCCTTTAGATCAGCACAGGTTGTTGTGTTGCGGTAGGTTGAGGCGCATTGCATTGTTTTTGAGCAAGGGGCTCAACCATTTGGGTAACTGGAAGGGACAGTGATTGCTGATTCAGTCTGGGTCCTAGGTTTGGCGCGGAACAGCGAGGTGGCAGGCCAGGGGCTCTTAAAGCAGTCCTCGCCGGTCCGTGTATGGGCTGATATGATGTGTTATGATAGGTTATTTATAATGCGCTTAATACCCAGAGATTTCTAAGCGCGGACCCAGGGATTGAACCTGTGGTGCCCCGAGACGTCTTGTTTCCAAGGCGAGCACGTTGCCCCTGAGCTATCCTCTCAAGGGTGAGAGGCCGGTGGTTTATGGGGTCACAATCCCCCCCCCAAATCCCCCGCTAGAGTACCTTTATGACGAGTAGTCCCCGGAAATACCCAGCGAGCCCTCAGCAGGCCCAACCAGCTCATGCCCACTTCAATCTCCTCTGAGTCCAACCATGTTCACCCCCCACCAGCCACACACTCCTGCCCCCCACACCCTATTACCCACCCACTCACTCTCCATTTCAAGACCTTCCCCTTACACCACATGAACAAAAATTTTGGTACATGGTCAAGGTACTACCTGACCTAGCTGAAGCCTTGCTATGCTCCCTCCAGTGACGGTTGTACCACTACCTATCGATTCCGGTTACTCTTGGCTCACTCATCCCTCCTGCCCTCCCCACGGCCTGCCTGCACCCTCAAAGGACCAATCCCCAAATGATTCACGCCCCACCGGAAGTCTTATCACCCCCCCGCCTCCTCTAAGAGATCCTGGTTTGCCCTCATCACTGTATCTACAAAACCGAGGTCTGAAAGGCCTAAAAGACCTACTATTATAAAAGAATCCTTATCTGCCATAGCAGTAGTACAGAGCTCCACAGGGTCATCTTGGAATTTGTGAAACCCACTTGCACCACTGCTCCCACTATGCCCACACAAGCACTCTGCAACATTTGATGGCTGGAGAGGGTCTTGGCCAGCCCACCAACCTGCAGCACTGACTTTCACCTCTTTCAAACCACCGATCGCTACCGAGGAATTCCACAAACTACTGTCCAGCAGAAGACCCTCCAGGGTCTCTTCCCCCCCCCCCCCTCCCGACCTCCCCCCACCCCTTGCCCGTCTCCCTCCTAAAAGAGATCCCCACCTGTGCAAGAGAACAGGCAAGGTCCATACTCAATGACTACTTCACCTCCGGCACCTTTTCAGACCACTTCAGTAGCACACGTCAAACCACTTCTGAAAAAGGCTGGCCTCAACCCTCTCCAGCCATCAAATTATAGGCCCATACCCAACATCCTGCTCTTCTGGTTTCGACCTCGCCATGGAACTAAAACCACACTGATCTCGATGTGCGACTTCTCCTCGCTCCTGTTCAAACCTCTACCTGACCCCGGTGCCTGGGTTCATCCGCTCGCACAACCTCACCTGCTACAATTATGCTAACGACACCCAAATTATCCTGCAAATCCCCAAGACTAGCTCGATCACCCCTCCACCCTAGCAGCATGCCTCAGTAATATTGACCAGTGGATGACTAGAATCCACCTCCTTCTCAACCCAGGGAAAATAGATACCCGGACTAAACCCTGTCACACCAGATCCATAATGTATCCACATTCTGTCACTAGCAACTCTGGCTGCTGCAATGCATCTCCCCCATCTCTCCTTCCCCTAAACTCATGCTTGCTCTGGAACAGAGTCATATCTCGACTGCTCTCCGCACCCTCCACTGGCTACCAATTGGACGAAGAACTACTTTCAAAATCCTGTGCATCACCCACCGAGCCGTGCACAAGGCCGGCCCACATACCTCAAAGAGAAGACTATACGCTACCGCCAAACACGCACTCGCAGCCCTACTACTGTTGATACCATTCTCCAATTCATCTAGACTTGGAGGGTCTGCCTTCTCGACTTTGGCACCAACTCTATGGAATTTGCTGCCCCCGTATTCGACACACCCAGGACTACATGGCCTTCCGTCAAGTGGTAAAAACATGGCTCTTTCCAAATCTGTGCAAGGATAAGCCCAAGGCCATAAACTCATCCCCTATGGCCAAAGTCTGGTGATGATCAATACTTACCGGAAAAGCAACTAGAGAGCCATGGAAAATGGCTGACCAATTAATTACGTCACCCCGGAAAAATGGGAGCAGTCAGGGCACGGAAGTCTGCCTACGGATAATAAAACTTCTGGCCTTTGCAGCTACAACCCACACGCATTTAGCTTGACTTCCAAAGCATAGCTGGTGCGAAGTGTCTATAGAGGCGACCCCAGTTTACCTAGGAATAACCGCCCTGCACCAGCGGCACATAAGTACTATGCTTGGATAAACTCTCCGGAGGATCAGACAATAACCCATGAAGCACTCAGAAACCCAGCGTAATACTCCCCAGGGACCCAGAAAATGTATCCTTCGAGTGACTACAAAACATTGGGGAAAGGACGGCTCGCCCTAGATAACATTCCCCTCTGACCGGTTAACCTCCCTATGAAAGCCACTACCTTGAACCCCCAGAGCAGACACAGCTAGTACAAACTGTGCCCCGTATGCATCCCAAGTAAACGGGCCTCCCAACAATAACTGCATACTCATTCCTACCAATATGCCCACTTTCCACTTTACATCAACAAACAATAAATTGCACCTACATACCTAGACCAATTAAGCTAGATGCACACATACACATATCGCTCATAGAACACTTCAACAGCCTGGTAGAATGCAGCTATACCCCACAAAAAAATGAATCTGCCTATCGGCACACATCTCCTTCACATGCTCCACGGCAGCCAGAATGCTGACTTGGAGACCACCCTCCTTGCTGCGCACATAACTCTGATCTCTCACATCTACCGCACCACACTTGGCATTAGAATGCAGCCAACCCGTGCAAACCACTCTGGCTGCTCACATACCACGTGCACCCAAGCACCATATGCTACACTACTCAACTGATACGAATAACGGCCCCGAGGGCGTTTAACACACAGTGCTTTGAGATCATACCAATGGTACATAAGGTGCAATACAAATACACTATAACATAACTGGATGCTTTGGAGGGACAGGAGGTACTTTCTGTTGATGGGTTGTAGAGGAGCAGGTGTTCTCTAGTGCCCACTTTCTCACCTCCAACATTCTGAAAGCAAAGCAGGAAGACTCTGCACATGGCACCATATATCATCCCAATACCGCACCGAAGATATGCGAGTCATTATGCACTCGGACAACTATATCAAATGTACCCTTGCACTGATGTTGTGGTAGGATGTCGGCACCCACCATTGAAGAGCTGTAAATTAAGTCAGACCAGAATAAAGTGACGACATGAATAGAAGATTCTAAGACTTACTGAAACGATATATGAATACTTAAAGAATGATAATGTCATTGAAGTGATAAAAAAAACATGTATGCAGAGAAGGAGATACCATATATACAATGAAGATAAGTAGCCAGACGAGTAGTGAATGTATGTATTTGCCAAAACGCAAGGTAGATGCGATAAATGGAAGCTTGCTTTAGTAGAAACTATAACATGAGTAAAGCGGCCATGATGAGAAGATGGATGTTGGATTGTGTCACAACTACAAACGGAACATCTAAACAGAAAAATGTACCCTTGCTAATAATTATTTTCATATTATTTCTTTTTTTCTTTTTGTTTCAAATAATGAATTAATATCTCTGAGAGGTTTCCAAATTGTGGAAATCCTAAAGTATGAATCTACCGCTGTTCTTATATAACCACCCAAATAATAAAGTAGCTGTGTGTTTCAAAGGACAAACATTACGGTGGTGCTTCCAGTGTTTGAGAAATAAAATAAAAGGTAACTCATATAATTAAGGAAAAAGTGCAAGACATTCACTTTCTACCTCCGAGGACATCAAAAACATATATTTAAAGAAAACCAGAACACATAATCGGAAGTCAACAGTTATAATCTCAACCAAAAAATAGAACAAAATACAAATACATCCACATAATACATTTAGGAAGCAACGTTTTTTTGTAGAAAGAGATTACAATGTGCATAAGTGTTTTGACACAATAAAAAACAAAAAACACAAAGAACATTGGATTAATATTCATTTCTTTACATTATAATGATTAAATCATAAAGAAGAGTGCAAATAGGACATACATGTGATATTGGTTCAGTAAATAAACGAGTATCATGGCCCAATTTCTAGGTATTGTTCAATGATAGTCCCTTTTTGCAATTGTTAGTTTCAAGCAATTAATGCTGCAGGGTCTTTGATACAAGATATCTTTTTTATCCTTGCCAACGTGAGATTTGATGGTTGGAACCGGAATGTAGGCTCCAAACGAACAGGGATATGTATGTATGGTTTGAATCCCTGTCTTCGTCACGTTTCGGCGGTTATTCTATTACGATAGGTCCGCCTTCATCAGGGCTCCTAGTTGGGGACCCTGTGGGAAGTATATGGATATCGAGTCAGAAGGGTGGATATAGAGAGGTAGTGGCCCCTAGTACTTAGGGCGCTATACAAATAAAAATATTTAGAAACTCTCGGCACCGGTGGTCGGCTTACCTGCCGGTGTTTGAGATCCCAGAGGTTCGGGTGTGGGCCACACAGGGAGGGAAATCAGGCGACAGGACCAGGCGTCTATGTGAAGAGTGAGAACTCTCAGGTAAAGTCACAGTCTCGTCTTGGTGATATCCTACATAAGGTATAAAGATGATGGAAAAGAGAGGAGCAAAAAACTATAAATCGGGGGTCTGGCGCCCGGGTTGTGTGGTGCTAATACATAATTGCTAAATAGCTACATGTGGCAAAAGCGAGAGAAAAATGCTCTACCTGGATTAATTTGCCGAGTAGTAGAGAGATTGCGCCGTATGGGTAAATTTTCTCCTCTGTCACCGTTATTGTGGAATGTGGTTGTTCACTTTGGGCTGGTGGCTGTTGCCTGTGTGAGAAGAAAAACACAACTAAGCACCAGGACTCGTTTGTTCGTAGGATATTAGGATAGTGGTTTAAATCCTATGCACAAAAATATGAGACTTGACGTGGTGGCTGATAGTGCTAGTATCTAGGACCATGATAACTCCAAAGGTACGCGCTGTGTGTTCGGAGGCGAAAGTGTATTAATGATACCAAGTGCACGCGAAACTTACAAAAAACACACAGTACGGCTGCCGGTCTGGGTGTTTAGAGCTCAATTACATGAGTTGAGATGCCAAATGTATGGGCTTCAAAAGGAGTATTAAGTAGGGAGCAAGCCGGTGGCATGAAGGGTTGAGGGCTGCATGCGAGGAAGAGACGTGCCTGTTGAAAAGGTCAGAAAGAGGGAGAGAAAGAAAGAGAAACCCTTTTAACGCTTACCCGCTGCAATGCTTTTTTCAGCTGCTGTAAGGCTTAGCAGGCATCCGCTGGGAAGGGGAGAGGCTGGAGGCTTGTCTCAGCCGTCTCATCTGATTCGAGGGTGTGTGTGGACTGTGGCTGCCTGCTCAGGGAAGCCGGGGCCGGGACGATCACGCGTGCGTAGAGGCCGCGTAGTCGATCGTTGTCATGGTGACTAGAGAACGAGTCACTCAGGTATGCTGGGAGAGAGTATCGATTTGCAGTGTGCCTCGGTGTGAGGAAAGTGTGGCTGTCAGCCTCATATAAAGTATTACACTGAGCCTGGAGGAAAAGGGGGAGGAATGCATAGCTCTGTGCGTATGTTTAATATATAGCAACAACAAGGAGCAACAGAAACTTAGTTTGTCGCAGTTTGTCGGTGAGGGCTAATGCGCGTGAGGAGAGGCTAATTAGTGGTGGGCAGGGACGTGGAAGCGGACATATGTCACAATGGTCATATTACTGGCTGAAAGATTTCATTGAGCCCATGATGGTAAGTGTTTAATCGATGTATCCATCTAGACTCCTTCCTAAGAAGACTGTGTTGAATGTCGGGGCTCCCCTTGATTTTCTCGAGTACCCACCAAAAAAGATTGTTTGGTGTGTGGTTAGCCTCCATGTAGTGTGTAACTAGAGGTGATGTGAGATTCTTACACCTTATTCTAGATCTGTGTTCCGAGATCCGAATGCTAACTGCTCTTGTTGTTTGACCTATGTATCGTAGTCCACAGGGGCATTCGATACAGTAAATCACATTCTGGCTTTTGCAGTTTGTGAGGTCCCTCAGAAGCCATTTGCGTTGTCCAATTTGGAAACTGCTCATTTTCTTCGTAAATTGGCAGGCCACGCAGTTGCCACATGGGTGATGGCCCTGCAGTGGTCTTAATGTTCGTGTGGAATTCTTAATTGGTTGAAATTGGGAATGTACTAGATGTTCCTTAATGTTTTTTGTTCTTTTATATGCAAATCGGGGAATTGGTTCTTCCGGAAGGTTAAGGCGTGCTATGTGCCAGTGTTTACTGATCTTCTTTATTTGTGATGTGTGGGTTCCAAAAGTGACAACGCACGTAAGACGATCTTCCTTGGTGTCTTGGGTATCACGTTGTAACTCGAGAAGGGTTTCTCTATTCCTGTTTCGTGCCCTTTTCCTGGCTTGCTCAAGCTGTTTTTTAGGATAACCTCGTGCTTTTAGGCGGGTGGTTAGATTGTCTGCATGGTAGTTAAAGTCTTCAGGTGTTGTGCAGTTTCTGCGTATTCGCAGATACTGTCCGTATGGGAGGTTGTCCTTGACATGAGTAGGGTGGTTGCTAGAGTAGTGCAACAAGGTGTTCCTGGATGTAGGTTTGCGATACAAATTACATATAAGTTTGCCATTTTTTTGTTGAATCGACAAATCCAGGAACTTAATCTCAGAAGCACTATGCTCGATAGTGAACTGAATGTCAATATTACATGTATTGAGCCAGGCCCAGAAGGACATCAGTTGGAGGGTGGTGCCAGTCCATATGAAAATCACGTCATCTATGTATCGGTACCAATGGCTAATTTGGGGCTGTCATGTGTTAATGTTGGAAAGTACAAAGTCTTGTTCGAATTTGGCCATGAATAGGATTGCTAGGCTGGGAGCAAAAGCTGCGCCCATGGCAGTACCTTTTGTCTGTAGGTACAGTAAATTGTCAAAGCTAAAAAAGTTTTTCCGTAGTGCTATTGACATAAGTTCAAGGATAAAGTTGGTGGGAGTTCGGTCAGTTGGGAGCTCGGCAGTGAGCCATGTCCGTATACATTCGATCGCTTCCTCCTGTGGTATACTTGTATACAGGGACTTGATGTCCATAGTTACCAAAAGTTGTTTGGTGGGGTCAAAATCTATGCCCTCAAATATGGTAATAGTATGTGTAGTGTCCCTAAGATAGGTAGATGTATTTATACTAATAGGTTGTAGGAAGAAGTCAATGAATTTGCAGAGTGGTTCAAGAATGGAGCCACAGCCAGAAACTATCGGGCGGCCTGGTGGATTAATGGGATCTTTATGAATTTTTGGAAGTGCATAGAAACAAGGAGTTCTTCCTCGTGTTTTGATTAGAAATTCAGATTCTTTTTTGGTGATCCATTCGCGTTGTAAAGCGAAATTTACGGTTTCTAGGATCTCTTGACAGATTTCTTGTGTTGGGTCTTTACGAAGGATAGTGTAACTATCTGTGTCGTTAAGTAGTGCCAATACCATATCTTTGTATTGGTCAGTGGTCATAATGACCACGCCACCACCTTTATCTGAAGGTTTAATGATAATGTTTTTATTTTTCTGTAGTGACATCAAAGCTTGTTTTTCCAGTAAACTTAAGTTGTGTTTGGTCTTAGTTGTTTTGGTTTGTAATTTAGCAAAGTCATTCAGGATGCATCTTTCAAAGGTAAGGGTTTCAGTAGGTATTTGGCTATCTGAAGGCGTGAAGGAAGAGGGGTTATGTAGCCCAGAGTCTTGCTCGTCTGCCTCCGTGCCTAAGTTATGTTCATGAAAGAAAGTTCGTAGCCTTACTTTGCGTAAGAAGGTTCGAATCTCCATTTCGGAATCATACCAGTTTGTGGGACCCGTCGGTACGAATGATAGACCCTTGTTAAGAACAGATGTTTCTGCCGTTGAAAGTGGAATATCAGCTAGGTTGAATATGGGGATTGTTTCAGAATCGGTATTGGAGTTTAGTATCTCGGTCGTCGGCGTCGTTGACGTTGGTTTCTTCCTCCCCCTCGTGGTGGGAAACCCCATTGTTGAAAACCCCACTGGGGGTTGCCAAAACCACCACCCCCTAAAAAAGGATAAAAAGATGGTGGGGGGAAGGCTGGGTTGGGCAGCGGGTGGCCCTGTGGTAGGGGTTGTCTAGGTTGGTCGTCAGAGGATGAGCCACTGCTGGAGCCGGAGAAGGTTGCTCTATTCCGGCGACCTTTCTGTGTCCGTGAGCCTATGCCTTGGGCCGGACCTGTGTTCAAATTGTTGATGTAATTATCCGAAATGTACGGGTAAACAATTTCAAGTTGAAATTCCTTAATGTCTTTCTGAAGTTTCTTAGTTTTTCTGGTGAGAGTAGCAGTTTTAAAATCCGAGAACTGCTTGTTAAGGTCAGTTAACTGGTTCTTGGCATTAGTAATGGCTATGTTGGTGATGAAGGTTGTTTCCTCTAGATCTAAATCTTTTTGAATTTGAGTAGCAATGCGTTGGGCCGTAGTAATGGTTAATACCATTAGATCTCGGCTACATTTAGTTGCCACATAACTGAAGTTTGTTACGTATTCTTTGTCATCTTGGAAGAGGCACGGAGTGTTTCTCACTATTAGTCCACTAGGGATAATGCTATTCCTTAAATATTCCCTTAAGAAGTGTGCGTGAAGTTCAGTACGGAAACACTTCTTTTTAAGACGTAGAATGTTGTCTCCTGTATTTGTGGCACCTAATGGGGGATTGTCACCTATAGGGTCAAAAAATGAGGGACCACTTATGGTGTCCTGGATCTGTTGGTCAGTAAAGCTTAATGTAGCATTTTCAGCCATACCCTGCAGGGGGATATCTCACAGGTTATTCTTGAGAGCGTGGAATATATAGGTCTGTCGTCCAGTAGTCCCGTGTGGACCAACACCAGAAATATGGTTAACTCTGGGAGAGAGTGTAAAGATTAGAGAGAGAGATGGACAAATTCAAGTTAAAGTGATTAACTAAAGTCCTATCAGGGAAAGAACCCTAAGCAACACGGTTGCCGTTAAATGATAAACAGATAGTAGGGGGAGGCCTTGTTAGAAAGGGTACTAGGCCAAAAATAGAACATCTAAACAGAAAAATGTACCCTTGCTAATAATTATTTTCATATTTCTTTTTTTCTTTTTGTTTCAAATAATGAATTAATATCTCTGAGAGGTTTCCAAATTGTGGAAATCCTAAAGTATGAATCTACAAACGGAGACAAACCAGGGCTACAGATGGGGGGGGGGGGGGGTGGAAACACTGCGGAAAAAGGCTTCATGCAAGATACAAGAAATCTGTTTATTGAGACTAAGGATGACACAGCAAGACCTAATTGGAAAGCACAAAGGAAGTTAACCAGGATATGCTCTGAACGAAGGGCATATTCTCTTGTGCCAAGTATTGGACAATCAAGGGTGCAGAAAGCACATGTAAGACGGTTCAACCATGTCTCCAGAGGCTAAGCTGAGTAATGGCACTCAGCATAATTAAATCAAATGGCAGTAAATAAATGGACAAATTCGTGGTCTGACGTGTGATACAAGGCCTATTCATTAAGCCCCAGACGAAGATGGTGATGTACCTTGACTCCCTTAAAAATCCCAGAGAGGAAAACTGTGAGCAAGGCCAACTACAAACGAGAAGCCTTGGCTCATGGTCTAACTGATGAGAGATGGTAGGCTAATTGACTAATGTGGGCAGTCGTCTGACGTTCTCTGCACAAGTTTCATTTTACTTATGTGCTGCTAGAGAGCCAAATGTCCAAGGTTGAGACAAGTATGCTAAACCATCATGAGTGGTTATGTGGCAGCATGCCAAACAAAGTTGAGCGTGCCAACCCGCTGCTGTTACTCTATCTGTATTATGTTTTAAGAGGTGGTTCAAGGCGTGCCTACAAGATGAGGGGCACCAAGTGATATTATTAATACTTATGATATATAGGTACATCTGTACCCTTAACCAATTCCCCCCCCTGCAATAAGTTTTATAGTTTGCCACGTAGGATGACCTCAGATGAAGCATGTTGAGGTAGAAAGACTTTGTATAATCAAAACTTGTGTGTGGACTACATTTCGTTGTTCACCAGATTGCCCTACTTTATTTTAGCTGATAATAAAGTAGTATATTCTTTGAGTCTGTCTGGTTATTTGGGTCTGAGATAACTGGAAATTCCATCAATCACAGGGGCCTCAACAATTGATCAAGACACTGGTGAGAGGCATATGGGTTCAGCCATTGTGGGTCGTGTGTGGAAGGCAGCATACCGGGTCAGATTGAAGAAACGGTTGCCTTTGCATTACTCCGCGCAAGCAGCAGAACTAGTGGCACTTATGGAGGTGCTAGAAATGAGTAAGGGGAAGACAGTCACCATTTATTCTATCTGCGTATGTGACCTTCACTGTGCCTTCAGGGTTATCGAGGTGGCTGAGAAGAGGGTTTAGATCTGACTGGACCCCTGTGCAGCAGGCTGCACTGCTATCCAGACTAACTGAAGCCTTAATCCCATCCACACTAATTATACTGACTGAACAGGACTCTGGAATGATGCCGCAGACAAGGCAGCGGTGTACTAGAGAAGAACAGGAGTTCTGGAAAAAGAGCGGGTGTGTTCTTTTGCCCACAGATTTGCTGTGTGAGCCGACAGAGAAGGTAGTAATGCCCGTAGAACTGCTCGTTGTTACTCTAGTCTAAAGCACCTACATTACCCGTCGCCAGTGCTCTAGATAGGATTTGGAAGTGGGAGTCCAATTTTCAATGGCTGTATTTTATAAGCGGGTGTAAAACAGAAATGTTTGTGTAATAATTGTCTTTGCTCCTAGTTATTCATGCACATAAAAAAAATACAGGTTTTCATCTACCATGAGGCAGTAATAATAGTTTCTTCCTTTGGTACTATGTGCACTAATGGTCCAAAGATATCCATGGAACCTTGCTGGCGAAAGCTACTTTTTGTTGGTAGTATTTGTACTCCTCATTTTTATTTTTATGGAGTATTTGCCTATTTTTGTGGATTAAAAGTGGCTAATTTACCCCTTATCTGTAGGGCTGCCCGTCGCTCACTTCTTGACACGTTGCAGCAGAGCTCTTGGAGGAATGTCATACAGAACCTCCAGGAACAGGTAAGAAGATTTGTAGGTAACTGCATAGTTTGCAAAGAATTGCCGGAACACCATGAGGTCAGTAACGGGGAGGCGCCCTGGGCACTTTCGGGAGCTCCATATAGATTTCATGGATATGCTTATGAGATGCAACAATTACTGGTATCTAACTGTGATTGTTTGTCCATTCTCCCAGTGGCTTGTGGTTGGTCCCTGCTTACATCCTCATACTATGTCTTCAGCAGCATTTCTGGTGAGCGGTATTTCCACAGTGGGGCGTTTGTGAGGTTTTGAAATCCGACAATGGGACCCACTTTTTGAATGCAGTGTTCGCAGAAATTGCTTTGCTTTTGGGAATCATGCACAGGCTGTGCTCTGTGAACCACCCACAGGCCAACGGAATCGTAGAGTGGTTAAATGGGTTCCTTAAGACCTGGTTGGCCAAAATCTGCAACGATTTAAGGTCATGCTATTACTGCTTAACTTTAGCAGTGTTTTATTCGAGAAATCAACCAGGAAAAGAGCACCAACTCAGCCCTCAGGAGATTGTGATGGGTGTAGATTACACACACCACTCTCGCCTGCACACACTATCAGACGCACACGAGACCACAGAGGAGTTTACGGAGTACCTTGGGGCTTTAACCAAGTGTAAAGATCATATTGGATCGAAAAGAGCGTGTGAGCAGTGAACTATTTCGACTGACTTTGTTTTGTATTTGCCATCATCCAGGGACTGCGAGCGTTGTTCTTGCCTGTCCCATACCGCTTCCAGGAGGAGGCGGAGTCAGTCTGACCATGTGTGTGATCACGTGACTGGTAGCGGCCTGAAAACAGCGCTCGAGCCACCCTTGCGGCGTTAAGCCTGACGGTGAAAAGCCCACTGGCTGTTGTGCGGCTGTTTGGCGCCGTATCCAGAAGGGAGACTTTGATCCCTCAGGATCTCTATTATTAACAGTGTTAATTTCCAGGTTTGTGCTTAAAGCAGTGAACTTAATCATATATCGCTAGAACATGAAGATTCTATGATTACATTTTATGTGCTGGTGGGTGTGGGCGAAGCTCTATCCCAGTAATTTGTTGATCCCTCACTATAAAGTGCTAGGCGCTTGTCACCTTATAATGTGCTAATTTGTATTTTATCAGATTATTATTGTAAAGTAAGATTAGTTTTTATTGGTCATTGTTTATTTTTGAGATTTATTTAGTAGGTCGAGAACTGTCTCCTTATTAATATATTGCATCAGAGCTACTGCCTGCACTTTAACAATGGCTAATGGACTGCGCAGTGGGCAGTGTACTGAGGCAATATCGAAAGCTTTTACTGAAACTATCGTTGACTCTTTAGGTCACAAAAGGAGTATTTTTAATAATGAGCCATCTAATAATAATACTTTAGCAGAAGTAGCTAAAGCTGATAACTTGAATCGTAGTGATACTCCAACACATGCTACTTATTTGGCTCAGATTCATGCCGTCTCTACTGCCAGTATGCACAACTCCATAAAAGAGGAAGAAAATGAAGAAGTCAGGGTGAGTTTGGGTCGTTGTACAACTCCATTGCTACTTTGCACTTCTAACGAAGACCCGTTTAGGATAACTATGAGGAAAATGGCTGAATTAGACGAACAGGTCAACCAATCCATTAATATGATGACCCCACTTGTTCATAGATAATCTAATATGGATATTTTAAAAACAACTTGCAGAGGGGACACTATGAAAACTCACAATGAAACAATAGGAAAAGGAGGTTCTGAAGGGATTTCGCATGTTTTATTGTACTCTCCTGAGCAAACTAAAGATCAAAGAAGGTTCATAAATGATGATCCTGAGGGGAGCAAATCTGATAGGGGTAGCGCTGAACATCAATCTCCTAGTCCCCTTCCAGTGATTACAAAAATATTAGATCTTCTCGACAAGGGCCATGAACTTACTCATTTGGAATTAAAGGCAATTATGCATTATTTCTGTTCCAAGATGGATAAAATTGAGTGCTTCATAACCGCAATTGATACCCTGAAATCTATGCAATATGAAATATGTGGCCAAGGATCCAAAGAGGCTCCAAATGTGAGCCACAAGAAAAGTACGCAATGTTTGCAACCTGGTCACCAGGAGCGTGACCATACTAGACAGTTAATTGGGGTACCATCTGAGCCGCTGAAGTGTAACTGTGAGAATGATCTGAGAGAGATTAAAGCATCGATAACGGCATTAAATGATACAATTGTTTCACAATTATTGAATAAAGCACAGCCTTTAGATATGCCGCTTAGTCCTATTGCTAAGGCTCCAACTTTAGAACTGCCTGACAGTCCATCTGTCTTGTTGGATGAAATCGAAAAACAAAAAAAGGCAGAGATTGAAAATATTCCTATTGATGTAACCCCCACCTTTGTCTCGCCGGGCTAAAAGGATGCATATGCATGCTGTGAAAAGACTTGCCAAAAGGAGGGAGGTCTTACTACACAAAAAAGAATCAATGGCAAAGGATATAAAATTAACTTCTATCCTAGAAATTGCAGATGAGGAGCATATTGACTTGGATCAATTGTCCAAAGAGAGTCAGGATGCCCTCACACCTGCAATTGATTTAATAGTGGACACGAGAAGTGGAGGTCTTGGTACTTCTTCGCTATTGAAGGAAGACGTGTATATCAACACGGGAACGAAAAAAACTAGTAATACACAATCGGCAAAATCAAGCTCTCAGAAAACTTTAACTTGCAAAACTGTGTCACATCAAAAAACAGGCATAATTATTCCTAAAGACCATGTAAACCAGGAGAAAGAAAATGAAAAGTCTGACATAGATTTCACTACTAAAAACTCAGCAAAATCCATGTTAATTAAATATTTCCCTATAGTAGGCAGATGCTGTACGTCAAAAAGTCAAATGAAACATCAGGACGGAGGTGTCGGCGTCTCCTTAAAACACCTATAAGGAAATCCTATAGTGAGATATGTACTAATGTCCTAAATAAGGGAATACATGTAAATAATGAATGTATGCTGAGTAAAGAAAAACAATTAGAAGTAGGAAATAGAAAGAATAATATGTGACGAACCTTGGAGGCTTAAATTGTTTATTGGACCAAAAGAAGAATGTAGTGATGGTAAATGGCCAAGGGAAAGGCACTCTCTAGGACCCAGCCTGGGAACTTATCAATAAATGAAGTAAACAATGCAAACCATATGGGTACTTCTTAGGCCACGAGCCATATATCTATCCATGGTCCTGCATTAAGAAGGTCCTTATCTGAGAACCAAACTAATATGAATAATTCATACAAGGAAAACGACTTATTCAATAGCAAGAGTGCATTTTCACTTGAGCCTAATCAAAATGCAAATGGTATCAGTAGAATTTCGCCACTACAAACTCTTTTTGTGGTTACTAGGGCATCTCCGATAGCAGTAATATCAACAAATACAGAAATAAATACACCTTTCATTAGGCCACAACAAATTGAATCTGAAAGACAGTATATTATTGGATTTGAGGGGAATGAAAGGACATTGGCGGATAATCGCATTAATCGATCCTATGTATTCTCCGTATTCTCAAAAATACCTCAATTGAGAATGATTAAATCTGAAGATATTACAAGGATTTCTTTGGCAAGTGCAAACAATCACAGGGCTATCTGTTACCTTAGCTCTGAGGCAATAATAAAATTTATCTGGTTTAGCCGTGAGGAAATAAAAAATGAGGGTTTGGTGCTGTTTACTTTTGATTGTGAGTCGGAGGCCATACTATTCTTAGAAACACCGGGCAAGGGCGTTGAAAAGATCGAAGAAGCAGGTAGGCCTTGTACGCAATCCGAAGTAGGTTTGGAAGGAGGAATGTTGGAAATATTGAAATTTGTAGCCAATACAAAAGGGCTACCGTGGTTGGAACCTAGGCTTTCGGCAATCTTATGTCCAAAAACATCTATTCCTGCTAAATAGCCATTCAATGATATGAGCATGAAAATTATATCTTGGAACTCTTGTGGACATGTAAACTTAATGAAGTGGCACTCTGCTTTAACCTATGAAGACCAACCAACAATAATAATGGTACAAGAAACGATGAAAACTGAGCCATTTGTGATTCCTGGTTACTTGATTTTTTTCTTCACCTGCAAGGAGATCCCTGCTAGGGCACCCATCTGGGGGTCTGATGGTTGGAGTTAAGATATCCTTGCAGGCTCAATTTGAATTGGTTTGGGAATCTGCCAGTATATTGGGGATCTTACTATACCCTCACTTAGATATTCCTCACTTATGATACTTTCCCTATACTGGAATCCCGCCTCCTCGACAGTTGAAGAGATGTTGGATGAACTTGATGCATGCTTATTACATATATCTGGCAGATACCAGTCTTGTGAAATCATTATAGGCGGTGACTTTAATTGTGACTGCAGAGATCTGACTGAAACCCATGAATTTAAATCGTCCACTCTTTCTCGCAGTAGAGGAGTTAAATTTAGAGAACTCCTCACAGAGTGGGATATGGATTTAATGGTTAGAAATGATATGAAACTTGGAAAAACATGGGCAAGAGGCACGATGTACTCAACGATAGATTATATATATGTATCCCACAATCTCATCATGCATATGGCACCGCTAGTAATAGGTCAGATTGAGATTGGAGATCATGCACAACTTTCTACTTTTATTCAATTGAAATGGCATTCGCTTATGCCATATATAACCTTGGCAGTGGTAGAAACTGATCGACCTCTGCATTCCATCAGATGGAATCGAGGGACCTGTAATTTTGTTGTTAAACAAATATCCTCAGAGATTGAGAGGACTAGACGAGCAGGGGGAAATTATGAAAATACATTGTGCACGCATTATTCCGAAATAGTTGCTACAGCACTTGAACGGTTTGGCAAAACACAAAATAATGTGAAACATACACACTTATATGATCACACATGTAAACTATTAAAAAGGGATAAGAATAGGGCGTTGAGATTTTTAAAGAAAAGCAACTTGGGCATCGAAGGTGGCAAGGAGGAATAGAATTTTATTAGCATACAAACACAATTTGAGATCTGCTCGTATTTCAAGACATAACGAGGTGAATTGTACATTAATTCATGCCATTTTGGCTCATGATACGCGAGTAATTTGGCGCACCTTGAAAGCTGATAATAAATGTGTGGCACTGTTCTCGCCGAATTGTACTCCCGAGCAGACATGGCAAACATTTATAAAGGTTAAATATCAACTGCCTTGCAAATTTCGTTTTGTCCCAGATGTTTCTCTAGAATATTCTAGTATCCAAAGGCTGGAGTGGAACTGCAGTGATATTATCTGGGCAATTTCCAGGTTGTCATACTCAAAAGCTGCAGGACCTGATGGCCTTCCCCCATGTCTTTATAATGCGAATCCCGTGCTGTGGGCTGGCATTATAAACAATAAGTTCGATTCTATCAAGTCCGGGGATGCCCCACCCTCATGGCTAACCGCAAATATAGTACCCATACTTAAAAAGGGTGATCCATCTCGGCCAGAGAATTATCGCCCAATATCATTAATTGATACTGAGGCTAAGATTTTTGCAATCCTTCTCTTAAATGAACTAGAGAAAGTAATTGGGGTCAATGGCTTGTACTTGAAATACCAAACTGAATTTAGGAAGAACATGAGCACAACCCTAAATGCTTTTATTATGTCGCATGTTATTGCTGGAGCAAAAGAAAATAATTCTAATCCTGTCTATATAGCAATGATTGACATGAGCTCAGCTTTCGACACGGTTGTCCGCAATTTATTGTGGAAGAAAATGATGAAGATAGGGATTCCAACTGTGTTGATGTATTGGATCATTAAGTTGTACAAAAATACATTGTATAGAATAAGAATTTCTCCAGAAGGTGGTACTACTGCTCCTATCTGTACAACAATTGGTTTGAAACAGGGTTGTAACCTTGCGGCCACCCTGTTTAACTTATATCTATCTGACCTGGGTGAGAATTGGGAAAATGGGAATTTGTTTTCTGTCAAAGTGAGGAGTATTTAGTTGAAATGGATTGCATTTGCTGACAATATTATTTTTTTCGACCCTACCCCGGTAAGGCTGCAAACTAAACTCTCATTATTTGAGACCTTTGCAAAAGCACATAATTTGACACCTAACCCAGCTAAAACTGCCATTATGACTTTTGGAGTTAAATCAAAAAGAGGCAATCTTAGATGGCAAATTTTGAATACACAAATTTGTTGTGTGAATAATGCAATTTATCTAGGGTATTATTTATCAGCCCTCAACTCCATTAACTCTTGGTCTATTATCATTAAAAATAAAACTCACCCACTATTATCTCAAATGAAAAGGATTTTTATCCAATATTGCAAATTCTCTTTAATCCCGCTAATAGATTTTATGACATTAAAAATTGAAAGTGCCATATTGTATACATTAGATATTTGTCTATGTGACATGACAATTACGCTTGATAGTTTACAGGCTCTCTTTTAAAATCTGCAATGTTTCTTCCAATGTCGGTTCCAAATGCCATTATCCGACATGAATTGGGGCTGGTTTCACTCTCAACTCGTTGGAAATGGAGACAGTTGTCCAATTATGTTAAGATTCATTATCCTCCAACATATTCACTGTATATGGACTTGAATAAAATGTTGGGCTCTTAAACTTCTAAATCTTTTTTTAACTATCAATTGAAAATGCAACAAATCTTAGACAATGTAAATATAACTGTTGAGGATATACAATATCGTCCTGGTTTTGCTAAGAAAAAACTGTTTGAAATGGATTGGTGTATAACAATTGATTTAATTAAGACCTATGGGCTATATAAAGAATATGGTCTATATGTTAAACAGCACATTCCACGTTAAGATCATGTTTTGTTATTTCCTTGTGAAAATATTCGAAAGGTATATATTCGCTTTAGACTGAACCTATACCATACAAGAGAAAGAACTAAGAACTGGGAAATGAATAAATCAAATAATTGTGTGGGATATCGATTTGTTGAATGCAATGAACCCTATGAAACAATTTATATTGTATTGTCCGCATTTTAAGAACATAAGGACACTTAAATTGATGAAATTTGTGAAGATTGAATTTGAGGACTGCCTTGACGTTTTGTGGTCCAGAATGATGCAGGGATTACACAAACCCTTAATATATGAGCTGGCAAGTTTTTGTAAATATATTGAGAATGAATTAGAGCCATTTTTGTAGTTGAATAAATGATTATCTGTAAGATTTTAAATTTTGTAAAGGTTCTACATGAAATGTTTTATGACCAAATGCAAATAAAAAAAAAAAAAAAGTTAGATCTTCACAGGTCTTCTCAATAACAGTCTACAGAAAGTGGCAAGGAAACTGACGATCAGCACTAGCAACAACTGCTCTCAGGAGACCAGATTTATGTCCGGACTTTCCTATGCTGTTGAAATGAGTGACGTTTCCATGGGCCGCACCGGGTTATTTCTGCGACTCCACTGCTGTGAAGATGGAGGGCAATAAGAGAATAAGTGCAGGATCCACAAGTGGATATATGTACCCATCCACGGCACTGGATCAGGCTGTTAAATATGCCATAGGTTTTCGCAGTTCATTCCAGTGGAAAAGGGGGGGTGCAAATAAAAATCGGTGAATTTAATCTTTGTTCAGAAAAAGGAAGAAAATATTCGATGCATATTCGGTTACGTGTTAATGTTTGTGTTCCTTTTGTTATTGGTAACGAGTATTAAGGTGTACTTTTATCTAGTTTTATAGAATCTGAGGATATATTGCCACATCAAGAAGAAATATTGATGATTTTATTTGAACAATTTGGATGCTGAAATAGATCGAACAGTACATGCACATGGTTTTGCTACAGATAATTTGTGTTACATCCATATGAGGAAAGTTGGGAGAGAGAGATCAGTAGGATTTTGCTACATTTACTCTCATCCCCCATGCTTCTGGTGTCCCTAGGGCGTTTACCCCAAATAAAGTAGAGGTAGTAGATGTACTGCATCTAGCATTGTGCAGGGTCCGAGGGCAGTTCAAAGGGCAGTCTGTCACATCATCCATTTTACCCACTGACGAATTTTCAGCTACAGGTCATAAAGAGCACAAGCATGTTCGATGTACACAGTCCAATTGAGTCTTAAAGGGGCTATTCTAAAAAAAACCATTGGGAGTAGAGGTGTCAAGGTATTGGTTTTATGGCGGTATGATGACCTTCTTGCCAAATTACAGTATATCATGGTTATTGCGGCATAGCAGGTGGAGTTGACTAATCTTAACAAATATTTTATTAAAGGTCATAAATTGTCAGGATTTTGAAACTTGTCTCTGCACATTTTTTATCTGATCCTCCAGGAATCTAAGGTGGCTGCAGATTAGAACTTTAATGGTGCTCACTCGTTGATGGCCTTGAATGAAAGAGTGACTAGTGGAAGTGTTAAAATGCACATTTTGACCAATGAGTTTGCTGCTCAGTCACAGGTCATCGCTTTGAAAATCAGCCTCGACCTGCATTATTTTGAAACCACATGGCATGGGCATCATGGCCCCTCGCTGCCGTCAGTCATAAAAGTTTGTTTTGATAACGCATTATGCCATTAAAGGGAGAAAAGACACTTATGAGGTCTGAAAGCCCATGTCATTGTGTTTATTTTGTCAAAATGTCATAGCTAACACACACTCACTGAAAGGTTGCATATTGAGCAAGTCACTATCGCTCGTTTACCATCTGCCTGGTGTATTATAAAGGCCTGATGTTTGAGTCACCACTGACGATGTAATCCTAACAGGACAGCGTTCAGTGGGCGCTGGTGATTTCGTTCTTGAAACGCATGTTCATTTACCTTCTTAAAGATAGTGGCATAAAAACGTTTTGAAAATGACAATGTTAAAATACATATCGGTACAAATATGGCCTAGGCCACCACAGCCCCATCATTACCATTTTCACCAGGTCTGAGCGCATTAAGACTCTTGTCATGTGAGTTGAGACAGAGGAATGCTTTCATGGGTAGTGTCCCAAATCGAGGATAGACCTGAGAAATATCTCATCCCCATTGCTCTGGATACTTCAAATTGAATGTAGAATCTGTCCTGCCTGCTTGATTCCAGTACCTTATGTAGAAGGATGATGAAGGATCAAGTGAAGCAATAACTCTAGTGCCAATGTGTAAATCTACTCGGAGGACAGTGGGGGGGGGCAGTTTATATACTAGCACAAAGCACTGATAGGCCCAGTGTTCATACAGTATACAGAGTTAACGTTTTTTGTGGACATGCATCAGAAGGGCATCCAGTTCACCCCCCCCCCCTTTGAATTCTGGGATGTGTAGTTCCCCATATTTCAAATTGGTGGGAAAACTACAAATCGGCTTATCTTTGACCAGCCTCTACTGATCACAGAGAAAGAGTGGTCACAGCATCAAAGCTGCATTTACTAATGTGGCCTCACTTTCCCTATGCTCTTGTCTGCCAAACGCCACATGTCACAGTGCAAGATCCAGAATGCGCAGCACTTGCTTACTGCAGCCTTTCCGAATCAGATTGAAAAGCTCACTTAATAGCTGCAGGCCCTAAAACGGTGTACCGGTATAAACATGACGGTTATTATAGTTTAATTGAGCTGTTCACGGTATCTCTAACAGTATCTGTTATACCTTTGCACCCCTAATTGAGAGCAAGGGATGAAGTGTTGCAGAGCGGGAGGAATGAGTGGATTCTCAGAAGGGGTGACGCAGCTGAATCAGCAATGTGGGAATGTAGCAGTTACCTGCAGCATGTGATGTGGCTCAAGGAGCCAGAAAAACCTGTTAAGATACAGATACTTACCCACTTTTCTTTGTTTTAAGGGAGATGGCACAGTGCCTGTTGACACAAATGGGAACTGCAGCTGCATGCTTCGCCGGCCTGGCTGGAGGAAAAGATGTGCTTTTTTTTAAAGGCAGCTGCCTCCAGCCTGCGAGGTGTGTGCAACGTCACCACATTGCACGTCCTTGTTTTTCCAGAGGAACATTTAGTTCTGGGCCTCGCGATGCCCAACATTGCATCTGTGCCCCCTTTGTCCCCTGGGCCACCACACATGGGCATATCAATGATTCTCTTTGACAATGGGAAGCAGGAACTATTGCAATGGACTAAGCGTTCCAACTAACTTTCGGCGGCATCATCATCACTTGATGGACATTCCTGAGCTGTACCGACTGTTTAGTGTCTGTCTGTACCTCTCTCCTGGCACCTGACGTCCAAACCGTGGCAAGTGCTAAGTGGCTCCAGGTGAAGGATATGAACTCCCGTTTGTTAATTCATCCGCATCAGAGTTTTATTTATTTATTTATTTATTCGGATTTATTTAGAGCGCACATCAGCCCGGGGGCATCGTGGCGCTGTTACATGAGAGACATACATAGTCTGGTTACCGTAGAAGGAAGGTGGTTACAACAAAGCAGTTTTCATTACAATGCACGTTACGTATCAGACATATTTCGAAACAGACGTGTGCGAGCTGGAGTGGGTGAAGGAAGGATGGAGTTAGTTGAATAGAGTGGTTTTGAGAGATTTGCGAAAGGAGTACAGAGAGGGTTCTGCTCTGAGGGCGTTAGGGAGGGCATTCCAGAGCTTGGGAGCTATGTGTGGGAAACCAATGCCGCCGGCTTTGGCTCTTTTTACAGTGGGTACTCGGAGTTGGTTGGCATGGTGGCTTCTTCTGGGACGGGTGGAAGAGTTCTTAGTTATAGTTTCAGATAGGTAGGGGGGTGCTGTATGATTGATGCACTTGTGTGTGAGAGTAAGGATTTTAAAGTTGATTCTTTCCTTAACTGGGAGCCAGTGGACATGTCTTCTGGCCTGTGAAATATGTTCAGTTTTGGGAATGTGTAGTGCAGCGCGGAGGGCATAGTTTTGCACTATTTGGAGTCTGTTTAGGTTCTTTGACGATGTGCCTGCCAGGAGGGCGTTGCAGTAGTCCAATCTGGCTCCTATGGTAGCTCTGGCTATGGAGAGGCAGTTAGGCGTGGTGAGGTAGGGTTTTATGGCGTAGATGAGTTTGGTAGTCAGAGCAGAAGCTGAGGCGATGGCGTTGGTTTGTCTTGTCATTGAGAGTGTGGCGTCAATGTAGACTCCTAGGGTCTTGACGGTGGAGGAGACAGGTATGCTAATATTGTCGATGAGCATGTGAGAATAGTTGGGGCTAAGTTTGGTTAGTGTTTCGTTGGGGGCTAGGATGATGATTTCGGTTTTGTCTCCGTTTAGGCAGAGACCATTGATAGCCATCCAGGTTTGGATGGTCGAGTAGATTTTGAGGAGGGCTTCTGAGTCTAGGTCGTAGTCTCCGGAGAGGGGGAGGAGAACTTGCGTGTCATCTGCGTAATTTGTGTACGCTATGTTGAGGGAGTCCAGTAAGTCAAAGAGGGGTTTGGTGAATAGGTTGTAGAGGGTTGGAGCAGTGCAGGATCCTTGTGGGACACCACAGTTTATAGTGGTGGGGGGGGCGCTGTCCTGGTCTGAGTACACTTTCATGGCCCTACCTTCAAGGAAGGATGTGATCCAAGTGGTAGCCTTGTGAGAGAAGTGTGCAGCATTGAGGAGGTGAGATGTGAGAATGCTGTGGTCGACCAAGTCAAATGCTGCAGAGAGGTCGAGCAGAAGGAGGAGAGCAGGTTTGCCTGTGTCCATTATTTTGGTAATTTGATTTTTTAAATCTAGAAGGGCAGTTTCCGTCCCATGGCCTTTGCAGAAGCCTGATTGTCTTTTGCCTAGGATGGAGTTGGTTTCCAGGTAGTGTTGGATTTGATTGTGTGCGGCTTTGTCTAGGATTTTGAGGAGAAAGGGGACGGTGGTGATGGGGCGATAGTTGTTAGGGGAGGAAGGATCGAGGGAGGGTTTTTTCAGGAGCGGGCGGACCCAAGCTTCTTTTAGGCAATGTGGTACAGTTCCAGATGTGAAGGAGGCATTGATGAAGGCTGTAATGATGGGGGTGAGGGATTCTGAGCACTCTTTGATTAGTGAAGGTGGGCAGATATCCCCTTTGCAGGTGGAAGGTTTAATTTTTTTGAGGAGGTCTTTAACTTCCGTTTCTGAGACTTCTCTAAAGGCAAAGAGGGGTGTTTGTGAGAGAGCGTTATTGGTGGAGAGTGTGGGTGAGCAGGTGGGGGTGTTGAGGGCTTTGCGTTGTGAGGCTATTTTGTCTTGGAGAGTTTTAACTTTATTGAGGAGGGCAGCCTGGATGCCTGTGCACCAGGCTTCATCCTTGATGATTTCATCTGGGACGGAGGCCGGTGTGGAAAGTTCTTTGAATATGGAAAATATTTCTCTTGATTTGGAGCTGGCATTAATAATTCTCTGATTGTAGGATTCAGATTTAGCATGGAATATGGCTTTTTTGTAGGTCAAGGAGATCTCTTTAAAATCTTTAAGTGAGGATTGATTAGGTGCTGCTTGCCATCTGGATAGGGCTTTGCGTTTCTTGGTGCGAAGGTCAGATAGTTCTTCAGTGAACCATGAATTGCAGTGCATTGATTTTTTTCCTTTTTTTTCTTCTAGAGGGGCAATGAGATCGATGGCTTGAGTGAGTGTGCTGGAGTAGATGTTGGCTAGAGAGGTGGGGTCATGGATGAAAGGAGGCTTGAGTTCAGGGATGTCGAGGAGAGGGGCGAGGTTGGAAGCAGTGAGTTTTTTGGAGCTTCTTACTTTAGTGGGTCGGGCATGAGTTAAGGTTTTATGAGTAGGCGCGGTAGGAATGGAGAATTGGATAAGGTAATGGTCCGTCCATGGGAGGGCCGAGATGGAGGTAATTGCAGATGAGCAGTTGTGATCCGCTAGCCAGTCAATGGATCTGCCTTTGTTATGAGTGGGGGCAGTAATGTTGTGTTCGAACCCCATGTTTGATAGTTCTTTGGCTAGATTTGCGGCTGCTTTGTCCTTTGGGTCAGCTAAACCAAGGTTAAAGTCCCCTAGAAGGATGCTTTTGGTGGTGCTTTTGAGGTTGTTGCCTATGTTTAGGAGGAGTTGTTTTTGGAAGTCTAGGGGTGATCCTGGTGGTCTGTAGGTGATAAAGAAGTTTATGGTGCAGTTAGGTGAGAGGGCTAGTTTAGCCGTGAGTAGCTCAGCGTTGTTGTCCCATTGTTGATTACACATTCTTAGGGAGAGGGTGTCTTTAAAGATGAGGGCGACGCCGCCACCACCTTTGGAGTTTTTTTGGTCCTGTCTGAGAATGGTATAGTTTTGAGGGAGAGCGAGGTGGATGGAAGGACTGGAGGCTTCGTGGAGCCAGGTTTCGGATATGGCAAGTAGGTCGAGATTGTGGGTGGTGATAAGGTCATTGATTTCAATGGCATGGGCATGGATAGAGCGCGCATTGATGAGAGCGCATCTTAAGTCTGGTCGTAGGGTGTGAGTGTTGGCGTTGGGGGTGGGCGATGTGTATTTGGGGGTGTGAAGCTGGGGCGTGATAGGTGCAGCGTGATGGGTGCTAGCGTGATGGGTGCTAGGGTAGTGAGCGTGGACAGAGGGGTGAGTCTGGGCGGCTGATGTATGGGTGTGAGAGCTGAGTCTGTTGTTCCTAAGGAGTGCGGAGTGTGGAGTGCTGCGGAGAGTTAGGAGGTGTTTGGTGCGTGTTCTTAGTCTGTGGAGCCTGAGGTGGAGTGGGTGATGTCCGGTCGGATTGGTGGGGTAGTTGAGTGTGGAGTGGAGTGCAGACGGCGCTGTGGTGTGTATGAGGTCAGATGGTGGGGAACGGCATGGGTGGGCATTCCGGTCTGGGTGCGTCATGCTGTAGATGGCCAGAAGGGAGAGGGCTGTGAAGGAGAGGGATAGAGAGGAAGGGAGGTGTGTAGGCGCTTTGGGGTGTGTGCCGGGGGGCTGCATTTGTAGACAAGAGATGTACAGCAGTGCCACTAGTGGCATGCAATGACACAATAGAGCGGGGCCGCTAGGGCAGGCAGTTACGCAGTGGATCAGGACCGCTAAGCAGGCTAGAAACGAATGGCAGAATATCACATCAAAAATGGCTAGATTCGAATGGCAGAATATCACATCAGAATGGCTAGATTCGAATGGCAGAATATCACATAAATGGCTAGATTCGAATGACAGAATATTGTATCAAAATGGCTAGATTCGAATGGCAGAATATCACATCAAAAATGGCTAGATGCGAATGGCAGAATATCACATCAAAAATGGCTAGATTCGAATGGCAGAATATCACATCAAAATGGCTAGATTCGAATGGCAGAATATCGTATCAAAATGGCTAGATTCGAATGGCAGAACATCACATCAAAAATGGCTAGATGCGAATGGCAGAATATCACATCAAAAATGGCTAGATTCGAATGGCAGAATATCGCATCAAAATGGCTAGATTCGAATGGCAGAATATCACATCAAAATGGCTAGATTCGAATGGCAGAATATCACATCAAAAATGGCTAGATTCGAATGGCAGAATATCACATCAAAATGGCTAGATTCGAATGGCAGAATATCACATCAAAATGGCTAGATTAGAATTTGCATGGGCACACTATTGAGGGCTAATTTTTCGAGGTAGGGTAAAATAATAAAAACATTTTTTAGTGGCATAGACTGGGCAGGACAAGGGGTGGCTAGCAAGGTACATATGCATTGAGTGCGTAACTAATAGTATGACTATGGCATTTTGGGCGGCACATATGGAAGTAACATGCATGTCTGGGGATAGTGTAAGGGGTAGATAAAGCCCGCAGGCTTACCTTATAGGACAAAGGTCAAGGGACAGGGTGACTCTGTGTTGCTCCTGCAGTGCGGGTTGCTGTGGGGGAGCTCCTGCTCTGACCCCTGTGCGTAACGGTCTTGCATAGCAGTGCAGAGCAGTAAGGGTGGGAGTAGTCAGTGTCCGAGCATATGGTAGTGGCTGGTGGAGGCTGCTCGAGCATATGTGGAGTTCAGTGCCATTAAAGAAGAGCTGTATGCCTTAAGGCTCATGACTTTACAGCATAGGTACATCCAGCCATGCAGGGAGGGGTCTGTTGGAAGATGGGGCGCATGTGCTGCACAATGATTCGGAAAATGGGGTCGTAGCTCAGTTGCTGTCTTGCATATGCTCAGTGACCATAGAAAATGAGGCAGGAATTACAAATGATTTGTGGTTAGATTCGCTTTTCTCTTGGTTACCATCTTGGATGAGCCTTGCTACAAAAATTCTATTGACTTTTTTTTTTTTGGTTGTTTTTATCAAATGTTCTTGCAGTGTTCTGCGCAGGTACTAAAAGCAGCTGCCAGGATCACTGTGACCCTGTCCAAAGCTAGCATACTACGATTTCTTCTCAAATGGGTACTCGTACTGAAGCTGTTTTGTGCCCTCCACCAAGTTGGAATGACTCTGTGGAGCAACAGGTAGATTGCAGAAATAGTGGGGGGACGAGTTGGGTTTGTTCAGCTTAGTAGTATGACCCTATTGGGACTGGTATGAGAAGTGATTGTAGGGTTCCCCCCGAACCCTGAGAAGATGGTTTTGAAGAACAGGATTATGATGTATTAGTTAAATTATTAACTAAAGGGGGGGAATGTTGAGGTGGTCCGGAAAGGTCAAAACGATCGAGAGGGGTTCATGTTGTGTGCGCCATATTTATGACTGGGGTTGTGGCGAACTGGGCGCTATGTTGCAATTTCATATGAATCCAGTGTAGGTAAATGTGAATGGGATATGCTACTTTAGTGGTTCTTTTTGTTTAAAATTGATAGAAATTAGATTTGCTTGCGCGTTGAAAGATAGAACTGCAAAATGAAATATAAACACGATAGTGCCCAGAAGCTGGCAACAAGTAGTTTCATAATGTCTAGGCAAGGAAGCAGGCCTGTCCTGACGAATCCAGTGTAAAGAAGATGAGACAGTTATTAAACATGCATGCACACTGATATACATACACACAGCATTTATAAATGTGCATATAGTGGGCATTTTTTATAAATGGATTAAAACATGGCAGTTGGGGCTTGACTTTAAGAAACTGGTTTTGCAGAGTTTCACAGGCCAAAGGATGTGTAAATAAGTGACTACAACCTTAGCCGTTGGTCAGCTCAGCTAAAGAAACTGTCCATAGTTTTATGACCAGTCTGTATCGCAGAAAGCAGATGTAATCTCTTAAAGTGCATGGGTGGTTGACAGGAGGTTTTGGCTATTTGTTTTTGACCGGCAATAAAAATGGGGTGACGCAATGCTCAAGGCCAAAGTGATTGATACTCCCAGTGATTCATTTATTTACTTGGGATGTGGCCAGGGGCTGTGCGTGCTGAAATGGTAGTCATTTATATTAGGATGTTCGGGAATGCCAGTAAAATTGGGGTGGATGAGATGGCTATAATCAGTTCAAAGAGAACCTGTTGATTCAGCTTTCCTCATGTTATTTAAAGTATCCATGCAGACCATGTGCAATTCCATTTAAGGTTAAGAGGTTTCAGGCAAGTTGTGACCTGTAATGATTTGTTTGTATTTGAAAGTGTAACCATGTCACGACCTACCACGGACGAATACCAAAGAGGGGTGTGCTATGAATATGATCTGAAGATGGTAGTTAAGATAACAAGTGGCCAATGAGACTGGATGAGTTGGAGAAAGATGGGATTTCTTTGTATTTTTGTCAAATCGCATGTGGGGGGGATTGATTGGATCGTTTCAGCAATGTTATGTATTAGTTTCTTTTCGCAAAAGGGGCTGCTTATGTGTCTGTGGAGAGGGGACCTAGCCTAGCAGTACGGCTGGGCTGGCTGCTCCCATTTGTGGCAGTACCTAACTGATTTGCATGTGGATCACCTTTTTTGCAGTGACAGAGATGGGCTAAAAAACGGTGGTGTGGAAGGTTGCCTAGAGCTGTGCCCGTGGTTCAGATTAATTCAAAACCTTCCACCCACCAATTTTTTGCTTATAGTATGCCACTTAAAGAGGCTGTAAATGGGTTACGGAGAATACGTCACTTGTCACATTCTTGATTAATTGCAATACATTTATTTTTGCCACAATATCTGTACACAATGAATCATTATGTAACAACGTATGTTATGGTAATCCTTTGTACTGCTGCAAACTTCACTGTAGTTTTGGAATTATCTTTTGATCTTTCCTGATAGCTTAGGCGGATAAAGGAATCCCATCCTATATTTAAGCAATTAAGTTATTCAAGGAGTTAAAGGTTTAAATCCATGCTGGAATGCTGGCAATGGTGGTTGGAATAGAAGAATAGTCACTTCAATAGAGCAAAGTGCTCAACCCAATCACAAAGCCGATGTACAGACCATATTTCTAAAAGAGGATGCAATCTTGAATTTCATTTTGCAGTATCTACTGAATGTTTTTATCAAATGGATTTGGAGTCTTATTAAAATACTAAGTGCCCTGACTGACCACAGAAATAAGAGCCGCTTCATCTAGGACTTGGCGATTTATATCTTCATTCTATGTGTAGCTAGGGCGGGGGCTATGTACTTTTCTTTTTTCTTCAAATAACTTTTTTATTTATAACCAACTCAAGGAAGATGGACCTCATCACAGCTTTTAAGGACAATACAATTATATCAAACTCAAATGAAGCCCTGAATCTCCCCCGGATCACTGGACTCCCATTGTTCCAGGCAGGGGTTGGTTACACTGCAGTCTGGCTCACAGCAGAGAGAATTGCTGCAACATGGGGGCGCTTGACCACTACCGCTGGATATTTCTTGGCATAGTCAATAAACTGCGCCCATACTTTGCAGTCTGGCTCACAGCAGAGAGAATTGCTGCAACATGGGGGCGCTTGACCACTACCGCTGGATATTTCTTGGCATAGTCAATAAACTGCGCCCATACTTTGCATAGCGATCCATGCGCAGTGCTGTTGTTTGGTCTGCAACTAGTATGTCCCACTCCCTTACCTGCCACATCTGTGCCAGCGGGCCCTCAGTCGTCTTCCAAGTCCTGGCAATAACCAATTTTGCTGCTAACAGAAGATGCCCTATCAGTGTAGCCAGTGAGCCGGTTAGTGGGAAAGCCTCCCACCCTCCCACCCCCAAAACCCTGTACCTCACAGAATTACCACCTGTGGATCTGCAGGAAGGTCCAGCCCCGTAATCTCTCTGCCAGCCCTTCCTGCCAATATAGGCCCACCTTTGGGCATACCCATACCATGTGAAACAGAGCCCAACTCCCCACAGCCCCTCCAGCAGGCGGCCGGGAAGCTGCCCTCCATTCGTTGTAACCTCTCAGGGGTGAGGTACCATCTGTAACAGATTTTATGAGGGCATTCCTTGTCCTTGTCCCATATGTGCAGCAAATCTGTCTTCTATGGGCCCCCATTTCCTCCTCCCATTTAGCCATATATAGCAGGGTCGTCTGTGTCCAGCAGCTTGTACAATCTAGATACCTTACCCCCGCCCGCCCCCTGTATCTTCTTGCATTGTCTGCTCTAAGGCCGACAGTTCTCGTCGCCCCCTCCCTCGTGTGCGAGTGAGCGGCCCAGTGCCTCAGTTGTGTATATCTAAAGCGTTCTGACTCTTGTATCTTAATGGTAAGTTTGTAATTTTCGAAGGACAAAGGTCTTTTATCTTTATACAGCTGCTTTAAGTGTGCCAGCCCACCTTCTTTCCAATTACGTAACTTCCTGCTATCGCACCCGGGGTGGAATCCTGGGTTATTCACACAGTTGTGAGAAGTCCCACCCTCTCCTTATATACCCCATTTACGAAGCGCCCTCCCCATGTAATACAATGTGCATTTAGTCGTGGCGAGCAATAAACCACCTCTGTCTTGGCCCACATAAGGCCGCCCCGCCAGGGCCACCAGCGACTGGGCCTGTTCAAGAAGTTTCCACATTGGGGGCGAGGCCTGTCCATTCCACGTGAATACATGAGAAATCTGAGCAGCCAGATTGTAGCGGAACACATCTGGGACCCCCAGTCCTCCAACCCTTACCGGTTTCTGTAATACCCTCTTGGATATACAGGCCCTTTTGTGAGATATACGTGCCCTTTTGTGCCCCCAGATGAAACCCAGTATCTTCCCTTGCAAAGTGCGGAGGTCAGCGTCCGGAACCCTGACCGCTAGGGCAGAGCTCACGTAGAACGAGAGGGGTATCGAGGTCATCTTGACGTCCGCTATGCGGCCAAACCAGATCATCTCCTGCTGTCCCCACCTACCTAGGTCTGTGAACTCTCTGAATAGTGGGGAAAACTTGGCTCGATGAATTTCCATAAGCCTGCCTGGAATACGGACTCCCAAGTGCAGGATGGAGTCCCGAGACCACTGTATGGTAGCAAGCACGCCTATAATTCCCCTGTCCGGAGGGAAACCTCTAGTGAGCAGCACATCGTCCGCATGCAAGGACACCTTATTCCCTAGTCCCCACCTTCACTCCCTTAATGGCCCCTGCTGCCTGGATGTGGCTGGCGAATGGCTCCATGCACAAAGCGAAGATCGGGGAGGGGAGAGCGGCCAACCCTACCTTGTGCCCCTGGTGATACATAGACTGGCCAATGCGCCTCCATTAACTGGCAGGTGTGCGGATTGCTCCTGGTATATATTCATTACCCACTTTTTGAAGTTCAACCCAAACCCCATGCGTTCTAAGACCTTTTTCAGGTACCCCAATCTACCCTATCAAACTCCTTATGGGCATCCAGGGCTATTCTTTCCAAGTCTAGGTCCGTTTTCACCCCAACTCCAGGAGCCCTAGGGTGCACCACACATTGTCTTGCACGCACCGCCCAGAAATAAAACCTGTGTGGTCTCCCTCAATTAACTCTGGCAGGACACCCATCAATCGGTGTGCCAATATTTTGGAAAATATTGGAGTCTAGATTGGTGAGCATAATGGGGCTGTATGAATCGCATAAGGTCAGGTCTTTCCCTGGTTATGGCACCAGGACTGTCTCCGAGACTACCTTTTGATGGCGTTACACTACCGGAAGTCAAAGAGTTAAACAACCTCACCTTCGGGGGGTACCAGTATACCCCTATACTTTTCATACAAGGGGGCCGAGAAGCCGTCCAGGCCCGGGGCTTTATTTTTTAAGTGATTTTATCGCCCACTCCACTTCTTCTGGGGTTATTGGTGCTTCGGGCCATCATAGTTCTCCTGGGTCAACCGGGGCAGATATGCCGCCTCCAAATAACGCTCTTGGTCCTCTTCCTGCGGGAGCTCCTCCTTAAATACTGCAGAGAAGTAAGCTTCCAGGATTCCCTGTTTTGCGGCCTCGTCTTGCTGTATCCTCCTTTCACCATCACGCAAGGCCCCTGGCTACATACCTTCTTTAAAGCTGTTTTGATTCATGGTCTGGTATAGTTGGCTCCGATAAATATTCTTTTGAATCTTAAGATGAGAAATATCAGTTCTGCAATACTTATTTCATAGATCATAGAGAAATCGTTTTATTTCTTGAATTGCACATAAAATTAATTACAATCTTTTTTATTTTTTACAAAAATGTTTTATTAATTGAGCCAATTGTAGGACGATTCTAACATATGGCACACCTGTAACCCAAAAAATGCAGAGACTAGCAAAATCTCACGTTTCAGGCTATGCAATAAACATTATGCTGGCGATAATGAAACGGAAATCTACAGTTTAGTCAGTTGGAGACCTATGGATAGCTTTGTTTTAGTAAAAAGGTTGAGCTAATGGTCATTGATTGGAGGTAGCTTCCATTACACTTAAGGTCTGGGACCCCTTGCTTGCACCAACCAGGATCTCATCCAGTGCATCATGTTGGCCCCCTGTTCAGTTGGAGGGCTTGGCTGTGTGGCTTTAATCAGAGAGGTGGATTCTTCCTTTTGCTCAGCGGTGGTCCTGGTCCGTTACTGGCAGTGAATCCATGTGCACTCCTTGGCTGCTTCTTTGTGATTGATTCTTAAAAAGATGTTCTGTTATCCGCCAAAACTCTGGGATTATTTGGCTGGTGTCTGCCAGTGACGAAAATCTGGCTTCCGCAAGGCCCATTTAGTGGAAGGCCATGCTGCCAACACCAAGTACCCGCTTGGTCCGTTTTTTTAGTTTGCGCTCGTTTGGACCAAGTTAGAAATGTTTTTATCCCGCAGAAACCACCATTTGGTGCGCGTGACCCCCCCCCCCCCTCCCTCCGCTGCCATGTGCAGCATTTTTCTTTAAATCTTATCTTGTGGAAAGCTGTACTTGGACTGGAATGTGAACATATCTGTTTCAACGACTGTCGCACTCTTGATTTACCCTGTCTGTTGAATGCTTGAATAATACTTATTGGCCAACTGGTTTTTTTTTTTTCCCCTCATTTCTACCTTTCGGGGATGGAAGACTGATTCTCACCCTGTGATTTGAGCCTGTGCAGGTTTATCTTACGATTTCTGACTCGTTTATTTTTGTTATTAAATAAAGGTTGCAACACTTGATACTTCTGTGTTTAGGTGTATTTTAATATAAAAATGGAGTCTACTATAGAGCAGATTTTATTTTGAGTGCATAGTTTGCGGGTGTCTTCAAATTCTCTGGGCCTGACGTTTACCTCCTGCATCACATAAACAACTTTTGGGGCGGGGCAGTGTGGTGCACCGTGTTCTACAAATACCACGTTATCAACCTGCTGAGAATTTCCATGTTGGGTGTTTCCTGTCTAGGATGTGAGAAGCCAATTAAACAGTCCCTTCAGTGACTTGGTTCTGTAGCTATGAATGTCAGTGACACATCCGTCTGTTCCGTTGAAGCATTTGTATAGTGCTCCACACCTGACTGAAAAGGTCTCTTGGCAGCTGTGTCGCCCCATCCACACCCCCCAACCCCCCCACCACGCCTTACAATCCATGCCACACTGAGCTTCTGCTGCCTGTTTTGATGGAGTAGCTATATGGATAACTGTATAACTGTAAATTGGTTGAGATTTAATCCTGACAAGACCGAGGGGATGCCGATTGGATCAGAGAGGAAATTGGAAACTTGATGGGTCTAGGGTGACATGCTATTAATCAGCGCTGTTAAACCAATCCCGGAGACAGCTTGCACAGTCCCAACGCAATATTTCAGCAGTACCTTGTTGTAAACTTGCATGAGTCAATAGTGCCATGCCCTTGGGTGTCTGCATACAATGTCACAGCCTAGTCATCTGCATGGTGCACCTGCTGCTTCTAATTTGGCCGTGCGAAAACCCAGACAGCCACTCTTCTGCAGAACTCTTATTTGGGGCTCTTTTTTTTACATTTTTTAAATAGGGGGGCTTCCACTGTCTTTTGGCCACTTACTAGCACTGTCGGGGTGGGTTTTTGTGGTGAGGTAGGCCACAGCTAAAAGTCAACTCGGTACGTTCAATGTCCTCCAGCAGGTTGCCAAGTCGGCTTGCAAAACTTCCTTTGGGTGCTGACTGCTGTTTTTTTTTTTTTTTTTTTTGGATGGTGTAGCAGGTAGTTCTCACTAGTTTTTGTTTCGGGCACAATGGGCTTGAGACTTAACTATTTACTACTTCTGCTCCCTCTCCAGGACCTGTTTCTCATTTGTGGTCTCCAGAGATATATTTTAAACATTGAAGCGTCTGTTATATGGTCGAGGTCCTGCCTCTGGCTGGTAAATCTGAGGGTTAGCTCAAGGGACGTCGGGGGGCGGTGGCCGCCTGGAGGGTCTGAGGATGGGAGCACCAGTGGCGGAGCTGGCAGCATGTAAATCTATCCCCTTCCTGGAGCCCGAAGACCTCTTTGCATTGTTCGAAGGTACAGGGTTTATTCCCAAAATATAGCTGTTCCAGGGTTTCGAGGCCCCCATCTATCCAATTTTGGAAGTTACGGGGATGGGCCCCCGAAGAGAGATTTGGATTATGAAAGATCGGTGAGAGCGGGCTTTGGCCTCTCTGGATTCCTTTCCGTCTCAAGGCCAATTCCCAGGAGCTAAGGGTATGTCTCGTCGTCCGCAGAATATTCTTCCAGCGTTCCCTGACGGGAGGCTGGATGTGTGGGAGGAACCGGAGGGGAAGCGGAAGTTGAGCTTGTTCTAGTTCCACCCATCTGGGGCAAGCTGTGCTTATTTGCCAGGCGTGGATGTGTGCTAACTGCGTCGCTGCCCTATAGGCCTGTAGATATGGGATCTCTAGGCCTCCAATACCAATCAGGGTCCTGTGGGGGATCCTGGCCTTCTTGCCCCTCCATATAAACTTTGTCATTTTCCTCTGTCTTGAAGGGTCGGAGTCGGAATGGGGACGGCGAGGGAGGAGCAGGCGTAAAGGGAGCAAGTTCATTTTGGTGGCTGTGATCTGGCCCATTAATGAGATTTCTTGCGTGGTCCAGCGCTTCAGGTCTCCCTCTAATTCACGAAATAATCTGGGGAAATTTGCCTGGTAGGTGTCCTTCGGGTTCACTGGAATGTGAACTCCCAGATAGGGGATGGACTGATCCCGCCACTTAATTGGGCACAGTCTAGTCAGCGCCTCCCTCTCCTCCGATTGGATGCCGACTCTCAGGGCCACTGATTTGGCAAAGTTGACAGTGATGCCGGTGACCTCCCCAAAGTTCTTTATTTCGGCTAGGGCATGCTTCGCTGAGGTGCTAGCTTCTGAGAGCGTTAACAGAACATCGTCCGCGTATAGGGCAATTTTATTTTGAGATGGGCCCACCTGCGGGCCTTTGATAAGTTAATTCTGCCTGATCCTCTGGGCGAAGGGCGCCATTGTGAGGGCAAAGAGAAGGGGAGATAGCGGATAGCCTTGTCTTGTCCCGCAGGACATGGGGATCTGGGCTGAGAGGGTGCCATTGATCCTCAGGATGGTTTTGGGGGCCTTATAGTTGGCTAGGTCCATGTACCGGAACGTCGGGCCGAAACCAAAAGCTTCTAGGGTGCATTCCATGAATGACCAGTCAACTCTGTCGAAGGCTTTGGTTGCATCCAGGGCCATTAGGGCAAGATCCTGGGAGTTACGGTGGGAAATGTCTATCAGGTTCAGGGTCCGCCGGATATTGTCCCCCGCAGATCGGTGGAGAATGAAGCCCGTTTGGTCGGAGTGGAAAATGTCTGGGAGAATGAGTGATAGCCGATTAGCCAGGATCTTAGAGTACAGGTTGGCATCAATATTCAATAGGGCGATGGGTCTATATGAGGCTGGATCTCTCGGGTCCTTCCCTGGTTTAGGGAGGAGGACCGTTATAGACTCTTGCATAGAGGGGGTGACAGAACCTGACCCCTTAAATGAGTTGAAAAGAGATACCAAGTGGGGGATGAGTTGGGGTCTGAATATTTTATAAAACCTGGGAGAGAACCCATCTGGGACGGGGGCCTGCGATTTGAGAGCCTTGGTAGTTATCGGAGCCTCCAGCTGCTCTCGCATGGAGTCTGGGAGGTGTGACAGGGCGGCCTTTCGCAGGCATGCTTTTTGTTTGGATCGGTCACATGGAGGTGCCGTCATGACCTGGGTTAGGTGGTCCGTAGCTAATAGTAGTTTCATCAGCTCCGAGTAGTGAGTCACCCCCTGTGGATCTCGGAGCCCTGCAATGGTGTTGGTGCATCTCGTTTTGGCCAGCTTGGCCACCAGACGCTTGTTAGCCTTGTTGTTTTTGGCGTAATAGAATGGTCTGGTCTTAGCCAATAGCTGCGCAGTATGCTCAGCGAAGTGGGCCTCCTATTTCCTTTGGGCTGATCGGAGAGCTTGTTGAGATCTGGGGGACCAGCCGCTTATCTTTTGGGCTTCCTCAGCTGACTGCAGGTCTTCCTCAAGGGCTTGCCGGGTGTGTCTCCGGTCTCAGTGGAATGCGACCCCTTGGGCTATCGGAGCTCCCCGAACCACAGCTTTCATCGCATCCCAGTTGTTAGCAGGGGAGGTATCTGAGACTGGGTTCTCCTCAAAGAAGTTCCTGATGGTGGTAGCAATTTTGTCCCTGATTGACATGTCGATGAGGATCGGGTCGTACAGCGCCCATCTGCGTGGGGCATTATCGTTGGGGCTCTGGATGCGAAGTTCCAGTACTATCGGCGCATGGTCTGATAAAACCCGTGGGCCTATGGACACCTCATTGGGGGGAGGACAGGAGGAGGTCAATTCTGGAGAGTGTCCGGTGTACGAAGGAGAAGGAGTAGTCTTTCTCAGTGGGGTGAAGCACCCGCCATGTATCCACCACCTCCAGGGTTCTGAAGAGGCGCTGGAGGCTGAGGGCCTGTGTGAAATCGCCAGGGGTGGGGGGGTGGGGATTTGTCCTCTCCTATTATTGTTTGGCCTTCTACAAAGCCCGAGAGGGAGGAGCCCAATGAGTCATAAAAGGTCGCCTGCCCCGAGTTGGGTGCATATACAGATACAAAAGTGTAGAGGTCTCCTAGCAGGAGGCACTTGACGGCCTCAAAGCGGCCCTCTGGGTACGTCATGGAGTCCGAAATCTGGGCATGTAGGTCCTTCCGGAACTGGATCGCAGTGCCTCCCTTTTTGGTGTCTCCCGAGGCAAAAAATTGGCATGGAAAGGCACTGGATCGAAGACGACCAAAGTCAGCCGGGAGGAGATGAGTTTCTTGGAGTAGCGCCACCCCGGCCTCCTCATCTTGTAGTTTCTGAAGGCTTGATGTAGGCTGGGGGGGGGGGAGTTAAGCCCATTAACGTTCCATGAGAGGCATCTCGGCGCCTGACGCTCCAGGGTCAGGGATCCGGGTACTCTCTGCTTGGGGTGGGGTGGGGGGGAGATGCCAGGCTGGCCATTAGTTGCCATCAAAGGGGTGAGTTGGAAGCGACCTGTGTTGCACTTGCGGTTTTAACAAAGGCCCCCAATGGGAGGCCAACTTTTTAACTGGTGGGGTGGGTAACATTGTGGGTGTAGTCCCACCCCTGGCCAACCGGGCCAAATAAGACTGTTGGAATAACGTGTATCCAAGGACTTTAAGATGGAACGGACATAAACCGTGGAGGAAGCCCGCCGCACTGTGGGATCGTAGATCTGTGCAGGGCCGAAGCCGATGTTTTTAGGTTGGCCATGAGGGCGATGGGTGCCTGGGCAGATGGAGCGGTGGTGGATATTTGAGGTAGCTCAGGCTCTAGTTACCACCTCCTGTTGTTTCGGGAGGCCCTGGTCCACGAAGATCACCTGGGTTGAGGGGGAGGAGGGGCTGACCCAGGGCTTTCCGATGCATCCGGGCTCGGCGAGGTGGCTCCTTCGTGGGAGGCCTGTTGCATGATCCTAGCGGCATCTTCCAAGTGGGAAATTTTCCGGAGAGAGCCATTGAAGGAGAATTGCAGTGCCGTGGGGAAGAGCCATCTGTACTTGATTTGTTGCTCCTGGAGAAAGAGGGCCAGGGGCCTGAGACCCCTTCTTCTTTGTAGAGTTAGAAGGGAGAGATCCTGGTAAATCTGAATAGGGAGGCCTTGGAAGGAGAGCTCATCGCGGGAGCGACTGATGGCAGAGATGGCTTCTTTCGTGAAGTAGTGGACTCTTGTGATGACATCCGGAGGTAGCTCCGAGTCCACTCCTCGGTGCGGGCGCAGTCTGTGGGTCCGATCCAGCAAGAGCTGGGATTTGTCTAGTTGTGGGAGGAGAGTCTGGAAGAAGTCTATGTACTCTGGTAGGTTTTTATCAAGAACTGAGGATGGAACTCCCCGGATTTGGAGATTGTTGCGACAGGCTCTGTTTTCCAAGTCCTCTTGTTTCACATTTGTTTTGGAGAGCTCTTACTGCTTGCTGGATATCTCCCAGTGTGGTTGCATGGTCTTGGGAGCGGTCCTCCACCTCACCCAGCCTCTGCTCCATTTCGGCCACCCTGTGGTCAGTTTGCTCCAGTTTGGTGGTGAGCTCCGACATACAGGACCGGAACTCGGCCTTAATGTCCGCCATGAAAGCCAACAGGTCTCCGCTGGTGGCTGGGGTGTCTCTTCCCCCCCCCCATGGGAGGTCGGTAGGGTAGGCTTAACCAGTTCAGGTTTCTTTCCCTTGTCTGGAGTGGTGAGCATGGTGGCAATGTCCGCGTTTTTGGTTGTTTTTGCCTGCTTGGTCATGGTGGCGGACCGTGGGGTGGAAAAGGAGCTGAAGGAGTCTATCAAGCGTTCAAACACCAAAGTACGACAGCTTAGTGTGGAGCGGTGTGCGGAGGACAAGTCCCCTCTGTCCGGTGGAGGTCAGAGGTGAGGTACGCAGGTCTCGGGAGGCGAACAGATTGCCCAACACCTCCTTGGATGTGGCCTGAAGAAGGTGCGTGAACTAAGCAGTGGGCCGGGGTGCCCCCCCCGGAAGTGAGCCGTCGCTTCTGGAGATGTTCTGAAGCTAGGGGTAATTCCCTATCCGGAGACAGGGCTGGCTAGGACAGGGTGCCTCAGTATGGGGGGGGTCAGCTCAGCTGTGCCCGGGGCCGTGAGCGGGAGGGCGGTGTTGTTGCTTAGTAGGTCCAGCTACCCCCCGGAAGCGGTATGAGAGGCTGAAGGCTCAAGACAGCGGGGTGACTAGGCCCCACGACGGCCAGACAGGGACCGCCCTGCGTGTGGGAGACCAGCCTTAAGTCCACAGCTGGAAAAGATGGTGGGAAGGGGCCTCCAAGTCAGGGAGGAGGCGTCTGGCGATAGCATGGGCCAGGGTGCCCCAGGAGTGCAGCGTAGGGGGTCTAGGCCAGTTGAAAGACACCCTCCGGAGTGGATCACAGAGCGAGGAGCGGAGACTGGAGTGTGTTCCGGGGGGTTGTGGGGGTAGGGGGGGGCATCCCCTCCATTGAGAGATGGTTGCAGGCTCCTATGAAGAAGCCCAGGAGAGATGAGGCGGGCCCCCAAGCCGCAGCCCCTACCTGGCAGGCACCGTCCGTGCCGTAGTCCGCTCTGGCGCTTGAAGCGAGGGGCTGCGTCCCGCGGGTGGGGGTGGGGGAGAGCCAGGGGGCCAGCTGCACGGTTCCTCTACTTCAGATTCAGGAGCCCCGCCGGGCCGAGTCGCTGCTGAGGGCGGTGTCAGGCGCTGTCACCCACACCTCCGGAGCAGGGGGAAAGGCGCGGCCGCCATTTTGGATGATCCGGCGCTGGAGTCGGCCCGGAGGACCGAGGCGGATAACTTCGCTTCTGGAGGGCGTTATGCTTCCGCCTTCGGCCCAAATGTGCCCCAGTTGTTCTGACGCCCTAGGGATCAGTTGGGCTCCGGCACAGGTGCGTGGGACCGCATTAATGACCAAGTTGTGGCAGGCTTCATACGGCGGGCCTCAAGGGAGCAGCCACATCGATGGCGCTCCAAGCCACGCCCCCTAGAAGTAGTCTCTTAAACATGCTTGCACACGTCGGCACCCACCTACCAATTCTCTGCATCCACGGTAGTACGCAGGAAGTGTTTAGTTGGGTTATCCAACCTTTACGAGGGAAAGCGCTACTTGTATTTCGTGGCCAATAGGCGGGAGCTACTGGCTTCAACTTCTGGGGTGGTGATGTCCAGTAGTATGAACGTGTGCCAAGTTTGTATTGTGTTTTTTTGCTGTATATAAAAAAGGATAACGTATGCATTTACCATGATATAACTTCAAAAACATTTTTATTTCAGTTTTCTTTTTTATTGGTATCTATCTCCTAAACATTTTCAAGCATATCGGAATGTAGGAAATATATCTGATCATTCAATCTGAAGGCTGCCCCTGCTATCTGCGTGTTCTCACTAATCTGGTGTGTCGCTTGAAACATCAACAGCACGCTGATGCTGTCAGACGGTATCACTGTTTTGATTTCAGGAAGTTTGTCTGAAAAGGGCAGATTCGCAGAGATGGGCAATCAGAGTTTAGTTTATTTGTAGAGCGCACCTAACCCTGAGGTATCTGGGCGCTTGAACGTAGGTAATTGTTAAAGGTACATACATATAGGAACAAAGGACACATTGCGTGTTGACAGAGGTTACAAATTGGTTGACGTACCAGCATAGGAAAAAGCATGTAAAATACAAAGTGCAGGAAGGCTGAGGTGGCTGAGGAACAAATCACTGTTGTCCTTGGGCCTAGGATGCAAAATAGTCAACAACGATACAATGTAGTTGACAATTCGGGACCAAATTAGAACAAGAGCCAAATTAAGGACCAGAAGCAGTGGCCTGATACTAAGGCACTAGTCTGGCGCGGACTCTATGTAAACAGAGGTAAGATCATCACAGGAGGTTAGAAGAGGTGGCATGTGCGGTAAAGAAGCAGTTCAGGTTGATTTTAGTGTTGCTTGGCAGTCTTTCACGTTAGATCTTAAAGTCCAGAAAAAGGGTTCGGCTCTAAAGGCTGGGAGAAGAGAGTTCCAACACATAGCAACTAGCACAGGGAAACTAGATCCACCTGCAGTTTTTAGTTTGCAATTTCGGATGTTGAGACCGTGCGAGTAGAAGGATCTAGTAGGTCTGGTGGGTTGGTTCCTACTGAATTTGTCAGCCAAGTATTTGGGGGCAGAGTTTGACAAACATTTGTGTGTGATAACTAGAGTGTGCAGCAAGATTCTGTCACGCACTGGAAAACCACTGGAGCCAGTCAGTATCCCGTCTAATGGCTGAGATGTGATTGGATCGAGAAATATTTCAGGCAGATCTAAGGGCATTGTTCGAGAGAATTTGTAATCTGTTCAGATTACGTTCGGTAGAGCCTAAGAATAGGGTATTACAATAGTCCATCTTGGTTAAAATCAGAGCCCTGACTAGGGTGATGCAGCTGCTGGTAGACAAATAAGGTTTGCAGGCATTAATCAATGTATTGGTATATGCTGTAGTTAAGGCTGTAAATGTCCTGGGAGTCCCTCTACCAGACATTAGTCCTGGTTACAAGAGACTTACCTACAGTCTTTAGCTGTAATTGAGGCTGTAGCAGTCACTCGTTTTTTGAGGGTGAAATCTAAGTAGACGCTTAAGGTTTTGACCACGTTGGCGACTTTAATGATGATCCCATCAATATTGATGGTCTCGTAACGTGTCCAGTCTGTTTATATGCACTTGGGATCCAATGATAAGAAGCTCAGTCTTATCGTCGTTTAGACAAAGGCTGTGGGCTGCCAGCCACACCTGTATTTCAAGGTAGATTTCATTTAGCAGTTTAGAATCTTTGTTGTAGCAGCCAGTGGGTGTAATGAGGACCTAGGTGTCATCTGCATAATTCGTGTAGGAGACACCCATGTTATCAAGACTACCAAAGAGGAGCTTTGTGAAAATGTTATAAAGCGACAGTGAGACGCAAGAACCCTGTTGTAATCCGCAATAGATGGGGACTGATGATGTCGTCCTTGCCATTGTGTTTGTACCCAACTGCACACCTGAGATGGCCAATATACATTCAGGGCAGTTTATAAATTCTCTTACAACACTGTCATGGGAGTCACTGTGCCCTTCACAGTTGCACCCCCTGTAAAAGCAACTTTGAAGGATGGCTCTAACAGCATTTGTATTACATTTACTGTACCTGCATTTTAGGATCGCAAACAGCTTCCTTTGGGAAAATTATTCTCATAATGTGTGTTTATAACTGCAAAATGCCTACCAGCATTACCCACCCTACCCCCCAATCCCACTGTAACTTGACCACCGTAGATTAAAGATGCACATTTTCTTTTTATGCTGGAAGAAATAAAATTGGCTGCCCACTGTGGATGGAAATTGTAAATCTTTTCTTTAGTTGGATGGTGCTGCCAGCAGGATTTCAACATAGGTAGATAGTTTGTTTTTACACATGCACCCCCCAAAACACAATCTGCAGAGTATTTCCATAATTTTAGTGTTTTTTTTTTTTTTTTTTTTTATTCAGCGTATACCACATTTTTTGTCAAAAAATAAAATCTTGTGCCAGTTTAGGATTTCGCCAATTCATCAAATTGCTCACATGCCAGGTCACAGAATTCAGCCAAGCAAGTTAGCCACAGTCTACTTTGTTGACTAACTTAACAGTTTTAATGCCAAAATGAATGGCAAGATTGAAAAAATTAACATGTGAAATTTGTACGCAAAAAAGTGTGAATCACAAAGCTGAAATTACTTTGTAATCTTACGTCCCGTCCCCTCCCCTTTCCTCCAAACTGTATGGGCGTCTCTTCCAGGGGATGGGAGACGGAACCTTTTTCACCAGAAAAACCTTCTTCCCCTTTAAATTTCGAGGTATGCCGTGGTGTTGCCCAGGGTGCTGCCCTGACTCCACTCTCTGGCGCCACACCCCAGTCCCCTTTTCCGCATCGACGGGAACGGGCTGAATTCACCAGTGCTCCTGAGTTTGGCTTTGGCCATGTAATTCCACACACAAATATATTCTTTGTCTTTTTTTCATTCAGGTACTCGGTCCTCAGGCGTCACGCTCCTCCCGGCGCATGTCGACTTCTGCAGGGTTCAGCATGTGTCTATCTTGCAACAAGCTCTTTCCAACTTCATACCCCTATGCCCTCTACCTACGTTGCCTTGGCCCAGACCACGGTTGGCAATCTTGTTCTGCGTGTGACTCGCTGTCCTCTAAAGCGCTGAGGAACAGACTAGCCAGGTGGAGGGAGCTCTTCCAGAAGTCGCCTCCAGAGGATCTCAAGACCTTCGTGAAGCATCGAATCAAGCCCAAGGTAGGGCCGATATACTCCATCGTACCCCGCAAGGGAGACTCCTTCCCAGGGACTCTCCCGTGCGGTAGGGACCGCTCAGGTCCTTTTACCAACGCTCGCACCAAGGCTGCTGTAGCTACTGGCCTCCAGGCCGAGGGATTCACTGATCCTCCCGGTGAGTGTTGAGGGACCAGAAGGTTCTTTTACCGGGTCTTCACCTGAGTGGCTCTGCCCTTGTAACGGCACCCTGGCCGAGGGGCTACGCCCTATTACTGGCAATACGCCAGAGGGGGTGCCTAAACGCAGCTCTACCGACCCCCGGGTCGAGGGTGTCTCGCCTAACGGGCCTAGGCCCGAAGAGCAGGATAGGCCTCGTGAGCCACACACGAGTCCTGGAGGAGACCGGGCTGAGCAACACGTGGCAGGCAGACTGACAAAATGGCCGCTGCGCCAGATAGAGGTACCCATCCGCCGCCATTCCAGGGATTCAGCGAAGGAGTGTCAAGGTGGGACTGGCTTCAACCAGGTATGTGGCCTAAAGCCTACCTCTTACGCACAGGGCAGCTTTCCTTTGCGTCCGTATGGGCAGGGTATGCAGAGGCCTCAGCAGCCTCCAGCTACCCTGTCGGCACCCCCTGCCACCGCCTCAGTCAGTGATGAGGTTTTCTTCGAGAGGTTCCTCGGCCTCATGCAGTCACCACAGATGGGCGTTATCCTCAGAGACGCCATCAGGGAAGCCATTCCTGCCATGCTAGCGGCACCACAGACTCCTCCATCGGGCCCCCAGGCCCCGGTGCAGCCGCCGCCTCTGCCTCCACAGCCAACTCCGCCGCCTCCTCAGCCTCTGGCGCATTCTACTCCTCCTCCGCAGGATCCTCCAGATCCGCAGGATCAAGGACGAGGATCCGGACACGCCATCCTCGGCCAGGTCCTTCCACAAACGTCTTGCTGGGCTGGCGGAATATATGGGCCTCCCCAACCCGAGGTCGAGCAGCTGGCAGAGGGTGTTTGGGCCGAAGTCCTCACACAACGCCCCTCTGATAGATCGGGACTTCCTATGCAGACTGATGTAGTCTACCTGGCCAAGAAGGGCTGGCTCAAACCCCACTCAGCCCAGCCAGTCAATCGACGCCTTGATGCCAAGTACAGGCAGATGGAGGGGATACACTCTTGCTCTCGGCCCATCCTTAGCCGCATCTTCAGTGATCGCTGCGGCATCACTATACTCCAAGACTCATCCTCCTCCTCTGCGGTGCTGCTAGGTAAGGGGAAGATTTTGGAGGCATACGGCAAGACTCTATTCCAACGCTTCCTTGCATCTTCGTCAGGCCAATGCAGATGCCATGCTGGCTGCTGCCAACCAAAGATTATGGCGGGAAATTGCGGACTTCCTTCTGGAACTCCCCGCCCAAAGCCAATCCCGCTTTAAGACGGGGCTAGCAGAGGCTAAACTGGCTGCGCATGACTTCATGGAATCCACAGTGGCCTATATTGACACCTCAGGCCATGGCATCTGCATTGCCACGTACAGGAGGATGACCGCTTAGCTCAGGGCAACAAAATTCAACCCGGATGTCCAGCAACGCATATTAGATCTACCATTCAAGCCGGGGGTGCCTCTTCCACTCCTCTACGGACGAAGAGCTGGACCAGAAGAAAAACGGCTCACAAACCGCTAAGTCTTTGTCCATCCTTACAAAGACCACACCCAAATCGTACACTCAATCCCAGCAGCGCTCAGAAAGAGTTCGTACATACAGAGGATTCCGTGGCTTCCAGGAACGCAGATCTAGTCAGCCGGACCGCTCGCTGTCTCAGAACCGGCGCAAGCAACAGAGGATGGGGAGTAAGGGCTTTTTCCATTCCACCACCTCAACTACAGTCTCTGAGGGAAGGAAAGCATGACACGCCCCCTTCGGGTCCACGTGTCTCCGGTGGGGGGCAGGCTTGCTCTCAATGCACATTTCTGGCGGCAGAGTTTCGTTTACCCCTGGATCCTCACTGTAGTATCCACGGGGTACGCCTTCCTATCCCAGCCTCTCCTCCCGCCTCCCCTCCATTACCACAGGTTTGGACAACAAATCTTTTAGCAGAGATCCGGTTGCTCGTAGAGAGCCAGGCAGTGGAGGAAGTCCTAGTGTGGCTTTGGCTTTTACTCCAGGGTTTTGCTGGCCTGAGTTGTGCTGGACTTTTCCACCCTCAACCTCTCCTAACCCCTGCAAGATATTCAAGATGGTTACGACAGATTTTATAGCGGAGACATTGGACAGAGGAGACTGGATGTGCTCCCTGGATCTGAATGACGTGTACCCACACGTCCCGATTTGGCAGCCCCATGATTCTTTCCTATGGTTCAGGATGATGGGCTACCATTTTCAGTACAAGGTACTTCCGTTTGGCCACAACTCGGCCCCCAGGGTCTTTACCCGAGTCATGATGCAGTGCTGGCCCTCCTCAGAGCGCAGGGCCTCCACATCTACCCGTACCTTGATGACTGGCTCGTCAGGGCTACATCTACGGAAGCGGTTCAACACTCTTCCCATGCCCTCATGAACACACTGCATGAGCTGGGCTTCTCACTCAATCTCAGGAAGTGACAGTTGCAGCCTACGCAGACGCTGACCTTCTTGGGCCTCATCTGGGACAGGTGCTCCGAGAAGGTATTTCTGTTGGACGACAAAATCTGGGCCATCAAGAGGGCCACCGCCCGCTTCCTTAGCAGAGAAGTGACCTCGGCGTGGTGGTACCAACATCTCCTGGGTCTTCCGGCAGCGGTCTCATTAGCCGTTACGCACACAAGACTGAGGATGAGGAGGATTAAGCTGCACTTTGCGGCCTTATGGAACAAGGAGCGGGGCTCTCCATACGAGATGATCAACGTTCCTCCATCTCTCCACCCGGACCTGACTTGCTGGTCTAGAGACTGCAACCTGCAGATGGGCAAGCCCTTCCGACTGCACTTTCCGCAGGCCACCATCACCACGGATTCCTCGCTTAAGGGCTGGGGAGCCACCCTGGACGATCTCTCGGTCCACGGCACCTGGACTCGACCGGAGCAGGAATACCACATCAATTGGCTAGAGCTGAAAGCCATCTGGCTGGCGCTCTGGGTATTCCTTCCTCTTCTCAAGGACAGGGTTGTCCTCATCCAGACGGGCAACTCGACCAGCATGTAATAGCAGGGAGGCACCAGATCCCCTCCTCTATGCAGACTGGCGATCAGCATGTGGGAATGTGCCCTGGCAAACTATTCACCTCACGGCAGTCCACCTCCCGGGGGAATCCAACCTCGAAGCGGACAGGCTCAGCAGGCTGGGAGCGGCAATTATGAGTGGCAGCTAAACCACCTCATTCAGGTGATTTTCAATAGATTGTGCCACCCCCAGGTTCATCTCTTTGCCACCTGGCACAACAAGAAGTGTCATATACAAGAAGATGGATGAGCTCATCCAGCTAAGTCTGGCGCTCTCAACGTGAGTTCTTGTGGAGTTTATTCATTTGGTTAAATATTTTTTTGATACAAAACTTTATAAAGAGTTTTATCCAACTGTTGGTTCATTTGCACCGAAGGGTTAATGTCCAAAGTAGAATTGGAAAAAACTTTCAGACCTGGTCCCTAAATTAGTACTTGAGTCATTAGTTTCGAAAACTGCTAGGTATTCATCAAATAAGAAGCTGGTTTGTTCAATATTTGTATGGTTGTTTTTAATACCAATGCATTTCAGAGCGAATCTCCTTCTCCAGGGCGTTAACAACACTTTTATATTCAACTGATCATTTATCAGCCGAAATCCCTTCGTGATGTCCTATGGTACCTGACGCGATTGTGGGGTAGATAACCCTCTGTTCTCAACGTTACAATCGTCCCTCAGAGTGTGTGATATGATATGGCATTTGTAACGCGCCTATACACAAGTGTTTCAAGGCGCCACGAGGCAGGGAGGGGGGAACATGGGGAGACAGACAAACGATCCTACTAGGCCAGGTGTCATTCAGATCGCGAAGTGCATGGGTAGGGGGGGACGGGAAAAGTGCAAGGGGGAAAGGGAGAGGGGAAAGTGCAGTACAAAGTGATTAGTAAAATACAAGATAAATAATAAGGGCCAGCTGGTGGCAAGTGCAGACAAGTGCTGGGAAGGGGGGCTGTAGGGATACAGAGACAGTCCCGTAGTGCAGGGGTTGCCAGGGAGGCAGTGCAGGGGAGAGTGGCTGGGCCAAGGGCCGAGATTGGCGAGTGGCCCAGTTGCTGATTCAGTACAGTTTCAGTGATTTCGCACGGGAGAGGGGGAGAGAAAGCAGAAGCAAAGAGGAAGGTTTTGAGGTGCTTCCGGAACCAGAGATGGTTCTCCTCAAGTTTCAGGGAGGCAGGAAGGCTGTTCCAGAGGGAGGCCCCTGCTGCGGAGAGAGATCTCCCCCCCCCCCCCCCCTCCCAACTCGTTGGATTGGTGGTTGTGGAGCCCACCAGCAAGTGCAGCGTGAGAGTTGAGTTGGGACAGGGCCAACTTCTCCAGCAGTTTCCCCAGGAATGGGGTGATGGAGATGGCGGTAGTTGGCTGGACAAGTAGGGTCTGCTGAGGTTTTCTTAAGGAGGGGGCGCACAAGGCAGCAGAGGAAAGAACCAGTAGCAAGGAGTGGTTACAGAGATCAGTGAGTGCAGGGGCAAGAGAGCCAATTTTATCCTGGATGAACAAGGGGAAGCCTGGGTGTGCTTTTGCATCCTCTCACTCTGTGCCCGTATCTACTCCGCTAGCGTTCTGCAATGTAGGGAAAGTTGCAAGAAGTGTCCCCAGTTCGCATCCTGGCAAGGTCAGGGCTCCGGTTCTCTGGGAGACGCATTTCACCTCCAGTGGACCGGCATGAAGGCCTACGCCTTTCCACCCACTCCCCTGATTTACAGGGTAATTTGCAAAATCAAGGAGTCTCGCCAACGCCTCATAATTCTAATAGTTCCATGGTGGTCACCCAGACCATAGTTTTCGGAGCTGCTCAGTCTCTCGGAAGTGCCCCCGATTCACCTCCCGACAGGTCCAGCACATCTTCTGGCTCAGCAGGGGGCAGAGTCATCCACCCTGCTACAGGGAAACTAGCCCTCACAGCGTGGTACCTGAGCAGGTAACGCTTTGCCACCTTAACATCTCACAGGCTAATCTGCAGATCATACAGGGCGCCAGGAGCAAAGCTACCAGGGCCCAGTACAAAAGCACATGGACCAGATTCTGCCACTGGGCAGACTCCAAGGGAATCTACCACCCCCCAACTCCCCCACCCCCCTGGCGTGCACCTTGGACGACGTGCTCTCCTTTTCGGCACACCTCGCTCATTCGGGCATGCTGGTGGACACCTGCCGCACATACCTTGCATCCATTGGGGCTTGCAGGAACTCAGAGGAGGGCATTTTCTCCTCCTCCAACCCTATCGGTTCAACATATGACAGGACTCGCAAGGCTTTACCCCCCCTGTCAAGACTGCACCTGGTGTGGGACCTTAACATAGTCTTGGGCGCCTTGGCGCACAAACCGTTAGAGCCAATGGCATTCGTGGACATCAGACTGGTTATCATCAAGACGGCCTTACTAGTCGGCCTTACCTCGGCTCGTAGAGTCGGCGAAATCCAGGTGCTGGTCCCCTCTGATCCATATACCACCTTTCACAAGGACACGGTAGTCCTGCGGACGCATCCGGCATTTCTGCCCATGGTTTCGTTAGCTTTCCACTTGAACGAGGAAATAGTCCTTCCTACGTTTTTCCTCGATCCCAAGGAGGAAGCAGAGTGCTGCACTGCCTGGATGTCAGGCGTGCCCTGAAATTTTACATGGACAGGACCAAGGGCTTCCGCAAATCGGGGGCTCAAGACCAGGCTATAGGACCTCTAAGGCTTGGTCTCCACCATCAAAGAAGCGAATGAGGGCCAGCACAAGCTGCTTCCAGCCAACATGCATGCCCGTGCAGTCAGGGCCAAGGCAACGGCCATCGCATTCCAGCACCATATCCCTTAGCAAGTCATAAGTTGGGTGGCCACTTGGGCTCTCCCTCGGCTTTCTGCAAGCATTACTGTTTGGATGCAGGCTCTAGATCTGATGCGGCTTTCGGACAGGCGGTGCTTTGCTTAAGGAGGGTCTCCTCTCCACCCTGGGGCTGCATTCAGGTGTAATCTCCCATGCAGTATGGAGGAAAGGGGACGGGACGTAAGAGTAAAGCTAGAGTCCATAGTCCCCTTTCCTCCATAAGTCCCACCAACCCCCCGCCTCCTAATAATACTGGTGTCATTAGGCAATGTTAAATCTATTGTCGATGCGTCAATGGGGACTGAGGTGTGCAACCAATTTTTCGATCCGTGGCAGCTGTTCGAGAAGGGGATCCTGTCTCTAAATCAGCTATCTCAAGGTGAATTGTCAAATGCATCACACTGTTTCTCTCTTGCTAAGAGAACTGCCCTTCAAGCCTAGAGCACATTCTACTCTAGGCACTGGGGCATCCATAGCATTAATTGCAAATGTTCCCCTAGAGTCCATTTGCAAAGCGGCAACCTGGAGTTCTGTACACACCTTTACAAAACACCATTGCCTAGACACTCATTCTAGGTCTGATTTTTCAGGTGGGACAAGCAGTACTAAGACCTCTTTTCTCTACTGTTCCTTCTCACAACCCACCTCCAACTCCGGGTACTGCTCACTAGTCTGTGCACAGCATGTGATTCTAAGCAGATTAACAAGCATCCCAGAAAGCATCCCATGTTACCATGCAAAACTTCTGGGGTTTTATGAACTTGTCTGCTGGGTGCAGGTCTAGAACAGGGTGCATGGTGAGGTCCTTTTTCGGTACAAGGAAGTTCACCGAATAAATACCCTTGTTTACCTGAAGAATAGGGACAGCTTCTATGGCGTCCTTTCCCAGCAGCGCTTCCACCTCTTGATTCAGGATCTCCAGATGGTCCGGGGAAAGGCGCTGTGAGCGCGGCGGTCTGAATTATGGAGGTCGGGTGAATTCCACACAGTACCCCTGGGTGACTGTCTTTATGACCCACTGGTCTGAAGTTATCCCCTCCCATGCCATGAGGAAAGATGTAAATTGCTCCCCCGACCGGGGTGACATGGGAGGGGACCTGGTGGTCATTTTTTGACCAGAGGCTGCGGCTCCTCTAGGTTTGGGGCCTCTACCTCCGCCGCGCGTCGCTGACCCCTTGAAGGGTAGTATGCGGGGCTTCCTGAAGTTTGTCCTGTGTTGAAATTCCCTGTGTCATAGTTGTTTTGACCTGCACGGGACTGTCCTTGGCTGTTTCCAAGGCCTCATCAACTGCTTTCCCGAAGAGGTTAGCTTCCTCAATAGTTTTATTGATGAGAGAGGCTTGCTTTTCGGGTTTAAACCCTGAAGTACGCAGCCAAGCGTGTCTTTTTAGTAGGGTCCCATGGGCCAAAGACCTGCCTGCTGATTCAGCCGTGTCCAGGGTGTTTTTAATCACATTCTGGTTCACTTGTCTTCCCTCGACTACAATAGAGAGAAGCTTGGATTTGACGGGTTCTTGAACCTCTTGGAGGCCTTCCTGGAGTAGGCCCCTCTGAGCATCAGCATAACTTGCCAATAGCGTGGTATTTGCTATCCGCGTAGTGTATGCAGCAGCCGAGGTGACTCATTTGCCTAGAGCATACAGCCTCTTGGATTCCTTGTCCGGAGGTGCCTCCCGCGTGGCAAGGGGTACCCCTGCCCTTTTTCGGGGGGAAGTCACTACCAAAGAGTCGGGGATGGCATGCCCTCTAATGTATAGAGGGTCGGAAGGAGATGGCCGCAACAATTTTTCCACTCTTGGGTTCAGTACCCGGGTTTGAGCTGGTGATACCAAGGAGGGAGCCAACCTTCTCTTGATGGAATTAAGGAGGGGAATGGCTTGGATGGATGGGTTTTTCCTTAAAGATATCCTCTACGAAAACCTGCTCAGGTACAGCCTCTTGAGTAGAGATCTGAAAATGTTCAGCTGCCTTTTTCAACATAGAGTTGAAGGTCATCTGGTCATCTACAGGTGAGGCCTGGCGAGCCAGGGTGGACGCAGGGGAATCCAGACACAAAACATCAGTGTCCTGATCTTGATGTGGCAGTGTCCATGGGTCCCTTCCCTACTGCTGGGTTTCTTCCCAATTGTCTGTGGCACCCTGCTGTTCCTCTTCATAATTTGTTAGAAATGCAGCTTCTTCATTGTAACTGTCCCTATGGGTGTCCATGTGGACAATGTCTTCATGCTGGACTGGGACAGAAGGCTGATCTTGATAGTGAGAAGAGAATTGCGGGTGAGGATCTCCACGAGACCTTTTCAGGGATGGATGATCAGAAAAACTGGTAATTCTCTCCAGCCGATCCATACACCCTTCAAATTTCTCTCTAGTCCATTTGGAGGACCCAGACGGGCCTATAAGTGGAAAAACGTCTTTCGCCCTACGGCACCGAAAAGAGTCTTAGGGTGTCAGAAAGAGGCTCTTGACTCTTCATAAGTATCGTGAGAATCGGGGCTCCAAACGCAGCCGACGATTTTTCCGCAGCTTGCCCCATGATTTTAGGCAGAACTGGGTTGAGTCCCACCGCCGCCATAATCCTCTCGATGCCGTCTTCGATAATCACTGAATCGGCATGAGATAATTTCTCCGATGGTCTATCGGTAGGTGTATTACCTTCCGCGGCGTTAAGAGTGCCTAGCGGTAGTTTTTTAAATTTTATTTACTAGAGGCTTAATCGTAGCTTTCGGGTCTACCGTGGCCTTCGGGACCGTTGCAGCGTCCGTTTTCCGCGCTTCGACGTGTGAAGTTTTTGGAGTAGCATTTTAGATTGCCCAGTCGCAAGACGCTGCTGCGGATGCGAGGAAGGCTTTGGATCTGCACGATCTGAGGAAACCGTTGAAGTTTTCAACGCCCATGTGGGCGCCCTCACCTTTTTTGATGAGGACGTCGAAAACGGTGTAGGGGTTATATGCTTAGTGAGATGCGCTTGTACGCCACTGTTGCCGGGTGTTGTCCCTGAAGCAAGACCGGAGTCAGGCCTTCAAAGGTCGGGAACGGGCGTGGCTGACCTAGAAGTGTCCGCTTCTAGGTCTATTACATCCGCAACGGATGTTTGGTCATCTGAGGTGGGGTTCCACCTGCAACATACCATACGTGGCCCACCGCTTTACACAGCGCTCTTTAAGTGCCTTAGGCCGAAGGAGTTTGCAGGCCGCACACCGCTTTTCGTGATCCAAGGGAGACAGGCGTTGCAAGACCTGTGTTCGTCCTTCCAAGGATATCTGATCCTACACTTAAGGCAGAACCTAAAAGGAGTCCTTTCCATAGCCAAAGGGGAAGATGAACAGACCAAAATAGGGGAAAGGAGGGCTAAGGACGAAAGAAATACCGAAAATATGGGCATCCCGACTCCACTCTCCCTAGCGTAAAGGTTGGCCAGAGGGCCCGACCACGTGGAAAGTCCGGCCGCTGGATCTTAGGCACCGAAATCCACCGCCGTAGAGTAATCCCCTGCAGTCTTCGTCGAAGATGTTCTTGTGATTGAAGTGAGTTAACGGGGAATAACTGACAAGTCCCTATAAGATAAACAATGTCTCTTCTGTAAGAGCTGTGCTATAGGGTGACCAGTTATCTGGGTGAAAAAAAACAATCTGAGGGACCTCGGCGCGTGAGGGATTTTGGGTACACTACACGTCACGATAGGGATAGTGTTACAGACACGCCTATGCCGACGTCCCCGAAAAACAAGATGCAATACTCCGCAGTTACCGCTGGATGTCTGACTATATGCACAGCATGTGAATCTAAGCAGATACAATCATCAGAAATGCTATTACGGTAAGTAATGCATGTCCTCTCCAAATAAAAAAAGTTTTACCATGAACGGCAACATGTAACGCTAGATGTACCCTTTGTCGTCCAAGTTGGTACTTAAACGGAATGTCTTATTTCTATGTGCGTACACACACCCACCCGTCTCCCCCCCCCACCCACAAAACAATTACAGCTGTAGAAATATTTTCCTCCATTCTGATTGAAAGCAAGTGTTTACCAGCATGCAGAGTATGCTAACTGAAATAAATCCGAGACTGTTACGATCACAGCCCCAGCGTTGTTCCATGTGGCATGCAGATGTATGCATTTATTTGTGTTGGTGATAGTTAACCCCTTATTGGTACACTGCACCAAGCCCTTCAAGCCCAGATGCAGCCCTTCCTCTCACTGTGCACGGAGCCTTTGACTGTTTGCTTTGTAGTAAGATTACTGGGAAGCCTCAGTGAGCTAGCAGTGGGTCACAATCTACTGGTTGGAGGCCCTGGGTTTAGTGTTTCTTGAGACTATGAAAAAGCGCAGTGTCAACAAACCACTTGTTTTGCCTGGGGGCCATCTCATCTTTTCACTTTCTGAAAGCGCCCTTCCTTGTTTCCATTTCAATGGGCTGTATGGTTGGCATGACCAACATGTTGCTGGTTTACCAGATTCCTGTTACCCAAATAGACACCGCAGGAACTTGGTATGTGACTGAGTTACGTCTTCAATGCCTGCGTTATTTTTATTTCTGTGATCTCTCACCCATCTGTAGTTCTATGTATCCACACTCCGAATGATAACGCATCGGCTCAACACTCTTTCCATCCCTTCCTCAAGAGTGTATTGTCATCCCATGGGGAAGCTGTAACACAGCTGCTAGTTCTGTTTTCTGCATTAGAAGTACCTGCACATGTAGTCTTTCACACCAGTAGAGGCAAACCACATTTCTTTGATCGGCATTGCTGAGCAACCATAGTCCCCTGCTGCAAAACAAGTGAGGCCTTACTATTCCCAAGATGGCAGGCTTCTCTGCAGTAAAATTACCTCTGTGCATAAGTAAAAGGTAGCTTTCCTTATTACAGTGACCGGGGATAAAGTATCAACTAACAGTGTTGCATGCTATAAGAGTTATACTTTTTGGCACTCTGCTTAACTAAACGTGAATCTCCCGAAACGAGGCGTGTCTACCCATTTAGACCAGTGCAAAATGTTTTTTATACATGTGTGGCTCGCTGGATAGCTGCTTAAACTTGAAGACCGATCTTTTTGCACTAATAGTGACCAGTCTGCAGAGACAACAAGAGCATTATGCTAATTGATTTATAATGTACTGTTCTCTAGTAGAACATAGCGCCCAAGTTGCACGATTTTTACAATGTTGTAGTTAGAGGCATTAAACTACCGTAAGACTAGCAACGTGTTCACAAAGAATGAGATAAAAGTACATAGGTGGGTCCTCCAAGATGGAAGCCATGCTTGCAGAGAAAAGAATGGCCTTTACAAAAGCACAGTACATGTTAACAATTCTTTAGAGTAATATTAGGTGTACCTTTTTTGAAGTGTGCCAATAACCATGGGTTTCGCGAATAGCCATGTAGCAGCCCGAGGTGAAAATCGGAATTTGAGGTTTCTGCTAGACCAATATGGCTCTGGGTGTGGAATAATAATAATGCTGTTGCATAAGAATACCCTGTAGTCCACGCAACAGCCAATAAAAGAGCCGATCCTTATTGGCTCAAGTAGTGCACTTTTTCCAAGGGGGCACAGGCTCCCTGTTATGATTAATATGTCTTGCATGCAGGAGAGACGGTTAGTTGGAGAGAGGAGACTTTCAACAAAATTTGTACAATGACCGATTCTAGTTCCTGAGCGTTAATCCTTCTGTCTGGGTAACAGTTGGAAACAATTTAACACACAGAAAATGATCGTGCATCTTGAAAAGAGACGTTTGTGCCCCTTGCTGTCTTTTGCGTGCTGTGCATGAAGTAAATATGTGGCCCTTGATGGGAGTCCAAGGATGGGGTGGTTTACCTTTTGAGATATGAAACCCACGCAAAGATGCACTGGCACATAGCCATATAGAAAAGCGTCTGAGGCTGGGAATTTGTCCTTACCATACAGACACCATTCATCCTCATTCCCCTCGAAAACGGTGGGAATAATCTTCAGCTTCCCACAGTATATGGTTGGAAAATATCTTTAATTGCAAAACCTTACAATAGACGTCCCTAACCTAAAGAGAAACCAAGATGGGGATTGCATAAGCATGTTATGCCTAAACGTCTCCACACGAGAAAAGTAAAAACTGAAAAAAAGCAGCTTTAGCAAGAGTGAAAAATGCATTAAATACTGATGACGCTTCTCTCCTCACAAGCAATATATTGGGACATACACTGATGCAACAAATACGTTGGGACTCGTTCTGAAGGCATGTCATTTCTTCCTTCCATTTTGCTTTGTGTGTGTGCGTTTTATCCAGGTGAATGTTGCAGAATCAATAATTGGGAAGCGAAACATGGAATAAAAACTATGTAAGCTTCCTTAACGGTTGAATAAGCATTAATATAGCATGGCTTTGTTAAACAATTAATTTGACGCAGCAATGGAAACCTCATTACAAATTGTATCTATAGTACAGGCTTAAAAATACTCTAGTTTATGTAATGAACTAAACTGTGTCGGCAATAAACAAAAAAATGCGTGCAGGCGTACACATTTCATATGCATGGCATAACTGCCCAGGGTTGTGGTCCCTTTACAACATTGTCCTCGTTTTCTGTTTTAGAAACTTTGGTCTAGGGCAAGCCTCTTTCCTTATTTTTGATTAAGATCCTTCAGTGTAGCAGTATATGGCGTGCTCCATATTGCATGAAGGGACTGGTTTAAGTCTTTACAACTCAAAGCACAGCGATGTATACCTTTACTTTGCTAAGAGTGCAATTACTATGCATGTTTCAAGTTTCAAGACTGGACAGCATTGTTGGTAACTTGTTTTTTTTTTTTTCCCTAAAAATTTAGATTGTGGGAGTTTAGACCTTTTTGATTTTCACTTGCCCAGAGGAAGCTAATAAAATGTATGCAAAGGCTATAGAATGAAGAATAAAGCAAAACATTCGATTAGTAGCTTTTTTAATCCGCAAATAAAAAAGAAGTGACTTGACCCCTCCTCCTCGTCTTGCCAGCTCCACCGCTGAACTATCAGATGCTTAAAGCCCGTTTTATTTATAATATCTGGGCTCTCCAACTGTCAACGCCTGCAACCTGCGGTCTAAACAAGGGAGAGCTGTAGAATAAGCTGTGGAGGCATCATAGGAATCCTAGAAATAAGAGCGAATAGACAAAGAGCATGTAAAACATTACATACTACTTATTCACTGAATGCAATCTCTTGGGATCTTGACTGGTTACTAAATACTTGAATATAAGCATTTTTTTCCTTGAAGAGCCGGCTGCAGCAGGTGAGCAGACTGTCAGACATTGATGGTCTGAGACGTGTGGATGTTCGTTACACAAAGTTCCAAACAGTTTTCTTATCGGGATTCAGCTCTGTTGCATTGAACAGTTTCACTGTTACTTGTCACGACAAAATGAAAAGATGATTGGGATGAATCTAGCTGTGAGGCTGTTGAACACTTGTGTAATCGCCAAGCCTATGTTGCCAAAGAAGTCCAAAATACCTTTCAATGGATTGAAGGAAAATACTGTCCGTCAACCAGTCTGCAGTGGGTCCTAGGATGGAGCTCACATTTGCTGGAGTGGAGCTTTCCAGTAGGGTTTGAATCTTTTGGCCAGTCTAGTGTTATCACCAGTAGATTTTGGGCCAATTGCAATGCTCCGTTCGCTTCTACACAAGTCTCTTTGGTTCTAGTGATGTATATTTTCAGGTCCATAAGGTATGCCAGTCACTGTGATAGCGGAGGGAACTTCAGAGGCAATGGCTTCACTTCAGGCCAGTTCAGTAGCACTAGTTCAGCCTGCACTGGTGGATGTTATGATAGGATATGTTGTGGGATTTATAACGCGCCTGTACACAAGTGTTTCTAGTTGTAATGAAGAATGTTTGAACATTTCACCACTGTTGAGACTGTCATCAAGCTGGAACAGGCACACCATAGGATGAAGCATTACACTGCAGGATCCATTAGGTGATGGTGGTAGTAGTAGATGTTTACTACTGAAGGTTTCCATTCTAGTTGCATTTGGTTGAGTTCGAAAACTGCTTACATGGGCTGATCTTGAGAATGTCCTGACATCTTGCATGGGGTATTCCCACACAGTCCTTCAGGGAATACAGTTGTACTGTAGAGTCCTCATGAGTCCAAAGGCATTGGGTATAGGGAACCCCATAGATGGATTGCTTCCAATGCTTGTCTACTTGGTGCACCAGGGCTGCAGTTCTTCACATATCATAGGTGTTTCTGCCGGCAAAGTAATGTATAGGATCCCATGCAGTGTACATGACATTCTTTGTCCCACGCCAATGTCTCATAGAATGTCTTCTTGAGTACACTCGGCAGAGTGTAGGTAGACAATGAAATGGCCTGTCTTTGATCTTATCTTGATAGGTTCAGTTCTGTCAGCTGCTCTGGCCATGTGATGGTAGACCAGTCTGGACCACCTATAGAGGGTTTCGAAGTCTGATCTTCAGAACTGTTACTTGTTCATCCTGTAAGTTTTCTTGGATGATCTGCATCATGTGCACTACTGCATCTCTCAGCTTGTAGAGTCCCTGCTGTAATGCAATACATTTGTCATCAGTTGCAAAATGGCTCATCTCAATGGACAGTACAGCCTGTCCTTGGATGTTGGGATAGCTTTCTTCCAGGTAAGTTCAGCTTCTTTTGCCTCCCTTTTGGCCCTTAACTTTTCTAGGTGACCTATGCTGTCTTGGATTTCTGACCATTTATCGGACTGTCCCCAAGTGTCTATTTCACTACCAAACCAAAGGTGATTGCTTTTCCATTAGTTGGCATGTTTTTCCTATGGATCTAGCATAGGTTTGTGAAATGTGTTACGAAGCCCAAGCTGTGCAAGGCCCTATGCTTAAACCTTTGTGCCCCTTATGACATGCAATTCTGCTAGATTTCAATCTACTGTAATTCCTGAGGCATTTGTAATATGTTAATATTTACCTTCCTTTAATGCTTTATTTATTTGTAATGCGTGCCAGACCCAAGGGTATCAGGGTGCAGGATACATTAATATTTTCAGTTTATGGTTACATAATTGGTTGCACAAATATAATACAGTCAAGGTTCGATTACAACAAAATATATATGTGAAGCTGTTAGCTGTCCACTAAAATGTACCCTCCTTAACTTCCCAGTCTGGATATGCGGATACATGGTCTGAACTACATATTAACGCAAAATGAGTGTGATTGAGGGAAAAACAGCAAATGTGGATTTCTACATGCTGCATCAAGAGTCTAGGTGTATGTATCCATTTTGCGGTATACACTCTCCCTTTACCTAGGGCTTTGGTATATAAGGGAATTGTGCCTTAAACTCTGGTTGTGACTTCAGAAGAGGAACAGGACTACGCTCCCATATGTTTTTGCAATGCACTGGTTTTCACTTTTAGGAAAGGAAGGTGACAATATTTCACTACTTACATGGTCTACCGTGTCATCTAGCTTTTCTAGATAATCATCAGGATCTAGCAGTGATCAGCAGGTCCCTGTAGGTGTCTCTTTAATTTTTTTATTTTATTTTTTTTGTATTTTTCAAAAACAATTTGATTTTAACAAAAAACGAAAGATGACTCTTCTCCTTACAAACATAGGCAATCTATTTTAAAAATTCCTTCTTTACATTCAGTCGTTTGCTGTTTACTTTATCATAGTCCTTCGTTTTTCGCTATCAGCATAAAGGCATGTTGCAAAATTTTTGCCGTGGCTATTGACCAAGCAGTTTTTTTCTCTGCTTATTAGGCGAGGCCACAAAGTCTCTTCCTCACGGAATGTAGAGTGTTCCAGAAGGGTTGCCAGATAAGATTGTCTAATGCCTTGTAGTGCTGGACATGATGTAGGTGTCTTTATACATCTTGGGGGTCACTAGCTTAGATTCATGTATCACTGATAGTGTATGCACCTGGAGTTGCATATTAGGCCCACTGTAGGTTTTAAACTGTTGTGTCTGAATTGCCCAAACCCTAGTGGGTTTTGTGGCGAATCATTTATTTATTTGCATTATAAAGCGCGCAAACATTGTGGCGCTGTTACAAGGAAAACGTCTTAGATACATACATTTAGTTGCAGTACAAGGGAAATGGCTTGGTTACATACATTGGTTACATTCAGGGAAATGGCTTGGTTCCATTAGTCTATGCATGTGTTTGGATATGCAAAAGTTGGATACATAGGTGATATTGCAGCCCTGGGGTTACATAATGGGCTGCATATCCAGATTGTATATCATGGAGTTGTTTGTCATCGAACACAGATAAGGCTGGCTAGTGCCTTTGTGGCAGTGTGTATGAGTTTTTAAGCAAATAGTCTGGTTTTGATGGCTTTGCGGAAAGCTAGGTGTGAAGATTCAGCTCTGAGGGCACGTGGGCCGGAGTTCCATTGCATGGAAGCAATGAAGGGGAAGCTAGAACCCCCCCCCCCCCCACCCCCCCCCCACCTCTGGCCTGTTTAGCTCTCAAAACGGGCAGTAGGTTGGTGCAAGGTGTTCTTGTGGGTCTGGAGGCGGGTGGAATGAGGATTGTGGTGAAGGTAGGGAGGTGCTGTGTGATGGATGCATTTGTGAGTGAGGGCAAGTGTTTTGAAAAGGATGCGCTGGCGGACAGGCAGCAAGTGGGCTTGCTGTGTGGCTGCGGAAGTGTTCTCTTTTGGGGATGCCCAGTGGAGCGCGGAGAACATTGTTTTGAATATGTCCACATTTTTAGCAGAGGTTCCTGTGAAGAGAACGCTACAGTAGTCCAGTCTTGAGCCTATTAAGGCTCTGGCGATGGACAGGTAGTTTGTGTTGAATAAGAATGGTCTAGTGGCGTTAAGAAGTTTGTTGTAGTAGGCTGCATAGGCCGTAATTGCACAAACTTGTCTGGTCATGGTAAGATTGGCATCCAACTAGACTCCCAGCGTTTTGATTGGGAGACAGGGATGGTGATGTTTGTTGATAGTGAAGGTGAGGTACTGGTTGTCAAGTTTGATCCGTGAATTAGTGGGGGCTAGTTCTGTCATTTCCCCATTAAGGCAGAGCATGTTCTCAGCCATCCACGTGTGGATGCTGGAATAGATGGAGTTGAGGGTTTTGGAATCCGCCTCATAGTCACCAGACAAGTGGAGGAGGACTTGTGTATCGTCAGCATAGTTGTTGTACATAATGCCGAGCGAGTCTAATGTTTAGAAGAGAAGTATAGTGAAAATGTTGTTTAACGGGCACGAGCCTTGTGGGACCCTATAGGATGGTGGCTGGGGGTAGCTGATGCTTGGTCTGAGAAGTCTTGCATGGCTCTTCCTTGGAGGAAGGAGGTGATCCAGGTGATTCCATTAGGGGAGAAGGTTGAGGCAGAGAGGTGTTGGAAAGTTGTTCATGGTCCACCAATTGAAAAGCAACGGAGATGTCTAGGAGTAGGAGTAAGGCAGGATTGCCTGTGTCGCGATGTCATCAATTTGGTTTTTGAGGTCCAATAAGTCTGTTTCATTTTCGTGCCCAGGAAGGAAGCCATATTGTCGGGAGCCAATGATGTTATTGGACTCTAGGAAATGCTGGACTTGCAGATAGGCTGCTTTGTCAAGAATTTTACGTAAGAAGGCCACAGTGGTTATGGGCCTTTAGTTGTTGGGGTTGGATGGGTTTTTAGGAGGTGGTGAACAGTGCTTCCTTTGAACTGGGAGGAATAGAACCTGATGCAAAGGAGGCATTGATGAACGCCGTGAGGAAATGTTTGAGTAGGTCTGCGCACTCTTTGTTGAGGGTTGCAGGGCAGATGTCCCCTTTTACATATGGATGGTTTGATGTTCTTAATGATTGAGGCTACTTCAGTCTCGTTGACGTCACCGAAGGAGAAGTGTTGTGTTGGAGGCCGTCTGTTTAGGGCTGAGGGGCTGGGCAAGATAGGGGGGATGTGGGTGGAGTTGGTATTTAGGATTTTGTTCTGGATGGTGTCAAGCTTGTGTAGCATGGCTGATTGGATAGCAGAACACCAGGCTTTATTTTTTATAATGGCTTGGGCGGCGGCGGCAGGGTTCTAACTCCCTGAAGATGGGAAAGATTTCCTTGCAGTTGGATTTGATATTGGCGATTCTTGTATTGAATGAGTTGGCCTTAGTGTGAATAATCACTTTTTTGTAATCCTTGGAGAGTTTGGTCAATTCAAGTTTGAGGCTAGTTGGGTGGTTTGCCACTTAGATAGGGCTGAGCGCTTTTCGGAGCGCTGGGCCATGAGTTCTGGGGTAAACCAGGTGTTGGAATGTTTGGTGGGCTTAGCTTTGCGAATAGTTAGCAGAGCTGTGGTTTCTATAGCTTCAGAGAGTATATTGTTGTAGGCAAGTATATTTGGGTCTTTGAAGAAAGGGGCCTTTAGAGCTGGAGCACTGAGGTAGGGGGCAAATCTCTCTTTAGTGAGAAGGCATACGCTTCTGGTGGTCAAGGAGGGGAGAGGCATGGAGAGCGGTTTCTGTACTTCAGGTGGGGAGAGGGTGAATAGGATGAGATGGTGGTCAGTCCAAGGGAGGGGAGAGTTGGCCCTGACACTCGGTGGGCAGTTGTGGTGAGCTACCCAGTCGATGGTGCAACCTTTGCTGTGAGTTGGATAGGATGTGGAGTGTGAGAAACCTAGTGTTTCCAGCGTTGGGGTCATGTAGTCCTAGGTTGAGATCACCTGCTAGAATAACCTTGGAGGAGGTTTTTAGGTTGTCTGAGAGGAGGTGTGTGATGGTGGAGTGGAAGTCAGTCAGTGGGCCAGGGGGGGGCGGTAGACCATGTGTAGTGTGATGGTGAATATGCGAGGTGGTGGGTTTGAGGGTCAGGAGGCCGCAGTTACCTGCGGTAGATTAGTCAATCTTTCTGATGCCGATGGAGTCTCTGGCTATGAGGCCTACCCCGCCTCCTTTAGAAAAAGGATATTCTTGGCGAAATATGGTGCATCCTGTGGAGTGCAAGGGCAGGGCTAGATGCTTCATGTAACTAGGTTTCTGTCACTGCACGGAGGTCAAGCTTATAGGTGATGATCATGTCATGTATGTCTACTGCGTGAGATGGGATGGAGCGATTGTTGATGAGGGCACAATGAAGGGAGTGGAGGTGTGTGAGGGGGTGATTTGTTAGTGGCCAGCGGTGGTGACTGCTGATACATGTAGGCAGGGTATTAGGCAAAGTAGGTGAGGTGATATAAATTGTGCATGGGGAGGTAGCAGTATCATTGCACGCAGGCATGGTGGATGCAATATGTGGCAAGAAGGCCCGAGGCATTGGCACTGATGTGGGTAGTGGGGCAAGGTGCACTTGGTGTTGTCATTGGAGTAAGTAGCTTCACAAGTTATTTTAGATGTGGGCACATGGTGTGGCAAGGAGGCTGAGGGGCATGTGGCAACGGAAATAGCATCACAAATAGCAATGTGAATACTAGGCATGGTAGGCTTGATAGTGGCTTTTGTGCGTGGGGCATTGCCCAGTTTGTTACAAGATGGTACAGCCTGTATTCTGGAGGCAGCATGGTAGGTGGTAATGGATGTTAGACTAGGTAGACTCAAAGTATTGATTACGTGCAAGTGGGATGTGGCTGTTGTGGGCTTCTTAAAGTCCGATAGTCAGCAGAGACAGGCAGTTTGGGGGCATGTGTGTGTGTATGGGGTGGCCCATCTTTTTATAGGCCATGGCTCTGGAGCAGAGCCTGAGGTTACGGATGGTGGTGCTTGTGGGTGTTGTATGGTAGGAGAGTGGGTGGGTGCGTGCTCTGAGTTGTGCAGCACGGTGCGAGAGGGAGGTGCTAAGTGGTGGCAGCCTTGGGCAGGACATATTGAGTATGGAGTTGGGTAGGTGAATGGGTGCTTACAAGTGGTCCTGCTTCAAATGGTTAGCTTGGTTATGTGAGGATAGGCTACCCAGTTGATGTTGGAGGGTAGGTCTGGCCGTGAGTAGCAGTGTGCTGGGTAGATGGAGTGCTCTGGTCTATGTGGCGAATGGGGTGGAGCAGAGACTGGATAAATCGGGGTACGTACGATGTAACATAATCTCAATAATTACAGATGATACTGAGCAGAATAGTGGGGCGACATAGGCAGGTAAGGTGCAACAATGTTTGGTATACAGTAGTGAGGAATGAAGTTGCATAACAAGGCACAGGTTGTAGTGATACACATTTACATGGCAGGTAGCCAGAGCTGGAGTATCATCGGTGAACTGTAGATTGCCGGAACTCGATTAGTAGTGTATAGTGTATAGCGTACATTGTGGGGTAAAGTGCAAGAACGTTATAAGCACATTGAGGGGAGACCCACATTGAGGGGAGACCCGTAACAACTGAGGAGGTGCAACTTACTCAAAGCGGCCGGTGTGGCATGAGGGTTTTATGGCAGTGCGAAGGGCAGCATTTGCTTACCGGAACATCAGTGAGTCCCTTGTTTGGGAGGTTTGTGGCGACAGTCATGGCTCCCGGCTCTGACAGGCTCTGGACAGGAGTCTTTGCAGTGGGTCTTCGCTGGGGGGCCGGTTTATGCCTGCCGGTCCTCCAGGTTGGCTGAAAACCGGTCGGCAGTCAGTCGGGTCACAGCTGTGGTTGCTTAGGCAATGAGAAGCACCAACAGACCCTGGTTTATGTGGCGGCCATCTTGGCAGAGACTGGGCAAAATGCTTCTGGGTGGACCCATGTGGCAATATTGCTGGAAATGATGCAAAGCACTGCTAAAAGCAATGGGCTGTAGTTGGTATAATGAGGGATTGGATCTCCAGAAAAGTGAGATTGCGTAGCGTTCCGCTATGTTGTGGGCCAGATACAAAGTTAATTTTTTTTTTTTTCTTCAAAAATATGACTTCCAATTTTTCAAATACAAAGGACACTGTAATTGCTGCTATTCAGAAACAATGTATTATTTGTGTTGTTAAATGGGCCCTGCCTTGAAAAGGACCCAAGTGGGTCGAAACATGTGTTGGCTTCTTAATGGGCTGTGACATGGGCAAGACCCCCATATGTGTAAATATCTTTTGACTGAGCAATTAGCTGCCTGATTAGTTATAATGGCAACAAATAAGTCCTTTATATATGTAAAAGGTTTACAAATGGGCAATTAATAAGACCCTTCTGTTTGCAATTAAATATAAAACCCGATATGGGCATATAAATTGTTCATTTGTAATTGTAAGTAGTGACGGTGCACACTCCATACCAAACATTTCACGCTTTCAGCTTGTCCTGCAGCTGTACGGAGGTGCAGCAGTCACGTTCTCTCCACCAAACTTCACTCATACTTTGTTAATCCGTAGCGCCCATTACCTGGTAAATCCCATTCGAGTTTCAGTCAAATACAAGTAATTTGCAGTTTTTCATGCACCTTGGACCGTCAATCCTTTGGATTGACCTTGCGCTTCTGGCTCTTCTGTTCCCTGAAAAAAATAGACCTATTTTCATAGGATCTGGAGGTTTCTAGAGCCATTTACTTCACATTCTCACCTATTCTTGCCTGCTTGTCAGGTTGTTCAAGATAGTTATGCCCCTGTTCCCGAGGGAGACATCTGTAGCCTGCTTAAGGTGGTCTACAGACAATTGACAAGCACCTTTTTTAGGAGTCGGGGCTGGTAGGACTGCTGTTGAGCCAGTACGTTTTAGTACCTTCACAGGAGGTCGGTAGCGTGGTCCAAGAGCTTCTTTCTCATGGAACTTCTCTAGGATGTAGTCCGCAGATTTTAAAAGTAGTCTGTGACTTGTCTTTGTCTTGATGCTGTGGTGCTTGATCACATGGAAGGAGTATCTTGGGAGATTTATGAGAAGCAGCTGCTCTCACCAGGTGAGAGAACTACAAGAGTGTAAGTCTGGCATATATATATATAGGAGCGCCAAACAGCAACTCATAAGATGTTTTACCCTCACATTGAGAAAGGCGAGGTATGTTATTCGTGCTATGCCGCACTAGAAGTACATCATTCGCCCAATTACCCACAGAATAGAGGATGCATTTACTCCAGGCTTGCCTTACTGTCCATTCATTAGCCTGTAGGGAAAACAGCCTAGGGAGCTGCTCAATACAGCACCAGCTTGAACGGCCTATCAAGGTTTTGCCTGAAAAGGCTGGCCCATTGTCAGCATAGAGCATATTCGATGCTGTCATAGCTCTTAAGGACAGCAAACCCTTTATGACCTCCTTGCGATCAGCTTTCTTTTAAAGAATTTGTGCACGAGTCCCCCGCAAACACAAATATTTCTCCAGCATGGTGTCTGGCATGGATTCACATGCTCATGAATATTCCCCGTCGTGAGGCGGGGAATCCTCGGTAAAGAAAAAATCAGTATCAGTTTCGTTTCTAATAGTAACCAATCACTGGTCTCTGGGGCATACTGCCCCCAGCCAATAACTGCCCTCTCCCTAAGCCCCGCCTCTGGAAGCCATCTTCAGATTTTTACTGCACGCTCAAGTGTTGGGAGTCCTCGTGTTTAGCTCTTGAACTTTTGCTGCGTTTTCGTGCTTTTTCAAAGAGAATTTCTCATTTTTTGGTTAAATAGAGTCTCAAGCTCCACCGGCTCTACATCCGATTAACGGGGATCCGTGTTGGATTTTTCTACGCCCCTCAAGGGTGAAGATATCGTCGAGTTACGCTTCTTGGAGGATTCCAGAAGTTTCTGCGGCCTACCCGAACATGGCCCAGGAGAAAGGAAGCTCGACGCCCAGAAAGCTGTTCAGGGTTTGTCCTGGATGCCAGCTGCAGAATGTGTTCAAGGAGGACGAGCACTCGAAATGTCTCTACTGCCTTCATGAGGACAAAACGCACGTGGAGAAGGACTGTGTGTTTTGCAGGAACATGTCGGAACGGACCATCAGGGACCGACACCTTCGTCTCCAACTGGCTGGAAGGAAAGAGCCCGTCAGGTGAGAAGTCCGAGCAGTCTTCTAAGTCCTGTGAGGGCGCCCCGGCGACGGGGACTCAACAGAATGCAAAGCACTGCGAGTCTGCGGGCACCGGGAGCGCCGAACGGTCGGGCTCCTCCGCTGCCAAGCAGGGCGCGCACCCTCTCCAGCGCCATAAACCACGAGCCAACGCTCTGGCTTGGGGAAGAGGAAGGCTGAGAACCCGGCGAAGCTTCTGAAGAAGCCCCGGTCAAGCTCAAAGGATCCGGCCGAGTGAGAGCAGGACGGTGTCCCCATTTCCCCCCCCCCAAGGTCGAAGGCCACAGGCCCACACAAGGTGGTAAAGGCCTTGATTCACCCGGCCAAGGCCTCTATCGCGGAAGTCGCGGCAGCCTGTGGAGGCTACACCAGTTCAGGCGACCTCGGGCCCAGAGTCTCCCTGCCTCCGCGGAGGGAAGCCTCTTTCAGACCCATCGGAAAGACCACCGCGAAGACCCCGGCGGAAAAAGAAGGGGTGGGGGGGCGGTGGCCATTGTGGACACGGGCACAGCATCCTAGGAGGAGCTGGTAGAAGTCTTAGAGGGCCTCGACGAGGGCGTCGAAGAGGCCCGTCCCCACAGGAGGGATCCCGACTAAGGTGCTGACGAGAGTGACAGCGGCACCGGCGAGGGTCCTAGTCACCCGTCGCTTCCGGAGCCGCAGGATAACTCGGCGGCCATTTTGTTGGCGATACAATCCTTATGTTCGGAGATAAGGACGAGATTGCCCTTACCACCGACGGAGGATCCGGAACTAGGCTCGACAGAGGAGTCAGAGCCAGAACCATGCCCGGTGGGAAGCCCCCGAACAAGAGAAGACGGATCCATCCAGCCCCGCCTTTTCAGCCCTCGCGGCCTGCTCAGCGTTTACCCACGTCCCCCGTCCCTGGGGATGACACGGGAACGGACATGGCCACGACGGGTACCGACGACGACGAGACGGAGCTCCCATCGCCCCCAGCCCGTGCCTCCCCGCCCGACGAGATCGGATCTTTCCATGCAGTGATTGCCAGGACATCCAAGCTTTTTCAGCTCTGCCCCGAAGAGAAGAAGGAAGGTTTCCTTTACCAACGGCGCAAGGTCAAGAGGAAGATATTCCTCGCGGTGCCTCTGCTGCATGACATCAGGGACGAGGGTCTCACCCTTCTCAAGAACCCGTCTACGACGCCTGACAAGATGGATCGGTACGAGAAGAAGTACCGGGTCCCCCGACACGGCCCCTTTGTGCCTTAGGGCACAACCGACCCCTGACTCGGTCGGCTCAGCGGCGGCCAAGAAGAAAGTGGGGGGGGGCATCGGCCTCAACGTCCACTTCCCCTCCGGACAGCAAAGGAAAGAAGCTGGACGCAATGGGACGACGAGTTATCTCGTCGGCGGCAACAACGATTAAGGCGGCCAACGCCCTCGCGATCGTGGCCCGCTACGACAGGGAGTTATGGTACAAGATCGCCCCCCTGTTGGACTTCCTACCGGATGACGAGGGCCGAGGCCCTGGAGATCTTGCAAGAAGGCGAAGTGGCGTCCTATCACGCCATTACGGTGGCTACGGACATTGCCGACACCGGTTTCCGCCAGCTAGGCAACAGCGTGGCTCAAGGTGACAGATTTCCGCCAGGGCGTACAAGCCAAGGTTTTGGACACGCCGTTCGACGGGAACAATCTGTTTGGGGAAACAGTGGATGAGTCCCTCCAAGCCATCAAAGCGGACACGGAGACAGCTAAGGCCCTAGGGGTTCTCCGGCAACGGAGGTCGTCCTTTTGGAGCACCAGAGGCTAGCAGGGTGCCTCCAAGGGATTCGGCGGTGGCTCCTCTACGTACCGCCAAGCGGCCCACTCCTCATCTCAGGAAGCCTATAGAGGACGAGGCAAGTCGGGTGGAGGCCAAGGCGACAAGGCGTCCTCCAAGCAAGATTGAACGGACAGCGGTGTCGGGGCTCCACCGAAGCACCCTGGGTGGAGGCCGGCTGACCAAGTTCGTCAGTGTGTGGGAGTCCATCTCCACCGACCTTTGGGAGCTGGACGCCCTGGCCCAGGGGCACGCCCTCGAATTTCTAAAAAAGTGCCCCCGCATTCCACCCGTAGCCAGGAAAGAAAATCACGTCCCTCAACTCCTATTGGAGGTAAGGGCGATGCTCAAAAAAGGTGCCATCAAGCTTGTCCCGAAGAGGCTCCGGGGCTCCGGAGTATAGTCGAGGTACTTCCTCGTGAAAAAGACGACAGGAGAATGGCGCCCCATCCTGGACCTGCGACGACTGAACAAGTACATAAAGGCTCAGAAGTTCCGGATGGTCACCCTCCAGCACGTGCTGGGACTGCTGGAGGACGGCGATTTCCTGTCGTTGGATTTGGAGGATGCGTACTTCCACATCCCCATTCCAAAAGGACACCGAAAGTTCCTGAGGTTCGTGGTCCAAGGACGGCACTACCAGTTCAAGGCCCTCCCTTTCGGATTGAAGTCAGCACCCAGGGTGTTCACCAAGTGCCTCGCACCGGAGGCGGCGCGGCTGCGCCTGCAGGGGATCCACGTCTACCCCTACCTGGACGACTGGCTCATCCGAGCAAGGACAAAGGAGCTCGCCGTAGATCACAAGGCGAAGACCGTCCAGCTGCTCACGGACCTGGGATTTCCCAAATCCCATCTGGTCAAGTCGCACTGTTTCTGGGAGCCAAGCTCGACACAGTGGCGCTTCTGGCCTCGCCGTCGGAGGAAAGGACGAAGGCCGTCCTGGGCAAGGTGCAGCGTCTGCTGGCCACGGACATGGCCAGGGTGAGGTCCATCAAGTCCCTCCTCGGGATGATGTCCTCCTGCATATATCTTGTGCGCCTGTGCAGGCTTCAGATGTGCCTTCTGCAAGAGTTCCTCGACGCCCGCTGGATCCAAGCGACGGGCAGCTTCAAGGACAGGATCCCGCTCAACGAGACCTTCCGACGAGCGATCCGGTGGTGGGGCACCCGCGCTCATTTGACGGCGGGCACAGACTTACAGACCCCATCCCACCAGATAGCTGTGATGACAGATGCCTCCCTGGGAGGGTGGGGAGTGCACACCGGAGAACTTCACGCGAGAGGCCTTTGGCTCCCGGAGGAGCAACGGCTTCACAGCGCTCCGTGCAGTGTTCTGGGCCCTCAGGTCCTTTCTCCCGTCCCTCAAGGGCAATGTGGTGAGAATCTTCACCGACAACACCACCACGCTGTTCTACATCCGGAAGCAGGGAGGAACCAGATCCCCAGCCCTCTCCAAGGAAGCCCAGGATCTGTGGCATTGGGCCGTCGCCCAAGGGATGTTTCTAGTGCCCTTTCATCTGGCAGGGATAAAGCACACCATTGCCGACTCACTCAGCAGGGAGTTGCATCGTGCCACGAGTGGGAACTATGTCAGGATCAAGTGGATAGACTCTTCCGACGATGTGGAAGACCCAGATCGACCTTTACGCGACGGTGACGAACTCCAATGCCAGAGTTTCGCCAGCAAGTTTCCCCACCCGAGGAGCATGGGCGATGCCTTCTCGTTCCCCTGGGACAGCCTGTTCCTATATGCGTTCCCTCCGTTGCCGTTGCTGCTCCGACTTGTCAACCAGCTCAAGAGGTCCCGGTGCAGGATGATCCTTGTCGCACCGGCTTGGCTGGGGCAGATCTGGTTCCCGGACCTTCTGGACTTGTCAGCGTCCCCACCAGTCAAGCTGCCAACGGACGCGGATCTCCTCTACATAGGAGGCGCCATACTTCATCACGACCCGGAGTCGCTGAACTTGCAGGCCTGGCTCCTGCAGCACTAGAGTTTGGAGGGTACGATATCCCGGCTGACTGCAGAGAGGTCCTTGCAAAGGTCAGGGCGTCCTGAACTCTCAAGTGCTACGGACATAAGTGGAAGAGGCTCTCTCTCTGTCTGGTGCCGTGCACAGAAGATTAATCTATGCGGATTACGGCCCCTCAAGTATTGCCGTACCTACTGTCGCTGGCCAAAGCTGGACTGGCTCACACCTCCATCAAGATACATCTGGCTGCCATTTCCCGATACACCAGAACTACAGGACGGGTGTCCTTGTGGTCTCATCGCCTGGTGAAGGAATTTATGAAGGGACTATTCCGATCGTTCCCGCTGGTGATGACCCCTGCCCCGGCGTGGGAGCTCAACGTGGTGCTGACCAGGCTCATGGGGGGAGGAGTGGGGCCCATTCGAGCCTATGCATTCGGCGCTGTTGAAGTTCCTGTCGTGGAAGACTGCGTTTCTTGTGGCCATCACCTCTGCACGACGAGTGGGAGAGATCCAGGCCCTATCCTGCAAGCCTTTCACGACACGAGGGTGGTGCTGAGGACACACCCCTACTTTATTCCCAAGGTGCTGTCGGACTTCCACCTCAATGACCCTTGCTGTTACCCGTTTTCTTCCCGTCGCCTTCATCACTGGCCGAGAGGACTTTGCACTCGCTGGATGTGGCTAGAGCGCTGAAGTTATACGTGGACCGCACAAAGAGTTTTCGGAAGACATCACAGCTATTTGTGAACTTTGGACCTGTGAACCAAGGGAAGGCTCTTTCGAAGGCTTCCATTTCCAGATGGATCTCTGGCTGCATCATGCACTGTCATCGGTTGGCAAACCGACCGTTGCCTGGCCGTCCGAGAGTCCATTCGACCAGAGCTATTGCTGCTACCACGGCGTTCTTGTCTGGTGTGCCTCTGCTGGACATCTGCAGGGCTGCTACGTGGAGGTCGACGCACACCTTCACGAGATTCTACTGTGTCGACCGGGATTCCAGGGAGGAGTCCAGGGTCTGCCAAGCGGTGCTGCGCAACCTGTTCGCTTAAGGTGAGCCTGGTGAGGAGGTAAGAGATGCTTAATGTTGAGTTGTTGTATTGCTTAATGTTGAGCCTGTTGCCATCTTCTGTGGTTGTGCATGTGTTTACTGCTATGTATTCTTATATTCATGAGCATGTGAATCCATGCCAGACCAGGAACAAGTTACTTACCTGTAACTGTTGTTCTCCAGCATGGGTCTGGCATGGATTAACATCCAAACCCTACCACCTTCCCCTCTGCGGCTCTTCACTTGGTCATACTGCCACTTTACATGCTACAAAATCGGAGGATGGCTGCCAGGGTAGGGGCTTAGGTAGAGGGCAGTCATTGGCTGGGGGCAGAATGACCCAGAGATCAGTGATTGGTTACTCATAAGAAAGACAGATCAGAAACGAAACTGATACTGATTTTCTTCATTACCGAGGATTCCCGGCCTGACGGGGAATATTCATGAGCATGTGAATCCATGCCAGACCCATGCTGGAGAACAACATTTACAGGTAAGTAACTTGTTCCTTCTTGGTCACTGGGCAATACTGCTAGACGTCTGAAGACTTCTAGTCTTGCTGGCTCACCTTTTATTAGGGGCATAAGTACCCCTTCTATCCTGGTATAATTGACCCCAGCTATTGCTAGCCCTAAACCCATTCCATTGCTGCTTCTACTCCCTGAGAATTCTTTATCGTGCTGTAATTGGAGACTCAATTAAATAAAGGTACAACCAACTCTACACTGAAACCCACCTATCAGTGTTCCATAGGTGGATTTGAACTGCCAGCACCCTCTGCTGAGGAGTGACCTGAGGTTAGGCTGCCTCTGCCTAGTGGAATACCATCTAGAGATGTCCTCCTGTCTTGGGCAGGTCCCTAGTAAGGCTTTGAGGGCCTAGAATGGAATTGTTCATTCCTCCCCTCGTGCTATTACAGGTCTGGGTGCTCCCGGAGAAGCTCCCAAGTCTCTATATTCTACAGCTTGAGCGCAGACTGTGTCTAATGGTATTTCCAGAATGTCATAATGCTCCCTGTTATAAGGGACATTTGCCTCCCTATTTGGGTGGAACCTGAACCTAAGGATGTGTTCTATGGTTAGCCCTTCCACAGCAAAAGGACCATATCTAGCTCTAGTGGTGGGGTATTTCAAGACCCCTTGATAGGAGTTCTGTCGGTGTAAGCTCCTTCAGGCTCCCCCTAGGGTGTGTACTGTGTTTGATCTAGATGCCTCCTAAGGCGTATGATCTCAAAACAAGCCTCCTGGCTTGTTACCAGGTGTCTTCATATATGTGAAAGAGAGAAGTTCCGTTTTAGGGAACTCGCTTCTCCCGCACACAGTCTATGGCTAGATGAATGCCACACTTTTCTTTATAGGAGTTAGCGATAGATAAATTAACTCGGGTACCTACTTGGCTACTTCTAAATCTGTTGGAAATTAAGTGTAATATAGTGAATCCTCTGCAAATAAACATTGCTTTGTAGAACCAAGCGAATTTAACCAGGTATTCCAATAACCATTCAATAGTTCATAAGTTCAGGCATTTATTGTTCATATAGCCCAATGCGTTTGGTGTAAACTCTTCATCAGGGGTGTGCATTTGTAATTTTTTTCCACAAAAAAGTCAAACAACAAATTGATAAGTCTGTGTAACATTACATAATTCATACTTGAAAATATTGTTCATAAAGCAAACATTTATCATTGAGTTCTCGTCTATATTCTGCCAGGTGCACATATCCTTATGTCTAATAAAGTGTTAATTTCAGGCTGGGGGACTTCTCTGCACTTTTGTTCACGTTTTCTTATGTACTAAACCCCTAGCATTTTCCATTCACCTTGATGCAAAGGGTTATTATTTTCTTAAATTTGATGTTTTGCACTCCCCTAGTGACTACATTGGTTGAAGAGTCCTTAAACATTTTAGATCTGTTCACTCTCTCTTGCTCTGATAACCTAGCTTCACTGATTTTAATAAGATATAGCGCTACTATAAACAATGGCACCTGTATACTTTTCCAGACATCCATTTATTGCCATACTTCCTCTAGGGCTGAACAGAGAAATCCTCTAGCTGATGAAGGTGGTACCCCACTTTAATTACACCGAAATGCCCATTGTGCCAAGCTTCCGCTTGGGTACTGTGTTGTACCATCAGAACAATAGCGGTTGGCTATCCACGCTTTCTTTCAACTCCGGCAAGCATAGGCTCCTCTACATCAGCCTTAAACTTGTATCTTCTAACCAGGACTTTTTGGAATGATTTATTCATGTTTATAATGATGTATTGATGTCCACAATAAGTTGCAATTGGTTTTTCTTGCGTCAATATGCACATGATGATGGTTTAACTTCACTGATTAGCCAGAGACAGTGAGCCAATTCAGCTGTATTTTCTGTTTTGTAAACAAATGGATCCCTCTTGGGACTAATATTGTTTCAAATGAAATTGGATGTGCTTTTCCATTTCATGTTGAAACTGTTCCCGTACTTACTGTGTTTCCTCACAACAATATTTTCTGTTAGCTATTCCCCATATGATTATGTTCAAATGTACATTTAGAATTTTCACAATCGCTGTTTAATTGGTGAAATAATAGCAAGTTGCTCTATTTTATTTAGCTTTTGTATCATATTTTGATCTATCAGCACTGTATTAAGCCAGAATGTCTCTTTCAGGAATCTCAGACAATGTACTTTTGCACTAAAAAATTTTTTAAAAAATGTTTGTTGTACACTCCATTTACTCTTTTCTTTTTTTCGATTTTGGCATCATTGAGAACCTCAATACTCATAGGGCTTATGTTCCAATATATATACAGGTACCATAGATCTGTAAAAATATGTGATTAAATCACCACTTAAGGCAACATCTAAATAGCAGAAGTTGTACTTACAAAGTTAACTAATTTCATACAAAGGAACACCGTTTTGTGTACTTTAATAAAGTGCTAAGACATCTTCATGGTCCATTATAAACCTAATGGATTCCTCAGAGTGTTACTGCAACCTTTTAGTTTTAATGAAAGTATGTGGTACAATTTTATCATGAGATCCTCATCAGTAATTATCTGAGTTAGAATGTAACAAAGTAACTCTCAAACTTATTAAATATGTCACATAAGTATAACCATGTTCTGGTCTTAATTGTTGTTGTCATTAACCCATTATATGAGGTGGGTTGCTATCGCAGTTAAATGCTCCAATTTTCTTCAATGTTCAAATCGGCTCTCACTGTGTAAGAAAAACTTAAACTGTGATGACCAAACCTCTGCGTTACAATAGCTGTCCAATAAGTCAGGAGATAAACCCTGGGATTCAGATGGTAAGTATTTGTTCAAGTGGTTAGGAATATCGGCTGTCTTGTGTGGAATCAAAAGGCCCAACGCACCTGTGAATGCAAGAGTAAGTATGCTTTAAAGTTCGTACCCTCAATGCTTGGGGAACGCATAACAAATATGCCAGTAAGTATTGGGCTTGCTCTGTGTAATGAGAGACCACTTGCTTGTATAGTTAAACCATAGTGATTGGAAGTCAGCATGGAATAGTTTGGATCACTCTGTGCCACATGTTGTATTAGAGCCAATATGGCCCCTATTTGGCCCCAACGCCTTTGTGGATGCAAGGGTAAGTATGATTTTTAAATTCTTATTGTCTATGCTTGTGGAGCGCATAACCAAAATCCCGGTAAGTATTAGGCTCGCTCTGCATGGTCAGCGATCACTTATTTGTCTAGTAAAACCTGGATGTCAACAGGGAACGGTTCAGATCTCTCTGTGCTGTATTGATCCTAATATGGCCGCTATTAGTATCGGCGGCTACCTATGACATCACGTGTGAACGTGCATGATGTCATAGGTAAACAAATGGATATTTATAAACAAATAGCTCGCGGTGTGAGGACACTCTATCCGGAGGTAGTTATGCTGGCACTAGGGGAAGCGAGACTGTTCTTGCATGCCCAGGTGCCTGAGCTACTCAAATAATGAAAGTCGAATTATGGACGACTTAAAATAATGACATAAACGTTTAGTAAAAGCTGTTGAGTGTTTCTCCCCCACACCTAGAAACCATTACCTGCTTCTGAAATAGCAATTGATTGTTTTTATACACTATTTATTTAAAGATTTAAAGTCCACTAAGCAAGGAGTGCTCAGTGTTAACAAGGTTGGCCATCATATATGTGAACAGAGTATTGCCTGGCAATTCTCCAGGCGCTCACACTATAAAGTTGGTGTTGACATTCTGAACACCTCCTTCCTGCAAGCACCTGGTTACTGCACAGCAGCAGTTTAGAGGTATAGGGACATCAACATGTGGGTTAGCCATTCTAATAACGCTTGACTAAATAGCTGTTAAGAGCAATTGCTTGAAAAGACACCCTGCTCTTTACTACAGTGTGCTTTAAGCTGTGTTGTGCACTGTGCTCTTCACTAGAGTGTATATTCTTAGTAATGCCAGGCCTGTAGCAACCCCCGTTGCCACTCTTCAGTGTCCAACTAGGGACAATATTAGTAGGGGGAGCAATGTGCCAGCTGGGATATGATAGGTTATTCATACTGCGCTTAATACCCAGAGGTTTCTAAGCGCAGACTCTGGAATCGAACCTGTGTTGTTCCATGTCGTCTTGCTTCCAAGGAGAGCAAGTTGCCCCAGCGCTATCCTCCCGAGGTTGCCAAAGTGATGTGATTTAGATCACTCCTAGCTCCTAGGACCTTCCCCTCCACCTAGGGCGGTGACCATGCTCCTCTCCTCCCCACATCCCCCCCCCCCCTCCCAAGCAGGGGCTGTTAGGAGTAGGGCTAGGGAAAAGCATATACCGCTCACTATTCTTCAGTAAAGAGGCAACAGCCCCTGCAATAGGCGGCTAATCTTTCCTCTGCCCATGAGGGGTTTACCAATGTCATACATTTTATTGATAGTCCAATGCTGCTACCTTCCAGTAATCCTTTGTGTGTATTAAAGACATGCACCATATATAACGTACGTTTGAATAGATGGCCCACTCTTAAAGTTCATGTTAAAATGCTTCTTGACAAAACACTCAGTAATGAACACTCCATGAATGCCTTCATGCTCTCATGAAATCTTTTAATTATGAGAAATAAACTGTTACCATAATGGTCACTATGCACAACACACTTAACATGCAAAAAGTCACTTACAAAAAGCTTAATTCAGTCCGGGCCTCTACCTCTGATCAAGACTAAGACTGATTCACCTTCTCCAAGATATCATTCACCTCAAACTACTACCTGCCTTAGCAGGTTGTACTAGCCAACCTCACAAATCATGTTAGGCAATCTTCATAAAAGCACCTGCCTCACCAAATCATGATGGGCAACCTTATAGAATCACCTCCTCTTTTAATACCTCAATGTCTTTATCAGTGTGATATCAATGAAGGGCAAACCGCCTCCTATACTCACTATCTGTAGTAGTTAGAGATATGAGAGCTGGCAACAACTAGATGCCCGAGGCATTTTACACATTCCAAGAAAAATTTCAAAAGTATCGTACACCAGCAATAAAAATCAGCAAGTTCTTCATCAAAAAGCATACGAATAGCAAAAAAGGTTTTAAGTAGAGTGTCAATTGAGATTAGCCATGGTGAAAACATCAGCCAATCAGAATTGAAGTTGTGAGCAGTCTTGCCTTGGGTGGAAAAGTAAAAGTATTCCCCATCCAGCTCAATCCAAATCAGTAGTTCTGCTCAAGTCAATAGACATTCCTCTAGAGACTCAAATGTCTTAAAAAAAACAAACATTCTATTCATTGGCTTTTAAAACCCTGCAAAGAAAAAAGGTGAGAGTTGATCCCTCCCGTCTGGATAATGGCCTCCTTCCTCCAGCCCTTCTGTTGCCTCCTTGTCTTCTTGCCTGCTCTGCCGCCAAACTGTGTCGGTAAAGCCTGTCTTATTAATACTTTCTGGGCTCCCACTGTCAACACCTACAACTGCCAAAAGCTATCCAAACAAAGGGAGGGGGATTGCTTAGCTCCGCAACAGTGGTATCAGTGAACGGCATCTAGTTTGTGTATATTAAAGCAGGGCCAGCTTATTTCATTCAGCAGCTTTTGTCTGTTCGGCAACTTGAAGTTGCTCTGGGAGATCTGTAGTTCAAATTACTATTTCAGGTTTGTTTACTATTTATTAGAACACTTGGCGCTAATCCCAGCAAAGCCTGGAGAGCAGTGAACAGCGTTATTTACAATTGAAGACTACAGCGTTCTAACTTCAAGGTCACTTGCGCTCGGCCCAGACTATTGAGGAAAAAACCCACTAATGCAATGTATTACAACATTTCTAAGGCAATGCTTGCGTTCACTAAATATGAAAGCGTTTGCATTATGGCTTGGTCTATGGCTCAAATATGCCCTCTTAGGCATGGCTTTAACTGAGGTTACATGTCAGAGGGTGGTTCCCCCTTGGGAACAAGGGGGCGAATAGGCTAGATTCGTGTCACAGGCTATTCATCAGATTTGGGGTGGGAGTTAGGTCGGGTGAGAGTTGGGCTGTGGAGGTTTCTTAAGAGGGTAGAAGTCCTCTAATATTTACCTCCTATAAGGGCTTGTTTTCCATTTCCTTAATTTCGTCCATGAGCCTCCAAGATGCCTTGCATCCAAATATGCTAAATGTAAAACCATGTATCTATCCTTTTGCACCGTCCCCAGAAATGTGAGGCCTTGCCTTCTCCAATGCAGTCTATAAATGCAAAGCTTTCTGATCCTTCTCAATTTGTTGTTCTTCAAACTGCCTGTACTACAGTTTGATATAGGCAACAAAGCCTACCTTCTATACTGATTAGTTATGCAGGGCATGTTGGGGAAGATTGTATGCAGTACCCTTTGGGTGCACTACAACAACCCTGACATCCTGGCAATAGGAACCCAACATTTGGTATAAGTCTGTACTACACAGGTTAGTAGTGTGGCTGAGCAGCCAGGCTTATCTCAAGAGAGGCCAATGTGAGCTGTAGGGGAGTTACACAGAGATTCACAGTGATAAGTATTCAATTACACACTTACACACAAGGTTTCTTGAATAAACAATTATTAATTTATCAGCCAGTTAGAGTAAGCCTTCAGAAGGGAGCAATATAAAAGTGACACTCAAATACACTTCAAAACACCCACTCTTAATATTCTAAATTCAGTGAAGACCCTTTTTGGATGGCTCACAGTCACAATTTACACCCTTAGGCGACTTCAATAGCTAGGGTGCTGGGGACATTAATTTGTTACTGTTGCATTTAGAATAATTTTAGAAATTGATTAAAGGAAAAGGTTATTGGAACAAACAAGATATCACAAATATTCGTAAGCAGGCAAATACTTTTAGATCTACTAAGCAGAGTCATTTGGTTATAACGGGTTAAGCCAAAGTCAATGGGCAAAAGTCTTATATGGGCTGAAGCACCTGGTAGGTAAGTAGGAAAAGTCTTTGCACAATGTTTTTTAGAAGTCTTTGAAGAATCATTGTAGGGCCACAAGCTGTTTAGGCTTGTGAGTAGTAGAAGGTGCAAGCAGCTCTACAACAAGAGGTAAGTTCTCTCAGACTTTACAGTACCTTTTGTATTGAAGAAAAAGTGCAGAAGATGACTTCTGTTCCTGTGCAGCTCTGCAGATCTCTGTTCCTGGGCCTCAGTCGTGGGGACAAGAGGGAGGACTTCTGAGGACTCTGCACTGCAATGGAAAGGTCACCGCTCGCAACCGGCAATCTTTCCAACAAGTGGCACTTGCGGTAGTCGCGAGGAACTGAAACACTGAAGTAGCAACACTGCCGTTCTTGGCTGTTGAGATGCACTTTCCTTGCTTCTGGGGTCCCGCACTCTGTTGAGGGGGCTCAGGCTCGGTCAGTCCTGCTTCCTGGGAGTACGGAGGATTTTCCTGGAGCTCTTGGCCAACTTAAAAGCAATGCACACAATCTGTTCCTCTCCCTGGCTATTTGGTTTCCAGCAGCAACTCTGTACAAATGCAACCAGCTCCAAGAGAATGTCCATGTGGCTTACTTTGGAGTTGATTGGTCTCAACCAACTCAAAGGAGTAGTAGTCCGTAGCTTCTGACGATCAAAATTTGGAGTTTCAGCTCAGCAGCAGGGCTTCACTGGTCAAACCAACAGACCAGGAGTTGCAGCAGGCGTCCTTCAAGTTCTTCATCGGTTTTCGTCCAGTGGTAGACTCTGCCTTCCAAGCCAAAAGCCTCGCCTTTTATTTCTCTCCCATTCATTCCATCCTAGCTGGGTGTCACCCGGCAGGGTGACTGTTCTTGCCTAGGAGACTAAGCACAGGGAGTTTCGGGCACTTGCCTCACTTCCTGCCTACCCCAGACACCCTGTAGCCAGAGGCAGGCTTCACTCGTGTATCCCGCCAAAGGCAAAGCAAACCATGGGACCAAACCTGGTTTGGCGCGCAGAGTAAATCTCAAGAAGGACCTTACCACAAAGAAATGGCAAAAAAAGGAGACCAGGACATTTTGACAAAAATGGCGGCACCTTGAGTGCTTTACTGCAGCTGCGACGCAGCCTGCTGTAAATGCACCCCATGGTAGCTCAAGTTAAACCACTGCCACCAGCCATTCAGTGAGGAAAGGGTAACATAAAAATGTTGCATGAGAAGCTCGACAAAGGGGATACTAGTAACCCCTCCAGCACCCTATTGTAAGATAGTGTGTTGTGGGTCTAGAAAGTTACACGTGTAAGTAAAGTCAATTTCACTTTACTGCTTGGAAAACAGTAGTTATCCCAGGGAATCGATTTTAAACTTTTGGGAAATCTGGAGGACTTCCCTGTGTCACTGCTTTGAAGGTGCAGTGTGACACAATGTAAAGGATTATGCTTATGGAGCATGTCAGGCTCCATAACCAAAAGAAACGCAAAGTTTAGAAATCACATTAAAATATGAGTAGGTTAAAAAAAAGTATCCAAAATGGGCACTAAAGTGAGAGAGCATTATACTATTGCTCCACCATGATGGTCTTTTCCTGCTTCCCATAAGCATTAAAGTTAGGCCTTGTAAAACTGCTGATTTTAAAATGTTTGCTTTGCACCTCAATTTTTTTGTATCCAGAGAGCTGTCGTCTTCATGTCGGGCATATTCCTAAATAGGTCTCCACTCAGTTGAACATTTTTGTGTTGCAAAATACTCTCCCGACCCCGTCAGCAAGGTTTAAGCCCTAGCTATAGTACTGAGAGACCTCTTCTATACCTGTCTTAAAGGATGTCTATTGCTACCCCTAATGACCACATATAGCATCACCTATCCCACACACATTGCTGGCAACACCCTGGAATGTTTGATCGCCAGCAAAAATACTGTCTCTGTGGATAATCGAATCTGGGTATTGTGATTTGACCACTTTGCTATCCCCTTCACACTCGCACTACCACACATAATCCCACAACCTGCCACACATACACCTTGCCCCCCCCCCCCCCCAGCCAGACAAACACGTTACAGACCTAGCCTTATCCCCACACCTGCTCCTTGCCACCACAGGAACATCCCTCCTTCCTACTCCACTAATACTACACCATCACACAGACGCTCAACATTTCATGCATCAAATTACATAAACCTCACAACCACCACCACAAACCATGGTTCAACAGTTCCCTCCTCTCTCTCTAGCAGGCGAGCCTAGTAAAATAATCCATTCCCCTCAACCAGGACACCCCTCAGACAGTACCAGACATACGCAATAGCAAAGCTACCCATTACTTCAAATCGTACCATGAACCTATTCAACATAATCAAGTCCCTCTCTAAACCACCATCCATTCTTGCTGCACCCCCGATCCACTGCAGTATGTAACTCCCTCATGAACTAATGCACAACATCAGGAAATCCCTCTCTTCAGCTCTCCCACTTGCAGCCCTCGTCTCAAACATTCCAACACATGGGACACCTTCCACCCCACCTTCACTGCCACAAACAAACCTGCCCACTTTCTGCCACACATAACACGATGCATGCCCAACTCAAGCTGCATCCAATTGCAACACCATCCTAGTTCCCCACTGGCACAACATAATCAACTCCTGTCTCTCACATGGTATCATACCCAGTGAACTTATAACGGGACAAATCTCACCCCTTCTCAAAAAATCATCTCTCAACATACCTGAAAAGTACCACTGCATACCCCCACAAGAATCATGGAACTCTTTGGAGCTGCCCACCTTCAAACCAAACTTCACCACAAATAACCTATTCAACCCCTTCCAAACTGGCTTTCGGACTGGGCACAGCACTGATACCGCTACTGTTCACATGCTCGATAACCTCCACAGCATCACAGACACAGGAGACGCAGCACTACTCGTACTGCACTCTCTGCAGCCTTCAACAACATTGACCTCACCATTCTACTAAACATTTTAGTCCACAGGGTGAATCGATCAGACTCAATCCCCTTCGCGCCTAGAAACACTTGTGTACAGACGCGTTAGAAGTCCCCTATATCACATCCTATCAAATCAAGTATTGGGTACTGAAAGGCTCCTCCCTATCTCCACTCCTCTTCAATCTATGATTCGCTTGGCCAGTCCCTTGGCAAACGCAGCTTATATTTCCACCATTACGCAGATGACACACAAATATACTTCCAAATGTCATCCCTTTCACAGCTCCATACCCTCACAACCTGTTTCTCCACCATTACATTAAAATGATTATGCACTTGAAACATTGCTGGTGACTTTCTCACTGTTCATGTCTGGTTTCTGTTGAGTGTTAGCTATTCAAATGTACAACATTGCTAATATGCATTACTTGTCCTGATATCTTTTAAATCTACATAGCAAATTTAAATAAAAGGGTGAACAGTTGAGTTATTTTAATGTTTAGTCATTGTTGGCAAAAAATAAGTTACTAGCAACTAATCTACTGTCCAAATATTCTTGTTGTTTGAACTTCAAGCAATAAAGTGCATATTTAATCAGGCAGTCCATTCTTTACTGTCACTAAAATTAATTAATTGAGCAGCCTTGTTATTACCCCAGTTCAGTAGCACTAGGGGCTTTCCCTTTTGTTAGTCTTGTTTGCAGCATTCTTGGATTGCTCTTTGAATCATGAGGGGCGCTAGGATAGTATTTGCAATGCTAGGGTGTTAATTTGTTGATCCTTTTGCTGTTTTTCCAGATTCTATTGATTGCTGGCTGTACGGCTCACTTGTTCAGCACCATGCCTAACGTTTACTCTTCTTTACCACACAGGCTCTCTTTGTGCTTTTCATCCTGGCCTACATTCACATTGCCTTCTCTCGCTCTCCCATTAATTGCCTGGAGCATGTACGGGACCGGTGGCCCAGAGACGGGATCCTACGTGTAGAAATCCAGCGGAACTCCACTCGAGCACCTATCTTCTTGCAATTTTATGAGACTGACAGTGTACCGGGTGAGGTGAAAGAGTCCATAGCAGAAGATGATGACGAAGAGGAAGAGTTAAGCATCGATATGTTTGAGAACAGCTCAATTAAGGTAATCTTGCCCAGCTGCATTACAAAAGGGATGAATGAAGTAAGATGGGAGCTTCTGGTTTTGGCACTGTGATCTTTCTATGGGCATCTTCTGAATAGTGGTAAACTCCTGGTATTTTTGGAGTGTAGCCTGAATTTGTTCTTTGTAGCCTCTTTTTTTGATCTCGAGCTTGTGACAGAGCGGGTAGCACTAAGAATCTGTACCTCTTTGCTTGTCCACTCAGGAAACATGGGTCCCTAAAGAAAGTGTTCCCATTGATCTTCTTGGAGCGCTCATTCAGCATCCCCCAACAAATTGCTTACTGTTTCCCCCATAAATGGTATTTGCCATAAAGTGCAGCTCTAGCCTTTAAAGCAGGTTTGATACATAGCCTCCCGACCTTTAATGGTTGCCTCCCAAACCAGTCTAAGTAATTGGTTCCAGTGAATTGTAACTTGCTTAGTATGAATGCTCTGTTAGTAAGAAAAATGGTTTGAACGCCTGCGCTTCTCCCCTTCCCTGTGTGCTCATGTGACCTGTGTTCACCGAAGATTCATTTCAGGGCTTTTGCACAGCAAAGTATTTTAGAAAAAAACATACAGCAACCAGCTCCACTTCCTTTGGCAGTCTGCCCACAGGTGTTTTTTATTATTTTTCCTCACTTGGCCATCGCTGGATACTTAGCAGTTGCACCCTTTGGGTATCCAAGTTCTATTTTGCAGCTGTGCAGCTCCTGCCCGGTCTTGCCTGGCAATCTAAGCCTTAAAATAGATTAGTCCTGTGACCAGTTTTTCAGTTGCAGACCTGCACCAACAATAACTTGGCATGCTTTGACCTGATCAGTTCTGGCTGCATTGCGACCTCTGTTTCATTTGATTGAAGTATATTGACTGTTTCAACACCAATGGTAAGTCCTTTTTTTGCTAATTCTTCAGTGATTCTATCATTGAGAAGTGCATGAAGGTAAGATTACATTGTGTTTTCCTCAATAGTCTCCTCAGCTACTATTTTCTCATTGCCTAACTGCACCAGAAATCGGCTTCGAGCAGTATGTGTACATGTTGGGTTGGTCCGCATTCTTGACACCTTCCTGCTGTTCCTCTACTAATGTGTCCAAACAGGGTGTTGGCAGTTATGAACAAATGTCGGGTGTTGAAAGTGGGCATAAACACGAAGAGAGTCCTTGGATGTATAGATAGGTTATTTCAGGGGTTTCTTTGGGGAATGGGCAAAGGGCTAGAATTCCTCGACTTATTATGGTTCGAAGTGTCCAAGATGGTGGGTTTGGATACCCTATACGTCAGAACTATTTTAAATGTTTTCTATTGAAAAAGCTGGTTAGCTATACCAATGAAGACTGTTGTGGTGGGTGCAAATAGAAAAGCATAAATTAGAACTGTATAATGCAAAAAGTCTATACTCTCTTCTAGGAAGGCTGCATAGACGTGTGTAACTTAATGACAGTTGCTGTCAGATGCACTAACTTCATTGATGATGGGTAGTGAGCAAGGGCTGTTCATATATGAAGAGGCGTCGCTTTGGCATAATCCAGGATTGCAGATTATTGCAGATCAACAATAAGATGTTTAATTGGAGAAGTTGGATTAATAAGGGCATTTTATCGATTGGTGATGTTTGAAGCAATGAAGGAGTGGTACCCTTTGAGAATCTGATGGAGAATTATGGGCTACATAAAAGGGAGTTGGAAAGATGTAGGGCTTTGGAAGCCTTAGTTTCTGAAAGGCGGCAGATCTTGGATACACCGCTCATGCAGAGGGCAGAGATTTGTAAATTATTTAGCTCTGTGTCACAGAGTGTCAAATTTTCTGAGACTTATGCCATTGGAGGAGAAGTGGTTGACCTCATGGGAAAAGTTGAGGCTGACCTGGTCAGAGGAGCTGGGTAGAGATTTGCCAGTGGAAGATTAGGAAAAGCTCTGGAAAGTTCCAGTTAAAGCTAAAACAGACTTGCGTTTGCGTTGGATACTGGATAGAGTTTATTGGACCCCTTTGTGTATGTGTGCTTTAGGGATGACTGATAGCGACTGCTGATAGGGCTGTGGGAGGGAGAAAGGCAGTCTGATACATATGTTGTGGAGCTGTGAGAGGGTGGGCGACTATTGGAGGGAAGTACTAGATAGGGTTGACACAATCTGGAGCATTACATTTCCACATCCTTTAGCAGTGATTTTACAGTTAGCGAGATGTAGGCGTTATAATGACTGGGCAACTTCATATTGGATTAATACTGCCTTGCTGGTGGCAGTTAAGCAGATACTAAGTGTGGAAAACAAGGAAGAAACCGATGTTTGAAGGATGGTTCTTAGATGTACAGACTCTCTCTAATTATGAGAAACCTATGTTTTATAAACCATGCAAAGAAGCAGTATATGATGAATTGTGGGGACCTTTTAATGAACTTTGAGTGATAGTGGATTAAACTATGGAGTAGCATTGTAGTAATGAAGTATGGGAGTTCTGGGAGGGGGGATGTTTGTATTTGTCTTGTCAATTGTTTTGTAATGTCCCTGTCGTGTGTGTGTGTGTATTGGAAGTATTGTTTATGGTTATATTCTAAGTTGGGTCTGGAACTACGGTTGAGTTGTTTATTGCTTTCTCTGATCCGGTTTCATGATTTTAGAATTGTTAATGATCCAATGACCTACTTTGTGTTTTTATTATTGCGCTTGGATGTTTTGTTGCAAAATAAGAAATAGAGTTTAAAAAAAAAAGAAAGTGGGCATAAACAGTGCCAGGGTGCATGATGTAGTGGCATTGTTCCCAGAAAAATAACTGCAATTGCAGTAATGTTTTGGGTGGTTCTGCTGCAGACCTAATTTAACAAGCATTGGCCAAAAGAAGCTTTCTTCAAGAATACAATTGCAGCAAATTTACCAATTGCCTTCTTGTAGGAGGAAAGAACAGGCAGGCAGGCAATTGAATAAGATGCAAGCAGAACGTAGAGCAGCATGCTGCCTTCTCTGTACACTGGCAGACTATCAGAAAACCATCCCATGAATCCAGTTTTGAAGTAAAGAATGTTTGAAATCACCCTTAAGTGTTCAAAGCCTTGCCTTTTCTTTATACACAGGCAAAAACATTCTTTAGAAAGCAAAGTACTATTAGTATTCATAAGCACAATTCTAAAAAGCAACAATACTTATGGTATGCAAAACAAAGTATAAACCTTAGGTGGAATAGCATGATGCATTTCAAGGTAAGTACAATTTGTTATACTCTTCTAGAATGTCAGAGTAAAACCACATCACTGGTAATAACTTAGTGTTTTTCGGTCTTGGGAATACTATGTTACCCTGTTTCAGGGATAATGCACTTGAACTACCAAACAGTTAAGCACTTGGCAACATTTAACTTATTTTTCTGTTAGGTTGGATACAGTTGCACCAAAAATACTTTTCAGAATGGTGGAATACAAGTCTAAGGTATGCAATAACTTATCAATTACTTTTCAGAGGGACAGTCAACAACTCGTGGATACAATCTCAAGCTACACATTGAGGATGGCAATCAGCTATTCAAGGTGAATAAACCTTATAGGTCATCAACGGTAGCACGATTTCTATTATAGGAATGGTTAGTTATACCAAGTATATTTTTCAGTCGTGGAACACAAGTAAGAACTCTAGCAGACTTTTCAGAAGGGCAATCCGCAGTTTAAAGTAAGTAAAGACCTAATGTTGACACATTTAGAATGGCACTAAGCAAGTCAAGGTGAGTAAACCCTATTGGTAGACTTTTACACACATTCAGTTTCAGGAATAATAAAGTGATACCAACTGTTACTTTCTAGAATAGTGGAACACAGTTCAAAGGAAAGTAAATAACTTTATTATTTTCAGAGGGACAACAACCAACTGAAAGGTAAGTAAGAACTTGGTAATACTTTGTAACCTATTCTGCTTCAGGAATCAATGTTACACAAACCTTTACAAGTAAGCACTTTTCAACACTTGTTATAATTTCTAGGCCGAGTCCTTCCCTATTCTAAGGCATGAGTGATCTCCGAGGCAGAAGGGGGACCCTGGTGGTTCATGAGCCGAAAGTAGGCAGGTCCGGATAGTGAACAGATGCAGGAGAATTCCAGAGGATATTTTGTCGAACAAGTAGGTACAGACTTTAGAGTTAGTAGAAAGTGTTCAGGGAATTCGTAGAAGGCTTCCTAGATGAGTTACAGTGGTAGGCCTGGCCGAACGGTATGGGGAACTCCCAAACACACAAATTGATCACTCGGCCACACAGGAGCAACACACTTTCTCCTGTGGTCTGGTGGGCATTATCGGTCCTAAAATGGCCTGCAATTTGAGCCATCCCATGACTTGCTGTGAACTTCCTGGGCTGCAAACTGCCAATACCCTGGAACCTGCCGCCATACTGTAGTGCATCTTCCCATAAACAAACTCTCCCGAAACATTTGTGGACTCCGTGAGACAGGCCTGGTATAGAGTTTCAAAAACCTTTATTTGATAAAGTTCTGGGATTGGTGTAATACCTAACTGGCCCTAACTCTAAAGGGGCTGATCCCTCAACTGATGTTTCTAAGAGCTGTCGATGTCAAAGTACAAAACCAAAATCCGTCTGTGTCCAAAACTATGCTTGCCCTCACTCTTTGACAAACTGTGATAGGAAGTAGTCTTAAAGAAAAATAGTGGTTCAAGAAAAGGAAACGTAAACCACAACTGGTCTCAGGTAGTCTGACCAATAGGTGTAGTTCTGCTAGTGCAAGATAGTTCAATTGAATAAGGGTGCCCTTGGAACCTTCCACGCTGGACTCTTGCATCTCTATTCCCCAGGCCTAAGCCCCTTTCATCTTCAAACAAAGTTCTCCTTGTCAGGATGCTCTTTTCACTGTACAGTTCTTAAGTGGGGGTAGTATCAGAGACTTGAAAACGCTGGGCTCTTTGCTCTTCCCAGGCATGACCACTCTGACCTCAACCCCTCTCCTTACTCTCTGTACCTTTCTTCTGGCACCTTTTCCCAGCAGGTGGAGCATGTAGGTAACAATATTGGAAGGAGTGCAATCAACTGGGTTCATTTGTTTATTCTGGCACAAAATAACAAATCTTTTCCACTTATCAAAGTAACAGTGTCTTGTGTTTGGTTTCCTTGATTCTTTTAGGATATCTATGCATCTGAGGTAGATTGAGATGGCCGAACTCTGACTTCAGGAGCCATGCTGCCAAGTTCATCGAGCTGGGTTGAGGATACACCGTTTGTCCTTCGTGCTGGGATAGTAGGTTGTGCCAGCATGGGAGTCTGATGGGTTCGCACACTGCCAGTTTGCGCAGGCGCAGGAACCACTGTTGTCTCGCCCACATTGGAGCAACTAGGATGAGTGTCATCGATTCCCTGTGCATCTTGTTGACCACCTTCCTCATCAGAGGGGCTGGTGGAAAAGCGTAGGCAAACATCCCCGACCAGTTCCTCCATAGAGCGTTCCCCATAGAGCCTGGCTGGGGGAACCTGGATGTGAATCCTGGGCATTGTCAGTTTTCGGTTGTGGCGAATAGGTCATAGTGGGGAAACCCCACTGTGAGAAGAGGTCTCCATTCGTGTTCTCCTGGGAGGGGGGGGGGTCTCTGCTCAAAGCGTCCACTAGTGAATTGAGATCCCCTGGAACATGTTGAGATGACGGGTAAATGTTCCGTCTCAGTGCCCATATCCAAATTTTCTGGGCAAGCCTGGACAGCTTTGGGTAACTGTCGTGCTGTCCCGTAGGATCTGCACTGACGGGTTCGATAGGTGGGGTTCGAACGCTCTGAAGACTGCCAGAAGCTCTAGCAGGTTGATGTGATTCTTGGCCACTGTGAGACCAGAGTGTGGTGAAGGAGGTGTGCTCCTCATCCTGACAGGGACGCGTCTGTAGGGGACTACAGCCTGTATTTCCGGATTGTAAAAGTGTTTCCCCTTGGAAGGATTCTCTCTTGTCCACCAGCGAATACTCTACTAGTGTTTTGGCGAAACGACCACTAGATCGTCCCACTGACCACTTGCATGAGACCACTGTTTAGCCAACCATTCCTGCATGGGACACATACGCGCGTGGGGAACAGGTAAATACATGACACCATCATGCCTAGCAAGCACATCGCTTTGCGAACCCTTATCTGACGACCGGACTGATATCGAGGAATTTGCAGTAGTCGGTTCCGAATTCCTTCCTCTGATGGAAAGGCCAACCCCTCTTGAGTGTTTAGGACAGCTCCTAGGAACTGTTTGGAGGTGCTTGGCACCAGGCTTGATTTCTTCTCGTTGATTGAGAAGCCCAATTTGAAGAGTAGGTCGATCGTTCTTTCGATCTGCAAATTACTGGGGTTTCCCCTGTGATGAGCCAGTCCTCCAGGAAGGGTACTTTGGGATTGCCTCCCTGCGTAGGTGCGCCGCCGCACCACCACCAGTACCTTGGTGAAGACCCTTGGAGCCGAGGCTATACAGAAGGGCAGCACCTTGAACTGGTAGTGCTGACTGTCCACCTTGAAGCGCACGAATCCTCTGTGCTCTGGGAACATGGAAATATGAAAATAGGCATCTTTCTTGTCCAATGTTGCCATGTAACCTCCTCTTCTTAGTAGAGGAATTACTTCTTGGAGGGGAGTAATGCGAAACTTTTGAAGCTTGACATACTTGTTTGCAGGGCGTAAGTCTAATACTGGGCGCATTGTTAGATCTTTTCTTGGCACAAGGAAGTAAGCTGAATAAATACCCCTGTTTACCTGGTTGCTCGGGATGAGTTCTATCGTGTCCTTTGCAAGAAAAATGACAATCTCCTAGAGGAGGATTCTTTGGTGCGCCAAGGAGTGTATTTTCTGTCTTGGAGGATGGTCGCGGGGGCGCTCCAACAGTTCGATGCAGTATCCCGCGGACACTGTGGGCAGCACCCATCTGTCCGATGTGATCCCTTCCCATGCGTGGGTGAAGCTGGAAATGCGCCCCCCCTACTGTGGAGTTTTTGGAAGGGACCCTGAGTGGAGCGTCACCGTTTGTTGGGAGGTGTACCGCCTCTACCTGGGCTGCCTCTCTCTCTACCACGGCCCCTTTTCTGACCTCTGGTGAAATTCTGGGTAGCCTGTTGGTTGCCTCCCCACGATATTCATTGCCCTTGAGAATAATTTGACCCTCTGGGAATTTTGGCTGTGGGAGCGACAAATTATTATTCCCTCGGTGGTTCGTGAGTTTATTGGTTAGCTGTCCAAGGGACTTCAGGGTCTCATATTCGTGTTTGGCTGTTTTGAGTGCTTCTTCCACCGCTTTCCCAAACAAGACATTTGGTTCCACCGGCATGTCGATTAGAGTGGCTTGTGTCTCGGGTTTGAACCCTGACTGCCTTGGCCAAGCGTGTCTTTTGATGACTGTGCTCTCTGCGATGAGCTGGCCTGCATTGTCCGCTGCGTCAAAAGTCGCCTTGAGAATGCACCGGGACACCAATCTCCCTTCTGACGCAATCTGGGCCAACTGGCCCTTTAGAGGTTCAAGTGCGGAGGCAATGAGGGCAGCTACCTGCTCTCATTGCTAACAATTGTAACTTGCCAGCAGAGTGGTGGTATTAGTAATTCTTGCCTGGTAAGCGGAGGTGGAAGCCACTATTACTGGCATGCCCTAGTTCGACGCCCATTTTCGATTTTCGAAAAAACAAACTGTAATACTCTGCAGCTTCCACTAGATGTCAGCCTATGCACAACATGTGAATTTAAGCAGATACAAGCATCAGAAATACGATTACGGTGAGTAATGTATCCTGTATGTATATATATTTCTGAGGCTTGTGGAATCTGCTTAGATCACATGCTGTGCATAGGCTGACATCTAGTGGAAGCTGCGGAGTATTACAGTTTGTTTTTCGAAAATGGGTGTTGACACAGGGTGTGCCAGTAATACTATCCCTAGTGTGACGTCCACTGTACACATGATCCCTCACGCGTCTAGGACCCTCAGATTGTTTTTTTCCGCCATGCTGGTCGGAAGCACTGAGCGGAGTTCCCTGACTTAGTCAGATTTTGCAAATATTGTTATATATTTCCCCGTTTATTCTACCTATACGTCGAGTCTCCGAACATTGACACTCGAGGCCGGATTGGAGAAAATTCAACCGTCTGACTACAGTGACGGATTTGGGCCTCGGAAGGCCTCTGGCCTCGGAAGTCCTCTGGACTCGGCCCTGCAAGTAGGGAGAGTGGGGGGTGGCACATATCCTACACTCTGATTAATATAGGTACATTACTTATATTCCTACACTGCCAGCCCGCTGCCACAGGGTGCGTATGGAGGGTACCCTTTTCAATTTGCCCCAATTGCAACCGCAAGTATCCTTGGGTTGACAGACACGCCACATGTAACCTCTGCTTGCCGAGGGACCACCCCGAGGCAAATTGCAGAGCGTGCAGTCGGTTTAAACCGAAGACCCTTAAGGACCGTTCGACAAAGCGTTGGGCCCACCACGCCAGGCGACAAGAGGCCATGGCCGCGGAGGGTGCCTTCAGTGATGGCAGCGACGCTGTACTTTCGGACAGCGAGGGCAATGTGGCGTCGATGGACAGCCAATCGCAAGTCCCCGACCTCGGAAGGTTGTCCGGCAGGGCAGCTATGGGGAAGACCCCCGGCGACACGAGTGCTACCCACACCACTGCCAGCAAACAAAGGTCCAACCGAGACTCGACGCACATGTCGAGTTCTCGGAAAGAGGCACGAAGAGAACGGTCCACCGAGTCTGTGTCCTCTGGGCGTTCGAGATCGCCGCATGACACCAGGCAACCCTCCACTGTTGCTAAGAGTGCCTTGCTCCCCTTAGTGACTGAAGTTCGGTCGTCGGAGGACGACGACGACCTCTACCCCAGGCTGCACTCCAGGAGTCGGCGTCTGCAGGCAGCGCGAAGGCTGCTACCGAATCTCTTACACTCTCCAGAGACAGGGACTCTACCCCCGAATTTTGGCGCCAGGCACCGAAAAGCTCTGATGGGGCCCAAAAATTGGGGGAAACGCTCTTCCACCTGCGGGGAGGGGGGAAAACAACGAAGTAAGCAGTCACATCCTACTTCCACTCCTAAACTACATTCTACTCCACCTAAACAGATGGACAAGTCTCAGTATCTTGTCCCTAAGGCCCCTGTTCAAACCAGTAGGTCTAGTCAGGATAAAACAGGGAAAGCACTCCAGGAAAGGGTTATTCCCAGTTCAAGGGAATGGTCCAGTGATGACATAGAGTAATGTCAAGGATGTCATCATTGGCAGATTTCTACGCCAAAAACCCGGAACACTTTCTCTCTTATACCCCAGAAGGGTCAACTCCCTCAGGCTCTAAGGATCCAATACCCCCAAGTAAGAAGTCCCCGGGTGAAGCACCAACTCCGTCTTCAGGCCCCCTTCTATATACAGCCCTATTCTCAATATCAGGAAGATCCATCGGGGAGTATCCGGACGTGGGCATGTTGGAGGAGGAGGAGGAGGAGGAGGTGGAGGAGGAGGAGGAGGAGGAGGAGGAGGAGGAGGAATAATAATAATCCCTTGGTTACCGACTCCCCTGTCGACAACCAGCCTCTCCTGAATGAGGTCCTGTCAGAGCGGCACAGCACTTCCACATTGACACCCAAGGTGCTGAGGAAGAGAGGGACTTTGCAGAGGAATTGGTGGGAGAAAAGAGACCTGTTGCTCAGGCCATCCCTATCCTTAAGTCAGTACAAAGGAGGATAGACCCTTCCCTTGTTAACCCCAATCTCACTAGGGCAGTAAACCTCAGAATTGAAAAACTTTTCAGGGCAGCCCAATCTGACCCACTGTACATAAGGGGACATCTCAAACTGGACTCCCTGGTTGTTTAAAAAAACCCGTAAGAGGGCGGGAACACCCTTGTCATCGTCCGAAGCTCCCCCCGACAAGGAGAACAAGAAGATTTATGGCTTGGGCAGGGACGTAGCCTCCACTTCTGCCTACCAGGCAAGGATTGCCAACTCCACCACCCTGCTGGCTAGTTACAACTGCCACCAGTGGGAAGAAGTCGCGGCTCTCATAGACTCTGCCCCAGAACCCTTAAAAAGCCAATTGGCACAAGTTTCGGCAGAAAGGAGAGCCGTGTCAGGTTGCATTTTAAAATCAACCTTTGATGCCGCGGATAACGCCGGCAGATTAATTGCTGAAAGCACGGTCATCAAGAGGCATGCTTGGCTACGGCAGTCTGGTTTCAAGGCCGAGACCCAAGCATCATTGATAGATAAGCCGGTGGAGCCAGATCTATTGTTTGGAAAGGCGGTCGAGGACGTGCTGAAGAATGCCAAGGACGAGTACGAGACACTCAAGTCCCTAGGGCAACTAACCAACAAACCCCCTAACCAGAGAGGGAATGGCAATTTTCGTCGGCCTTGCGGACAAAACTCCCAAAGAGGCTCAAACTATTCCCAAGGCCAGGGTACTACATGGAACACTAACCAGCAGTCTACCCAGAGTTATGGCAGGGGTAACAAAAGAGGTCGTGGTAGGGGTTCTGATTGTAGGGGTTCTGATTGTTTATATTTGAGGTAGAACTAAAAATGTTAATAAAAGTAAGCTACAATCTACTGTCGTCACTGCCCCATCTTGCTTTATTCCAAGGACTAAGGGGGATGTATATAATCTCTGAGAAACAAAAATGTAGTCCAGGGTGGAGGCTGAGTTCCCTCTATGCCATGTTGTAGCTAATCCATTTACCATTTTCAAATCCCAGTGTTTCATGAAGTCTAGCCACATTCTTTCCCTTCTAGATTTCTCATTTGCAGGATATTTCAGTGTTTTCTTTAAACTGCATGCAGTTTGTGTTTAAATCTCCGGCTAGAATTATGTGACTACAGGTTGATTCTATTTTTATTCTTTCTAGTAAGAGGCCTAGATTTTCAAAAAATGTGTTCAGGTTTGAGCTGGCGGGGTTCCAGTAAATATTAATCAAATTCCATAATGAGGGCTTACCCTCTTGAAATAAATGTGCTTTGCAGGCTAGAATACCTATATTATTTTCCCATATTGGGACTAAGTTCTTAAATATTTGATTTTTTTAGGGCCATGAGAAGGCCACCTGAAGGCCTTCCCTGCGCCGTTTACAATGGTGATAGACATAGTACTGTATACCCTTCGATATTAAGTGGGTTTACTAACCACGTTTCTTGTAATAAGATAATGACTAAACAAATGCGCCCGTATATATTTTTGGCTTCGATGCTACTGGGACCCTGCGAGTTCCTACTGATTTAGGCCCACCTTTCTAAAGTTGTTGCGTGCCCAGGCCTAGTTTCTGAAGGACTTTAGAAAAAATCTCAGGGAGGAGAAAGAGTGCATTTTCTTGTGGTTTCAATTCTTCTTCTCTATTTCCCACCTTGCTGGGTTTCGGAGCATTAGAGACCTTCACTATGACCTGGTTTTGATCAGGTGATTTCATAGGGATAATGTTTTTGTTAGCAGAATTTTCTGAGTCATTAACTGAAATTTCAAGTCTGTTTTTAGTTCTCTTGATTGTTTCAGCAGAGCGCTCTTTGCATTGGTTGAGCTAAGTACTAACTCTACCAAAAAAGGGTCCTATGACATTGGGAATGTTACGCTATCTATATCTTCTGATAAAAAGGAGTATAGATTTCTTACTTTCTTTGTTCTAATACCAGACAACACAAATCTTTAAGCCGTTCAGTCATACTGGGCATAACAAAGTCTCAGCCAGATTCTGGGAATGGCGTAGTCCTTGGAATTGCTCACATTTAAGTTCTCCATGACCTTTGGCAATGCCTTGACTGCCAGATTTGCAACCTCTTGTTTGTCTTGCTCATTTAAAGAGACAAACATTCCTTGTGCATTTTGTACTTTGTCTGTTTCCAGTTGATTTGGTTTCGTAGAGTCCGCAATTGTATCAATAATACATATTTTATCAATGTCCAGGTCTCCTCTCTCTCCCCCCACCACCCCCTCTTGCTCTTTGATATTAGAAAGAATGGGGCTATTTTTACCTTTAGATCATTATGTACTGTCGAAAGGTTATTAGATGTATTGCTCTTGCCCTTTGATTTTGAACCTTTTTGTAGGAAGATTGATGCCCATTTTATTGCATTTGTTAACAGGGTTTTTTTGAAGAGATTGTTACTTTTTTGATGCTCTCTGAGTCTTTTAGATTTGTTACATCCTCTAGGATGTTCATTTCTATTTCACTTCTCGGTTTACTACCACATCCTAGTTTAACATCAGTTTGCAAGCCGATGCTAATTTTCTTGGGTGTGGTAGTTCCTCCTGATATTTTAGGACTGTCTGTATTGGTCTTTCCACTGTTCTTTTTGCTTTTTCTCCGAATTATCTTGTTTTTGCTTTTTGGGTTTTTCTCAGACATCTGTTGTTTCTAGGGATTCATTGGCTAGCTTTCCCATTTCCTCATTTTTTTTAAATTGGTTTTTGGGGTTAATTGGCTGTTTGTTTTTTCCATCGCATTTTTATTTACGTTTCTTTGTTTCCTTTTTTTTTGGGATCAATCTTGTTCTAGAATGCGCCATTTTTGTTCTTTCTTTCTCCGCTTGTCGTTTTCTCATATTTCTCCTACTTCTTGAGGTTTGACCGTGTCAAGGTTGCCAGTCTAGGAGTGGATCTGTTTGTTTTTCTGTGGATATTTCACAGTTCCTTTTTGATATCACCTCGATTATTTCCATTTCCTCATCCACTACATTGGCTAGCCTCCTGAATTCTTCTAATACAGAGTCTGACAGTGGTGTGTCATCGAATAAGGACTCCTGTATGTTTTCATCTCGTTGTTTTAATGCATCTGACGTTGGATTTCCTCTCAAAAGATTTACTGCTTCTTCCAATCCAATAGCTTGTTGTTCTGTTCTTCTATTTGACTTCTTTTTTTCAAGATGCACTGTATAGAGATGTCGTCAAGACCTTGTTTTGTTACTTCCAGTCGCAAGTCCCGAAGAGGCAGGGTCATATTGGTATTAATGACGACCACTAACCCCACCAGTGTTGATTCACATGTTACTACTTTTGTGACTTCTAACAGTGTGCCAGTTTACGTCTGCACCTTCATTTGAGCATTTCAAAAAACGATACTAACGAGATCAGAACAAAGTTCAGAGCCTTTAGTGTGTCTGTTTTTGGCTCTATCTTTTCCATTGAATCTTCGCTCAGAACTGATTTTCTTTGGATTCTCCTAAATTCTGGTTTGGATGAGGGGATAGCATTTTTTTCCTCTGCGTCTGTCACGAAGAAACTGTTTCCCGTATTTCCAGGCAGAAAGGGAATTTCTGTGCTCGATAGTGGAACTTGAGTGGTTCGTGGATTTTCCCAGCATATAAGTAATTCTCCTTAAACATCTCTGTGGCTTTTGTGGCTTTTTTTGCCGAAGTGATTCTTTATTTTTTGCGAATCTTCTTTGTTAAAGTATATTCTAATCCCCGTTTCCATTTGTTTGTTAATGTGGTGCATGGATTTTTTTCTGTGTTCATATGTACCATGTTTTCATTTATTTCTTCAGCATGTATTTGGACCTG